>NW_022103920.1:76175065-76177037 GCF_000313985.2 Echinops telfairi
AAGTAGTTACTTGCTGTTGAACTATTGGACTGTATGGTATGTGAATTACATGCCAATAAAACTTAGAAAATTAAAAAAAACAATAAAATACTGCTCAGAAAAAAAAAGCAAAATGAATGTTAAATTTTCACATTAAGAAAGGCACTTACATTCAATTCTAATTTCTGACAAAGAAGAGGAAAATACGGGGGGAGGGGTGGGAATAAAACAAGCCTGAAAGTAACTATGTAGAGAAGCCACTGGACACGATTGGACTGTAGGGCGCAGACCCGGTTACAACTCAGAACAGATGCTTTGCTAGTGGTTTGATGGCCTCTCTTTCCTTTGCTGTTGCAGGCATCACAAATATCCTCGTTAGAGTATTTGAATGATGACATACATTTTAATTAATTATGAAGCAGTGACTAGCGTCGGTTTTGTGATGAGAACCTTTTTAGTATAGCATCAGGCAGTAGGACATTATGCATATTTATCACATACATAGGTACTCCGGAAGCATTTAAGAAAATGGTCTAAATTACATGCAAGTAACCCTTGCACAATTCACAAAACAAAAATAATATACAGGGAACTTCCAAAAGGTCATGGAAAAGTGGAACTAAATGATGGTGGAATTTTTCCACCAACCTTTTGAAACCCTCTCCTATAAAATAAGAATAAAGGAACAGAATTCCAGTCCTCATCATGACCCCGTAGGACAGCATAGAATTTCCCGAAAGGGTTACTGAGGCTGTGATTTCCATGAAGTCAGAGGGCCACATCTTGCTCCCAGGAACTGGTTGGTATTTTAGACCATCTGACCTTATATTTGGCAGTCAAGCACGTAACCATGGTGCTGCCAAGGTTCCTTGATTTGAAAGGTATAAATTGGAACTAAAGGCAGCAAATGCGATTTTGTAAAGAGCCTTTAGTTCAGGCTCATCAAAGTGGCCTGCCAACCTGGGTACACAAACAATGCTAGGCGCCTGGGCTAGGATTGTATGTAAGCCTGCACTTGATGGGTCTGCGTATGGAGCCAAGTAGACCGTCATTGTCTAAGCAGGGAAAAAGCTCTCCTAGACAATTTGAATTTATTTCTGTCTCTCTAAATTAGAAATATTAGGATTGCCTAATATATATTAATCTTAACATATATTAATCTTGTATGAGGGTGACCGACATAATTTATGTAAACAGCTAACACATGGTTGTTTTGTTAGTGGCTGTCCGTCCAGTGGAGGCTCTCTCAGGATGGCCTTTACATGTAGCCAATACCTGCTCCATAAGGTCCTCAAAGCTGGGACCCTGTAAAAGCAGATGGCCAGGCCTGCCTTCTGAGGTGCCCCTGGGGGGGGTTGGAACTGACTGCTTTAGTGGGGCTATTAGCCATTCATTTGCATCACTCAGGGCACCATTTCAGTTATTCAACAATGTAACAGCATTTCCCATTGCAGTGAGGTTTCCTCATTGGCTTTAAGATGAGCAATGACTTAGTAAAATAATCTGTAGGCTCTATGTCAGCTGAGTTACAAAAAAACAAAACAAAAACAACTCGAAAAAACAAACAGCCAAACAAAATGGGAAGTTTTCTTTTTAAATCATCCTTTGTGGGTTTTGGTTCAATCAGCTGTGGAGTAGGAAATGGAGTAGGAAAGTAGAAAGTAAACCCTGTAATGGTTTTCATCAGCTTTCTCTCTAGAAATGAAACAAATTCCCGTAATCTTATTGGCTGCTTAATTTCTATAACTAAATGTGAACAAAGAATAATTGTAGATGCTCTTTAATACATGAATCCATGTTCAAAGTTTATTTTTGCCAAAGTTAACTCTCTTGGGGCAAATATGACCATATTCCAGGTATTAATTTAGCTTAAGTGGCTCCCACTTAAAGTGTTTTGGTTTCTGTGGAGAATTTTGCTCCGGTTTACTGGTATATAACTGTTTCCTCACCTTTTCATTTCCTGAAATAGCACCAAGTACAGTATCTAGATTTT
>NW_022103920.1:76177137-76179212 GCF_000313985.2 Echinops telfairi
ATGCTAGGCGCCTGGGCTAGGATTGTATGTAAGCCTGCACTTGATGGGTCTGCGTATGGAGCCAAGTAGACCGTCATTGTCTAAGCAGGGAAAAAGCTCTCCTAGACAATTTGAATTTATTTCTGTCTCTCTAAATTAGAAATATTAGGATTGCCTAATATATATTAATCTTGTATGAGGGTGACCGACATAATTTATGTAAACAGCTAACACATGGTTGTTTTGTTAGTGGCTGTCCATCCGGTGGAGGCTCTCTCAGGATGTAGCTAATACCTGCTCCATAAGGGCCTCAAAGCTGGGACCCTGTAAAAGCAGATGGCCGGGCCTGTCTTCTGAGGTGCCCCTGGGGGGTTTGGAACTGACCGCTTTAGTGGGGCTATTAGCCATTCATTTGCATCACTCAGGGAACCATTTCAGTTATTCAACAATGTAACAGCATTTCCCATTGCGGTGAGGTTGGCTCATTGGCTTTGAGATGAGCAATGACTTAGTAAAATAATCTGTAGGCTCTATGTCAGCTGAGTTACAAAAAACAAAACAAAAACAACTCGAAAAAACAAACAAACAGCCAAACAAAATGGGATGTTTTCTTTTTAAGTCATCCTTTGTGGGTTTTGGTTCAATCAGCCATGGAGTAGGAAATGGAGTAGGAAAGTAGAAAGTAAACCCTGTAATGGTTTTCATCAGCTTTCTCTCTAGAAATGAAACAAATTCCCATAATCTTATTGGCTGCTTAATTTCTATAACTAAATGTGAACAAAGAATAATTGTAGATGCTCTTTAATACATGAATCCATGTTCAAAGTTTATTTTTGCCAAAGTTAACTCTCTTGGGGCAAATATGACCATATTCCAGGTATTAATTTAGCTTAAGTGGCTCCCACTTAAAGTGTTTTGGTTTCTGTGGAGAATTTTGCTCCGGTTTACTGGTATATAACTGTTTCCTCACCTTTTCATTTCCTGAAATAGCACCAAGTACAGTATCTAGATTTTGAGTAATATAAATCAAAGCACATGCTTTCTTTTCAGTAAGATCCTCTATTTCGACAGGTGTGCAGGATTTTCCTTTTTAATGTATTAAACATCTGTTATTGCAAATGGGGTAAAATGTCACATGGTATAAACAATAAAAGTTATTAAAAGCAGTGCAGATTTTTAAGTATGTTTTTACTATTTGTATTGGAATTGTACTCCCTCCCTTTAGTATTTATCAGAGAATCCGTACGATGAATATGTAACATATATAAAATGCATGTTAATGTGAATATGAATATGTAAAGTTGTTTTTTTTTTGCATTGCAATTACCATGTTCTACTATAGCTCCTTAAAGGTCATTAATAACTATAGGGGAACACAATGTGTTTTCAAAGCATTTCAATTGAATTTGTTTTACTTCTGTGTCAGTGAAATTGAAAAGCACATTAGCTAAGTACTTTTAATTTTTAAATGCTGAATATTTAATAGTATATTTCATCCTTATGATTCTCATTGGTTTCAACTTTTGTCAGAATATTTGATTTCTTGAAGCCAGACTTAGAAATGGGGATCCCTCTTTTCCCCCTAAGCCCAAGGATTTTAGATATGTTTGAAACAGACCAGATGTACAATTGATTTTATAAATAACAATAAGTTTTATGTTATTCCTAAGTAGTCATTTTCTTGCATGCAAATTGTATCTATACAGTACTACTTAGAAGAATGCTATATCATAATAGAATGAAAAATGATTACTATATGCAGAAAGAAAAGAGAATCTTGCAAGCACAGTTGAAGAAAAAAATTTAGGGCTAAAAGATACTATTATATGATTTCAATTGTATAAAGCAATACAAAAGCCCGGGAAACTTAGCTCATGCTTTTCTAAGACAGGCTCCATGATTTTCTTGCAGGAAGAAAGGGGTAACTGTTCAAATAAAGCCCTGGAAGAACTTCTGTTGTGTTGGTAAAGGTCTACTCTTTCCAAACCAAACTCACTGCCATCAAGTTGATTCCCACTCAGAACAATCCTATAGAACAGAGTAGAAAGATCCCCTTGCTTCTCAAGACTTTAAATGTTTACAGGAGGACAGCCCTA
>NW_022103920.1:76180731-76182069 GCF_000313985.2 Echinops telfairi
CATATATACTGACACACATGCCATATGAAACAGAAATAAAATCATGTCTCCAATATTGTTTACAAAATCCTTTTTTACATATTTGATATTGAAATCATCTTTCCACAGCATGTGCTTCTATAGCATCCTTTGAAAGGAGACAGATATTTTAAATAAAGATAAACTTTAAAAACATTTATTTTCCATATTATAATGTTATAAAATATAATAAATGTTGTGATGCATATTTTGTGTGTGACCTTTGTCTATGTTTGTGACTCTTTCCTTAGGCTAAATTCTCCCAAGTGAAATTTGTGCGTATACAATAGGTTCACAACATTTTAAATAATTTTAATGTTTTTATTTTCAACCAATTTGCTTTCATCAGCTTACTCATATTCTGTCCTAAGTCATCTCTGAGTTGATACAACCTATAATGGATTCTTGGTGAATCAGAGTTAGTAGCTGTATGTCGCTGTGCCCTCTAGGCTTTTCAGTGGCTGATTTTTTCTTGAAGTGCAATGTCAGGGCTTTTTCTAAGATGCTTCTAAGGAGCCCTGCTGGTGTAGTGGATTCATGTTGGGTTGCCAGAGCTGATTGGTGGTTGGACACCACCAGCAGCTCTATGGGAGAAAGACAGATTTCTACGCCTGTAAACAGCTGCATTCTGGGAAACGCACAGGGGCTCACTGTGAGTCAGGGTTGGCTTGATGGCAGTGAGGTTTTTCTGTTTTGTTTTGTGTTGCTGGGTAGGTTTGAACCTTAACCTTTTAATGAATAGCTGAGCAACTTAACCATTTACATTATGATAAGTAGCTATCTTTTTTGTTTTTTCTTCAATCGCTAGTGAATTTGACCAAGAAGCCTGGTTGGTAGCCATTCCACTGGAGAAAGATGAGACTTTTCTGTTCCCAGAAAGATTTACATCCTTGGAAACCCGCAGAGCCAATTCTACTCAGTCCTCTAGGAAGGTTAGAAGTGGAAATGACTTCATGGGTAGACGGCAGTGCGTTTGCTTTAGAGTAAGTGAATTTGATCATTTCTATATAATTGGACCAGGAACCATTTTTTTTAAAGCTTCTTCTTGTGAATTGGGTGAAGAGTGACAGAACAGATTCTCATTTTAGGAGCCTGAGGGCTCTACTCTAGGGTAATGCACCCCCACCCTGTCTCTGTTGGCTCACAGTTTAGTAGGAAGATCCTTGTATGCTTTCAACATATGTGTACTGGGTATTTCTTTGAGAGTTCTATGTAATTTGCCATCATTCTTCCCCTAAATCTAGGAGGTTTTCAGTCCCGGGATCCTGGATCCAGAATAGTCCCTCTTCTCCTGGCCCTTTTTCCTTGCTGGTGGTAGGT
>NW_022103920.1:76183692-76206391 GCF_000313985.2 Echinops telfairi
CCATCATGGAGTTGATTACATTTTGTTAGATGACATCATGGAGAATTAATGTCAAACCACTAGAACCCTGGCCCAGCCAAGTTAACAAAACCTGACTATAGCAGGGACTCAATTGAATCCACAATGATCTTCAATTCTTTGATCTCCTTCTATATTCTCATAGACATTTGTCTCCCTTTATTCAAAACTAAAACCCAATTCTTTTCATGTGATTCCAACTTACAGCATCACTGTGGGACAAAGTCAAACAGTTCCACAGAGTTTCTAAGCCTGTCTGTCTTCACTGAAGCAGCTGCCCCGTCTTTCTCTGGTGGAGCAGCTGAAGGGTTTGAACCACCCACCTTTTTGGTTAGCAGCTAAGAGATTTTTAAAACATTCTACCACCATGAGTTCCTTTTCTCCCTTTAAAGAATGGAAATAATAGGAAGCTGTCCATAATGGCAGGGATGCAGTCACTCACATGTGTTGGCTGCAGGCGGAGATCTCCTTTCCAGAAGCCTAAGCAGAAGGTTGTAAAATCCGGTCTTTGAAAGGAGTCAGATTATACCAGCCTTGTTACTTGTTATCATTCACGGAATGTGTTTAAGGTGCTTTTGATCTTTTAAGGTAATACTTTTCAAAGTGATATAGTGCTTATATGTGATCATTAGTTCCCTTCAGGAATTCAAGAATCTTGCTGATTTCATTGATGATTAAATGAGTTTTACGGTGACTCAATTTATTCAACTCAGTCTTTTCGATATTGATTACATTTCCACATGAAGGAAACAGAAATCCACCCAACTAGATCAATAAGCAACAGTGAAGATTAAAGTTGTCAAGGATTTCATTTTATTTGGCTTAACAATAAATGCCACGGAAAAGCAGTCCCCCCCCAAAATCAAAGGACATAGTCAGTGGGGTAGATCTGCTGCAAAAGGGCCCCTCTAAAATGTGAAAAAGCAAAGATTTCATTTTGAACAAGGTCTCTTCAAAGTTGCGTATGGGTGTGATAATTGGACAATGAATAAGGAAGACAGAAGAAGATAGATGCTTTGAGTCATAGTGTTGGCAGAGAATCCAGAATACCAGGGACTTCCAGAACAATGAGCAAACGTACAATCCATATTCTCCTTAGAAGCAAGGATAGGGAGACTTATTCGTCTAACTCGGACATGTTGTCAGGAGGGATCCGGCCCTGGAGAAGGACAATATACTTGGTAGAGGGTCAGTGAAAAATAGGAAGACACTCGAAGAGATGGATTGACCAAATGGCGAGAACAGCAGCCTGAAGCAGCCCTTACTTTGAAGATGGTGTCCCGCGAGACAGTGTGCTGTTCTGCTGTACATAAAGGTGGCTCTAAGTGGGAACCAAGTCAATGGCACCAAACAACCATGACACCTTGTTGAAACAGTCGGTAAGTTCAAAGGAAAGACTGCTGTATGGGAGTGACTGTTTTGAAAACAATAAAGCACTAGGAAACCAGGACCGAACCAAACCCAACCCACAGCATATAGTTAATTGATTCAATAGTCAATTCCTATAGGTTTCCAAGGATATCGATTTTTTAAAATCATTTTATTGGGTGCTCGTACAACTCTTATCACAATCCATCCATGCATCCATTCATTGGGTCAAGCACATTTGTACATTTGTTGCCATCATCATTCTCAAAACATTTGCTTTCTACTTGAGCCCTTAATATCAGCTCCTCATTTCCCCCTCCCTCCCTGCTCCCCCCTCACTCATGAACCCTTGATAATTTATAAATTATTATTATTTTGTCAGGTCTTACACTGACCGAAGACGTCTCCCTTCACCCACTTTTCTGTTGTCTGTTCCCCAGGGAGGAGGTCACATGTAGATCCTTGTAATCAGTTCCCCCTTTCTACCCCACCTTCCCTCCACCCTCCCAGTATCACCACTCTCACCAGAGATCTATTTCCCCATCATCATACATAAATATATTTACATATATACATGCCTATATTTAGATCTATAAATGCCCTTTGTCTCTAGTTCTTTCCTCTATTAAGGATATTGATCTTAATGAGAAGCCCTGCCTCATGAGACAACAGATTTCTGGTTAGCAGTCCAGTGCTTAAGAAATCTAGACAGCTTCTATCATATTTGTCAACTTCTAGATTTTTCTCATTATTAAGTATTATTTCCCCTCTGCCAAAACTAAGCATGGGATAAAGAGTTTTAAATCTATATATGGTCTTACGTTTTTCTCTCTCGAAATGTTCTTATTTTCTTTGGAGAAGCACAGAATGTTTAACAAGCGGCGTCACTAAGAGTTGTGGAAATGCGTAGGCTTCAGCTGATTGAGACTCGAAGAGGGTTTGCCATCTTTCTGGGACTTTCTTCCTGTCAGTTTGCATTGCTTCTATCCTTTCTTTCTCCTCCTCCGCCGGGTTTGGTTTTGAGCTTTGGATTCAAAAAAACCCCAAAGTCAAAACAAAATGGTCAGAACTGCCGAGTCTTGTTTTGGAACCTGTTTTAGTGCTGTGTTCACAGGAAGAGAGGTCCCTGACCAAAATTGGGCCTCACTTCACCCAAAAGCTTGGCAAACTTCAGGAACCTTTGAGTGAACTTGAGCCAAGTTATAGATATATAACAAAACTTCAGCATGTTCTAGAGGAGTTTAGAAGATAATTTAATAAAACAATTTTTTAAAACCCCCAATAACTGCACCTCAACCTACTGCTGTTGAGTCTGCCTGGCTCATAGCTGCTCTAGAGGACAGAGTAGAGCTAACCCATAGAGTTTCCTAGATTGTAATTCTTTACTGAAGCCAAATGCCACATTTTTTTTCCTGTGAAGTGGGTTGCTGGATACAAATTGCCAACTCTGCGCTCAACCGCTGCACCACCAGGGCTCCTAAGTAAACTAATATTACCCTATAAAAGGTAAGGTGGGTACTATGAATCTGCCAGCTATTTTTTAATAAGAAGCAACATAATAGACCCATTTTTAATCGGCAGTAAAGAAAATCTCTTGCTGTTTCCAAGTTGCAGGTCCATTTGGAAACCACACGTGTAAAATGTATTTAAATCTATTTGACATTTTCTTTAGAGATTTGTAGTTCAGTAGAGTTGTGCTCAAGAGTGCACATCACATTTCATCTCAGAACGTTTTATGGCTATGATATAAGCCTCCTACCATAGTGTGCTTCTAAAATGGAAATGCTGACACATGTGACAATAAATGCCAATTCAAGGGTCTTAATTGTATGTTCACACAGGGATTAAGCATGCTATCATAGTATTTCCTTCAGTTTCCAGTGCTCATTTTGCCAAAATCTGCTTTCACATTGGGCAACTGTAAAGAAGATCAGCCTGCTGATGGCAAAGGCTCCTGATTATTTTTACTCTCCTTGGAAAGTCTAGTGATGTCTTTCCAATATGATTTCATTTAGACCTCTTGTTGGTTTGCTTGTTTGAATACTAATAGTAACACGATAGCTTTGGGGAACCAAAAGGCGGTTCTCAGTCAGTAAAGAGTCTATAAATAAATCGCCTCCCAGCACTGTCTAAAATGATATTTAGATTTTACACGTCCAGATAACTTTAAGATTTCAAGAACCAATTATTATACTTTTCCAGAAGTAACCGATACTATTGAGTTTTAAAACAATTGCTGGTGAAAATTACTAAAAGGCAATATGTAGTGATATTTCTATCAACGTTGATTTTCAAGATAAAAAGCAAAACAAATTTAACAGAGTCTATGTTACCTATTGAAAAATTTACATTGAAAATTCCCATGGATTTATGAGTCCAAGACATATGTGAGGAAATCCAATAACCACATTGCTTAGAAAAGTTGTGTCAAAATTTGGAAGGACACTGGACTTGAGTTCTGAATTCAATTATTTGGTCTTATTGATGGACATGAGGTGCTCTTAGGAATTAGTTGATTCATTTCTTCTGTGCCTCTGATTGTTCTGCTTCAGTTTTCAAATTAGTAATTCCCTTTAGAGACTTCCCATTTAGGGACATCTTCTCAACATGTAAAAGTTTATAAAACCTCCAAACCAAATCCATGGTCATTGAATCGATTTCAACTCCTAGTGACTTTATAAGGCAGCGTTGGATTGGTCATTTGGAGTTTCCCAGACTCTAAATCTTTGTAGGAGTTGGTGGACTCATCTTTCTTAAACATTTAGAAAAACCAATTCATTTATAAGCTGTAACAGTGTAAGACACAGTGGACATAATTCTTCTAGTGATTCCTCAGAAAGTAGCTTTTCATTTAGAGGTTTTTTGCAAATCACTTTCTATGAGGAAGGAACATTCACTTTAGGAATAGTGTGTGCTTACTAAGAACATATGAAACAGAGTTGGTAAGACTATGGAGACAATTAAGTGTATAGGGTGGCTGTATTTACTCTTCAGAACCTAATGGTTTTTAGGGTTGGTTGTCTACACAGTTGGGTCTCTTGCTTTTCAAGTTGTTTGTTTCAACAAAGTTTTAAGAATTCATAGATCTGAATCAATTTTGTTTTAACTTATTGAGCACTTGGATCTTTGAAAAAATGCTTAATTTCCAGGAGGACTTATAATGGGGAAAGGAAGGGGACTTTTGATTTTTAACTGGTCCATCTCAGCTGTCACATGCCATTACATTTTAAACTGACAGCACAGTAATGGAGTAGATAAAGACGAAGTGTTGCTAGAACTACTAAGCACTCCCAAAGAAATTGGGAAGCCAAATACTATTGCATGATGAACTGAGAAATAATTAGTTTTTCATCAACATACTAAAGCAAGTAATTTTTAATTATGTCTTTTAAAATATATATGTATTCTTCTAAGTAAGCAAAGCATTGTTTAAGAAAGCACGATGGGGTGGGGGAGAAAGAAAGAGAGACAGACAGACAGAGATTTTGCATTATAAAATCGAGCCAGAAATCTTCGTTCAACTGTCAGTTTACTTTGATAAAATTACAGAAAAGAAAAACATGCACTCCTTGATTTTGCCATTATTTGGGGGGAGGGGGTAACAGGTTATACTTTTCTCTTACCTATTTATCCAGAGGTTCTTATGAGTGAACTGGAAATATCCTGGTGAAAATACATCATCAAATAAAGAAGGCATTTTTCTCAGGAAAGGGTGCCATTTCAAAATCGATGCTGCTGCCGAGAAGCGGAGGAGGAAACCATGGAGGTGTCCATGTTTAGCGTGTATACGGGCACTGGGGACAGGGGGATTTCTGCAACGCCGTGAGAATGGGCTGGACTCTCCTGGAAGGTAGTCTGATATTTATCCAGAAATTTCACTTTCAGGTTTTTAATATCAGAAGATCATTATAGATGAAAAAGTATTTTGGGGAATTCTCTTTGCTGATCTCTATGTCTGTCCCTATGTCCATCACAGCTCTCAGTCTTATAGGGGACTGGGGCTAATGAAGTAGTGTGAGCCGTAGAGAAGACAGGAGACTAAAGGTCTCATATGTAGAGATTTAAGCTAGGGGAAGAATGCCCAGTTTGGAGGATGAACTTTTAAAAGATCAGTATCCCAAAGTTCTCCCCAACTTAAAATACCTTGGATTTTTAACTGCATAGAAAAAAGACTAGAAGGAAACTGATGACAATGCAAAAAGGATGGTAATTTGTGGAGATTTTGATTTTATTTATTTTTTGTCTCCCAAGGTGTTTTTTTTGACAATGAGAATATATGATTCGGAGAAAGTGAATGTCATTTCTTAAGGCTTGTCGGGGGCCTGTTTGTTCTAGCGCGCCACCATGGGGTCGCGGGTGCACTGTGCCAGGCAGGTAGGCGCTCAGGAGGCCTCTCTGGGCAGGGAACCTTGCTCCCCTGTGCCCTTCCGGAAGCAGATCCGGAGACCTCTCTTTGAGAGCGCCTGTGGAGCAGGAGCCACCCCCCTTCCTGTTAGTAGCGAGCCCTCAGCCTGTTTGAGCCGCGACTCGGGAATGTACTCCCTACTCTGGCCTTCTCTCTATCCCTTTCTCTCAAGGATCCCAGGCCAGGAGCTGGCTGTTCCCGCACCAGGGAAGACTGAAGAATGGCCGCAGGCCCAAACTGGAGCCATAGACCATCAACCTCACCTCTCCCATGGCGTTTTGCCAAGACAAGAATGCATCTCCTCTCTCGCCTCTCTGCCCCCTGCCCCACCACTGGTCCCGTCTTGCTTACCTGCAGCCCAGCTCCAGGTCTCCAGGTGCGCGCGCCCGGGGCGTGGCTCCGGGACGCGCTGGAGGCTGCAGGGGGAAGCGCCCGGGGCGCACGGAGGGCTCCCTCCCTCCGACCCCCGCTGGGCGACGTGGCGCTCTCTGCCAGGGCTCTGGGAGCTCCCGGCCGAAGGGAAGGGCTTCTGGTTGCTGGTTGGGCGCGTCGGGGCCCGGCGGCAATGTGCACCTGGACAAAGGCACTCCGGAAGCCGGGCGCGGCCTTGCTACTGGCCGCGATCTTTCCGGGGGACTCCGGGTCTAAGTCCCCGCGCTTCCCATTTCCCAAACTCAGGACACCAGATCCCCCACCTTCAGAAAGACAGAGAGAGGAGAAGAGGTGAGAACGCGGTGCGTGGGAGTCACTTCCGACCCATCAGACCCATCACGAGTCTCAAGGGCAGAGGAGAGCTGTCCTTTTGGGTTCCCCAGACTTCAAATCGGGAAGGGAGCGCACAGCCTCCGCTTTCTCTCGCGTCGCAGCTGGTAGCTTCGAACAGCTGACCTTGTGGGTAGCAGCCAAAGCGTCACCAGCCTTTCCACAAGGGGTACTTAGAATCAGAAAGGAGATGAGAATCGAGAGTGGGGCCCTGGGCTTCCCTTCCAAGCCACTGGCTGGCCTGCGGCGTTCAAGACCAAGAGCGAAGATCCGGAGCCCTTGACCCAGAGCGCCTCCGGGCTGCCAGACCTTACCGGGTGGGGGGTGGGGGGGCGCAGCACAGACTGAAGACTTTTTGTTGAAGAAAAGAAGTACAATGTTTTACTTTATTACTACTGTTTTAAAAATCAGGAGGAATCATTGAACACTCTAGAAGCCTAACGACGCTGTTATCAGAAGGGGATTTCTCTCCCCAACCCCCGGCTCCGGAAGCTGCGGTCAGGGGCGGGCTTTGAAGGTCGGCCTGTTAGCTCAGGTTCAAACGCGCTGAGGCCAGCCCTGCCCTGGCCACCAACCAGTGCGACCGGGTCTAACTCCCCGGCGGCCTCGGTTCCCGTGGCTGTCGGGATCCTACAGTCCCGATCCCCAACTCCAGCCGCGCAGACCGCTCCTGCCCTTTGGGCTGCATCCCCTGTGGGGCCCCGCAAGACCCCAGCCGGCTCCCGGGTGAGCCAGAGCGGGGGACTCCCCGCCGCCCCTCGACCCCCAGCATCAGTGGGCTTCTTTCTTTTCGCAGCTCTGCAACAGCTCGGTCATGAACGAGATGTAGACAATGGCCAGGCGCAGGGTCTCGATTCGGGACAGCCTCTTCTCATAAGCAAACGTGGGCACCTTTCTTCGCAGCTGGTCAAAGGCCTCATTGAGGTTGAACATCCGTTTCCGCTCACGGATGTTGGCAGCCTGGCGCTGGGCATAGGTGATCACTCTTTTCCTCTTGGGACGGCCCAGCAGCGAGGCACCCCTCTCGCACTCTTCTTCCTCCTCCTCCTCCTCTTCCTCCTCCTCTTCGTCCCCCTCTTCTACTTCGCCCTCCTCATCCTCTGGGCCCCCCTCCTCCAAGTGTACCAGCCTCCTGGGCCTTCCATCTCGGAGCGCAAGCTTTCGCTCCCCAAAGGGGATTCCAGTCCCAAAGTCACAGAGGAGAGGCCCCCCGGGGGAGGCCAGGGACAGGTCTGCGACAAAGTCCAGCACTGCGGCATCCACGCAGCTCTCGGGATAGGCCGCCATCGCGTCGGCTCGGCCTGGTGTCTCATCGATTGCTCACTGGGTTGGGGGGGCCGGGGACGAGGCTGGTGATGGGCTCCTCACAGGGCTTGCATCTGCCGCGGTACCATCACGGAAGGGCCAAGGGCATCGATACTTGTCATCGAGTGGATAAGAGGATTGGTCGCACCGGTAGGGAAAAGCTCCGTCCCTTCTCTTGAAGCTGATGAGAAAAGACAAGCTTCAGCCCAAAGCCGGGGCAGGGGCAGGGGGGCGTGGATGGGGGGTCGGGGGTACGCGTGGAAGACTCACAGGGACAGGCCTTCGAATTTTAGATCCTTTTAACTGCGCTACAAAGGACAGTTCCTTCTTGGCAACAACCCCCTGCTCTTACCTGCTGGGCTCTTTGTGTCTGCCCTCACCCCTGCAGCCAGCTAAGGTTCTCCAGGCTCCTTATCTCACGTCGCTCTTTAGACTTGGATTTTCAAAGCGAGGATGTTTTCCACTGCGCTGGCTTCTTCTGGGCTTTGTGGGGTAGAAGTCCTGAATCTTGCCACCCGAGGCTGCCAAGGGATGTGAAACAAGTGCATGTGCTTTTTAATGATGTCCCGAAGAGGGGCCCTGGCTGCCGGGAGTCGCGGGGACTGTTTGCCCCGTATCCCAGTGCTTCGGCTGCTGAAAGGCAAGACCTTCCATTAGCTTAAGTAAGCATGGCAGGGGGGCTGAGAGCGCATTCCCCAGAGTCTCTGTTGGAACCGCTTTCTCCTGGCCCAGCAACTCAAACAACTCTCCCGCGGGGCTACAAACCCTGACTTTTAAGTCTGTTTTGTAGCAATCAGTCTAACAATTGAGATACTTGACTTCCCTTCCCTCTTATCATGCAGAGGTTTTTGCTATGGGGGTAAACGTTAGGATGGAACTGTAGTGCCAGGGTATTTTCCCTGCGCCTGCCTTGCTGCTGCATCCTACCAGCGTTCGGGAGACAAAGCAAATCTTTCCCTGGAGCAAAATGACTGCATTCTTATTAGGGTGCAATTGACCCTTTGATAAACAAACAGCCCCATTCGCTCATCCTTGGCTGATGAGGCTTTGGGCTTCAAAATCGCTGATTATTTGTGAACAAAGAAAACCCTAACACTTCCCATCTGGCTCATTTTTCGCTTTAGGTTGTACCTTTGAACCGTAGGATTTAAACTATATATTGAGTTCTATTAGTAAATATTTTAAAGCAATCATTGCATGATATTTTTAGATAAAATATATTTTTCAAAATTGGTGCAATGAAAATGAAATTGTGCTGGTCTATTATCTTTAATATCTTACCAAAGAAGGTTGTTTCCCCTTCCTCTTTGCCAATAACTATTTCCTTAGCTATCCAGCATAGGGTTTTTAACAAGACATTGAGGGGCAGATCAAAGTCCTCCACATTAATTTTTAAAGTAGATTTGAAGAAACAGCCTAACGAAGATTAATAAAGAGACGTGTTGGTTCAAGAAAGAACCACAAAAGGACATTGTTATTAAGCAGGGAATTTGTGGCGGTGACCTCGCTTAGTACATTGGACAGCTCCCAGAAACTACCACTTTCTTTATTAGCAGGTCTCCAACCTCCCAACCTAACTGCAATCGGGTCCATTCCAACCCAGGGAACATAAGCACAATGCCTTTCCTTTCTACTTTCCCAGCATATAATCAAAGGAGTGGAAACTCCAAGTTAAAAAAAAAATATTTGTGTTACGTTTCTCCTTTGGCCTTTCATTGATTTTCTTTTCTCATGTTTATTCTTCAAGCTCCCATTTGTGTCGTGACAACATAGGCACGGAATTGGAATTTTTGTTTCTTTAAATTCTTTTTTTTTAATTCTTCAAAGAATTGGAGAAATGTTGAGAAAGAATTTGTTGGTTATGATGGTCTATTTCACTTTTACTAAATTTCTGGCAACCATAGGACTGAAAAATAAAGACTAACTGTAATTTCATCAGAGGATAAGAAACCATTATGTGGAGAGAATCGTTTTTCCTTTGACAAGAAATAATGTGTTTTTAAACTCCAGTTCACTGTACAGTGTTATTAAATATCGGGGGAATTTTCTAGTTGATTTTTAATTTTGTGAATTTTTTTTCAGAGATACCTTTTTCCTTTATCTTTTAAGAACTTACTTGCATGTAAATGGATTAAATGCCTCATTCAAGTAAGAATCTAGTTTCACAAAAAAATCACACTGGGACATGCACTAGAAAGAAAGATGGTAGAGATTCAAGCTTAGAATTCAATGAAATAGGAGCTACAAGTTATAATGAGACTCAAGAGGAAAACATCCCCAAAGAAACTTTAGCCAAATCAATGGAACCAGCACATAGATCATGAAAAAGGAAAGGTCCAGTGCACGAGAAGACGCCAGCCCAACCTTTGTGTCTCATTCCAGTTGCTATTGCTCCCCTGGGTACCACTGTATCTTCGCTTCAGACTAGCCCGCCTGATTCATCTAGCTTGTTTCCTGTTGAATAAAAGAAATTAACTGCACACTTGCTTGTCTGCCACTCAGTGGTTTTATTTTTTGTAAGAATTCTGCATATCATTCTCATCGATAAAGAGTGTTGTGAATATACCACTATTAATTTATTCCTACTGCTATTAACCAATATTTTGGTAGTTTCCCATTTCAGCTACTACAAATAACAGTGCCATAGATATTATTGTACCTATCTGTTGGTAAACATATTTACGCATTTTGGTTCAGTCTATACTTAGATGTGAAATAAGTTTTGCATATGTTTAACTTTGATAGGGTGATAGTTACATAATCTCCTGTCAACCTGTGAAGGGTTGGAGGTTAGGCTGTCAATCAGCTTGATGACCTCATTTGGAGGCAAGATGGCAATAAATAGCTCACTGGAGGCCAGATATACACTCTCTTTTTTAGACATTCCCGTTGAAAAGTCAGATGGAGCTACACTGATGAGCCAGAGTCCTGGAGCTGGAAGAGCCACGTGGAGACCCATGCCAGTGCCGAGAGGCTTCCACCGCCACTGGAGCCACAAGACTTTTCACCCACTGGCTGTGATCTTCCTGTATTCAGCATCACTGCATGTGCTGTGTGAGATTGAAGAGGAATTTATAGACTCGTGTTGGACATATGGGCTAATATTGGACTTATGAACTTGATCCAGACTGGGCTGGGATGCTTTCTCAATGTACAGTTGCTTTTTAATATAAAGCTTTTTCTTATACACATATGAGTCTCCCTGGATTTGGATTTGTTTCTCTAAGTATACCTGGACTAACACAGGTAGTTACTACCAAATTATTTTCCAGAATGATTATAATAATGTGCATTATTATGTAATAATAACAGTTAAAGAATTAAAGTTCTAACTTCTTTAATGCACCCTCAACACTTGGTATTTTCTATTTTATTTTCTCATTCTGATGATACCTATGGATATCAGATCATGCTTTAATTTGTATTTACCTTATTAAAAAAAAAGAATTGGACACTCCTGCATATTGGTGAAGTGCCTGCTCAAATGTTTGGCTAATTCTCTCTATAAATATTTTAGATATTAGATTTATGTTGGGTACAAGTATTTGACTCCTCCCTTCATTCTTTTACTATTATCTTTTAAGTAAAAGAAGTTCTTATTTTTAATGTAGTCAAACTTTTTCCCCCTCCTTGGTTAGTGCTTTTTATATAGGTATACCTTAATAACTCTCTACCTTTTCCAAAGTCATGAAGATCTATGTTATGCTTCTGTATCACATTTAGAACTTTCTTAAAATACTCACCATCATCCAGTTCATCCTGCCTCAGAGCCAGCTACAGGACAGGGTAGAACTGACACTATGGGTTTTCAAGGCTCTAAGTCCCAGATGAAAAGGAGGAAGCCTCATCTTTCTCCCAGAGCTGCTGGTGGTTTAAAATGCTGAGCTTGAAGTTACCATGCTGAAGTGTAACTACTGGTGTGAGTCAAGAATTATTTGATTTTCACATGGTTATTCATTTAACACTGCACTATTTATTAAAAGAGG
Organism: Echinops telfairi; assembly: GCF_000313985.2. Classification (NCBI taxonomy): domain Eukaryota; kingdom Metazoa; phylum Chordata; class Mammalia; order Afrosoricida; family Tenrecidae; genus Echinops; species Echinops telfairi. The sequence continues at coordinate 76,195,537 of NW_022103920.1, forward strand.
ATCCTTAACATATTAAACTATTTCTAAGTTAGTCAACTACCACAAGGGAATAGTGAGACTTTCCCCTCCTGTAAAAAGTTATCATCTCAGAAACCCACAAGGACTGTTATGACTTGATGGCAGTGAGTTAATTGGCGAGTGGGAAGGAAATTGCAGAAGTGTAAGAAGAAATGCATATTAGAGTTGGTCTATATTTTATTTTTTCATTTGCAAATTATTGTTTACATTCAAGCTACTTTTTCCCCCCCTTGCTATTCTAATTAAGATCTCAGGTTCAGATGAAACCAGTGCTTGTAGGACTCAAATGTTGGCAAACTCTTAATTGGGCCACATAACAAATAGTTTAGTCTTTGTGTGCCATGCAGTTTCTTTTACAACGACTTACCTCAGCCTTTGTAATAAAAAGAATCCACTGATAGTATGCAAATGAGTTAACTTGGTTGTGTTCTAATAAGACTTAATTTATAGAAATAGACTGTAGGTTGAGTTTGAAACATGGACCCTAGTTTGCCAACCCCTTCCTAATTGATAAGTATCTCTGCTCATTGAAATAGCCGATATGGAGACTTACTAAGATGGGCATTCAAAATTGTAATGAAATATAAAAATTTTCACACATACCTCGTTCATGTGTCTGGATTGCAAAATAGGTGAAGTGAGTGTAAAAAGGCCCTGACACTAAGATAGAAGTGAATCAGTAGAGCTGAGTTCTAATAGAATTTTATCATAGTAGGTCATATGTGGTCCTTGGCTGTAATTTTCCAGTGCCTGCTCCAGGGAATAGCAGACCTATAGGAAACTGAGATTTGGGATAATCTAAAGAAGAGTAGCATTTCTCAAATACAGATTGATATATGAGAGTTTAATACACTTCCATATTTCTGTATGCTTCCTGTATTTCTTTAATACATCTCTTTATTACAGTAGCTAATTTTTTGTGATATATAAAAAACTTAGAAAAAGTAAGTAGTCATCTAATGGAGGAGTCAGCTAATTCTACATTGAAGAAGCATGCCAGCCCAGGTGATCCAAGGATTGTAAATAATAAAATCCAGTGTTACAGGAAGGAATTGTATAGACCTTAAATCCTGATCGCCTTTGGACATAGATCAGATATGTGAATAGCTTTGTCTTCAGCCAGATTGCATAGGAAAATGGATTCTTGCAGGTAGAGTTGGCTTAAAATTTAATATCTATCTGTTTTCCCTTTTGACTCATTTAAAAATTTGTCCTAGTGTTTATTACTTTTGCTTTCTTTTAGATTGAAGCTTATTTGGGTTTTATTTTATTTTTAACATTTTTATTGGCACTTAATCCACATCTCACACAATCCAGTAGTTCAGTCACATCAAGAAGAGTTGTAAAATCATTACCACAATCAATTTTAGAATATTTCTTCCTCCCCACCCTATGGTTAAATCACTTCTAAAATGTGTGGTGTAATCACCTTAGTTCTCGAGTTCCATCCTGCCTCCCACATACATTGTTTGCTCTCCCCACCTCCTTGCTCTCCCCATCTCCCACCCCCACCCTTACCTCCCCTATAAATGCATGCACCAGTTTTTAATCTCTATGCATATACTCCTTCTGTACTTTACAAATTGGAAAACCCAACAGAAACAAAAAATAGAAACAACATAAAGTAGTAATGATAAAATAATAATAAAACAAAGATAAAAATACAAATAGGGAGTAAGAAAGAAAAGACTACCATGAATATTTAATAGGCCAGGGAAGAAATTTTTGTCATGGAACTAGCAAGAAATACTTGGACCTAGAAGAATTTCAGGTTGGGTCAAGAGGGAGGTCAACTGATCAAGTATTAAGTTTGATCCAGTATAATCATGATTACAATGATAATAAAGCTCTTCTGATAATAAAGTTGCTTGAGACCCTTGCCTATGGCTAAGTGGGGATCTGTCAGTGGCTTAATCTGACTAGATACTCTGCAGATGGATTTTGGGTCTCCAGTGTCTTCCATAACTTTTTGTAAATTGTTTGCTTGAAGTTTAGGCTCTGACACTTTTCCCTTTGTCATATTTGAATTTTGTTATTGTCGTCTTTGGATCACACAAGCTGGTGTGTGCCTTCCATGTGGACTTCGTTGACTCCTCACTTAGATGACTGCTTGTTTTAATACAAGCCTTTAAGACCCCAGACACTATTATGATTGATAGCCAGGCGCCATCTGCTTTCTTCACCACACTTTGCTGCAGCACCCTTGTTTTCAGTAATCGTTTCATGAAGTATCGAGCAGGGTTATGTTATCACAACTAACTATTCTTGGATTGAGACTAGAGTTCAGCGGTGGGCCAGAATCCATCTGATTGTCCCTTGGATATGCAAGACTCAGATTTACTTTGGCAGTCTTATTATGAGGAATTCAAAACCCCATTAAGATCTTCCCCAACAACAGCAACAAACCAACTAGAAGACAAAAACAAAGACAAACAAACAAGCAAGCAAACTAAAGGCAAGAAAACAAAAACCCATAGAGGTAGTGTGGGGTACAGAAAGGTTGTTCCTCAGGTTGGCCTCCCATATTATATGCCAAACCTAAGATGCTGCTTGCTAACACATGGTCAATGGGTATACACGTGGAGGCCAACTACTTAAAAGTTATCTCCCTGAGGGTTATCAACCATCTAGAGCAGCGGTTCTCAAATGTGGGCTGTGACCCCTTTGGGGGTTGAATGACCCTTTCACAGGGGTTGCCTAAGACCATCAGAAAACACATATTTCCGATGGTCTTAGGAACTGAGACACTGCTCCTCTATCCATCTCCAGGCGGGTCCACCCGCATGCAGATATGCCCACATATGAGTATCCAGTGTGATGACATCATTGTGCCAACCCCATCACACACACCCCATACAAATACAGGTGTATGTGACAGGGTTGGCGTCATAATGTACTTATGCGGACCAGTCACACATGTGTAGAGAGCAGCTACTGTGTAGAAAGCAGCTGCTGTGTTGAAAGGAGCTACTCTGTTAAAAGTAACTACTGTGTTGAAAGCAGCAGTATTGGAGGTAAAACGACACATCATGAATTATAATTACTGGGTAAATGTAAAATCATCAACTACAACAAAAAAAATCTATACCATGGGAACTTAATCTTTTATATTCAGCTGTGGTTGATGTGAATACTGTCCCCGTCCCCCAACCCCCCATTGTGGTATGTAAAAAAAAACAAAGAATGGCCAATCATAGGAAACTTTAATGAACTGTATTGACTGAACTATGCCATGTATCATCTTTTGTATTATTAAAGCTATTGTTATATCTTATTTTCATTAGCAAACCATGCCATGATAATGGATCGTGTAGAGAAGAATGTTAAGAAAAGAAAATATAGTGAGGATTTTTTACAGTATGGTTTTACCTCAATAATTACAGCAGGAATTGAGAAACCGCAATGTGTTATTTGTTGTGAAGTTCCATCAGCCAAATCTATGAAGCTGAATGCCATATTGATAGCAAGCATCCGAGCTTTGCCGGCAAGGATGTCAATAATTTTAGAAGCAAAGCTGAAGGACTCAAGAAATCCAGACTTGACACTGGTGACAAGCACCACAAACAAAACGTAGCAGCCATTGAAGCTTCATATTTGGTGGCAGTCAGAATCACCAGAGCTAAAAAACCTCACCCCATTGCTGAGGATTGACTGTTGTCAGCAGCAAAAGACATTGTTCGAATTATGATCGGAGATGAAATTGTTACGAAATGGAGTGCAATTTCCTTATCAAACGACACTGCCTACAGAAGAACAGATGACATGTCTACTGTTATTCTTGATCAGGTAATTCAGGAAATTAAATGTGCTCCACTTCCAATATTTAGCATCTGGTTTAATGAATCTACAGATTTTGCAAACTGTTCAGTTACTGGTTTATGTGCAGTATATTAATGATGGTGATTTTAAAGATGAGTTTCTTTTTTGAAAACCTTTTGAAATGATAATACTGCACATGATGTATTTGACACAGTTTGTTCATTTCTGAAAGTGCATAAGATCTCTTGGGGAAAGATTTGTGGTATTTGCACGGATGGTGCTTCAGCTATGCTAGGATGTCATCTGGGTTTCAACGTTCGGTACTGAATAAGTCACTAGAAGTCATCGGAACTCACTGTATGATTCATTAGCAAATATTAGCAATGAAGACACTGCCACAAGATTTACAAGAAGTAATGAAAAGCGTCATAGGTTCTGTAAAGGCGAGCACTTTAAACAGTCTACTGTTTTCGCGACTATGCAATGAATTGGATGCGCCAAATCATGCTCTGCTATGTCACACTGAAGTGAGATGGTTGTCGAGAGTTTTTGAGTTTAGTGATGAACTCAAAACGTTTTTTAATCAGAAAGCAAGACCGCAGTTGAAGCACTTTTCAGAGATAAAAGTGAACTGCAGAAAATAGCTGACTTGGTTGACATCTTTTACATTTGTCACTGCAAGGACCAAATGCAACATGCCTTGATTTGTCTGAAAATTCAGAATGAAACTTCAGCTTTGGCAAAAAAAAAAAAAAAAGGATGAAAATAAAATTTACGTGTTGCCAACCTTATCTGCTTTCTTTGAGGAACGTGATATTAAACCAGACAAAAGGATTCCGATGATAATTTCTGTGAAAGAACACTTGCACATGCTTGCAGACGAAATTTCATCATACTTTCCAAATCTACCCGACACCCATTTGCACTTGCCAGAAGCCCATTCCCAGTCAGAGTTGAAGATGTTCCTGAGACAGCACAAGAGGAGTTCATTGAACTTATTCACAGCGATGCAGCAAGAACAGATTTTTCTACACTGCCAGTTACAAAATTCTGGATCAAGTGTTTGCAGTCATATTCTGTTCTGTCTGAGACTGTGTTGTACCTTCTTCTTCCATTTCCAACAACCTATCTTTGTGAAACAGGGTTTTCCAGCTTGTTGGTTATCAAGTCTAAATACAGAAGTAGACTTGTTGTGGAAGATGTTCTTTATTGTGCTCTTGCAAAGACTGCCCCGAGAATTTCTGATCTGGTGAGAAAGAAGCTATCTCAACCTTCGCACTGACGTTGGCTTTTTACGCATACTGTCACAAAATGTAGCAATGTAGTTATATTAAGAATGTTACCCATGCTACACCATGCTTCAAGACAAAATTTCATTTATTTGTAATTAGAAATACATATTTCTCAGGGGCTCAAGTGGGAAAACAATGCTTTGAAAATGATGATGGTGGCATATGTGCAAATGTGCTTGACACATTGGAGGAATGTATGGATTGTGATAAGAGATTTAAGAGCCCCCAATAAAAGTATTAAAGAAAGAAATACATATTTCACAATATATTATTACATATTTTTGGTGATTAGTAACTATGCTTTGATTATGTTCAATTTTTAGCAATGAAAATATACCAATATTTACATTGCAATTCATAACAGTAGCAAAATTACAGTTATGAAGTAGCGACAAAAATAATTTTATGAGTCAGGGCACCACAACATGAGAAACTGTATCAAAGGGCCCTTGCATTAGGAAGGTTGAGAATCATTGATCTTGAGCAATCAGACCCGATAGTCTGTCCCACCCTAGGTGGGGCTCACTCCCTTCTGATAAGGATAGTGGATTGTTCCCCTGAAGGACAGCCCAAAGACTGACAAGGTCAAGCCACTCAAGGAGGACCAAGGTTAGGCTCTCATCTTGACTTTAGAGTCCACCCATCTTGTCACATATATCTCCCTAGTGCCTCCTCTTCCTATTGTGTGTACACCCTAGCTCATCGCCCTCCTGTTGCATGTATGCCTATTGTACAACTCCTTTCTCTTACGATGTAATTAGGTGGGCTTGCACATTCCCTAAGTGTTTATAAGCCTTGGTTAGAAATATATTCACTCTCTCTGCATGGACCTGGTGGCTGAGATCATGGCTGTCCCAGAGGTAAGCAATTGCATGCTTTATCTTGTCTGGTGTCTCTTAAATTTCACCCCTCAATTACACAACCGCCCCATGGATCCATTCGTTGTGGGGGCTGGTACCCTACAAGGTAGAAAAGTGAAACATTGACAATCATCCTCCCGGGGTACAAGAAGATTACACTTGTAATGTCATCATTTCTCTAATGACACAGCACTGTGGACACTGTAGGTATAGGATTTTATGCAAGTACAGTTCCACTGTGACCTGCAACCCGTGAGTTATTGCTCTCCACAATGCGATCTCTCATTCGATCAGGCTTGGGGCTTGGTGCCACGGGGAAGCTTCCTGGATCAGTTCTTAGAAGTGCAGATCCCTACCCAACAGATCAAAACCTGTCCTGTCACTGTGAAGTGGGCATCGGGGTACTACATATATGGTGATTCTGGGTCCCATTCCATTGGACAACCACCAACCCGGGGGTTCTCCCCTAAGGTCGAATGATGCCATTTCCACAGGTTTTATTTTGTTGCTGACTTTTTTCTAATTGCTTTCTTTATCTGTAATCCAGGATAGGTGAATCATAGAGGCAGTAACTAAGCTACCGTAGGGTTATGACAGTGGAGGTTGGGAAGAAATGAGCAGTTAATAACAGTGACCATCAGAATGAATAAAATTATAAAAACTTGATTGCAGTGATGATTGCACTACTTAAAATTATATTTAAATCATTAAGTTGCATAGTACTTGAAGTATATGTCAATAAATGGTTACATAAATTAAAAAAATAAAACTTAGAAACTAAGTGCAGAGATTAAATAGGTACTTTATATCTATTTAAAAAGTATCATTTTTAAAATGGCTTAAAATCTGTTATGAAATTTCCTGCCACAGGTTTTTCCTCTTGAGATGAAATAATTCCATTTCAGTTAGCCTTTGGGGTAAAATCCATTTTCCAAATTTTAAATTATATTAGTTCTTACATTAGTTGTTGTTTGAACTCTCTCCAAATTCTTCACTTCTTTTTGAAAAAACATATGGAAAATTGGGAAGGCGAGAGGGAAAAAAAATATCCCCCAGGATGTTATAAACCATTGCATTCAAATTTCTTTTTTCTCATTTCCTATACTTTATTTTAATGTATTAATTTTTAGTAGTAACTTTCCTTTATAATAAATGGCATAGCTTTGCCATCCATCCTTAAATCCATGAAATATTTGTATACTTGGAACTTAGCTACTATGCACATGATTTTGTAATGTCAAAATTCTTCAACAATTATAACCATCATACTAATTATTTGTGATTTGGAGGAAAGTCATAATATTAAGTTGAGGCATACTTAACTACTCAAATCAAATCATTTCAAACTAATAAAAGGCTAATTTCATTTGGTTCAACCTAAATTGCTTGATGTATGGAAGGCGATAAGTACTCTGAGGGGGAAATGTTAAGTAGAAAGGGAATCAAGACTTCTAGAAGACGGAGGCAGCTAGTGACTTTAAATAGAATCATCATAGAAGCGCCTGATTGAAAGACCCCTTTTGAAAACATGCTGGAAATTGGTAGGGAGTTAGCTAATCCTTTTTTTTTTTTTTCTTCACGTGAAGAGACACTGGATAGATATGTCTCTCAAGTGTTAGGATTGCAGTTAACCAACAGGCTCCAATCAGAGGGTCTTTGGGGGACCCACAGTACGTAGCATTCACTCTGATATCATGTTCTTTTGGGGGCATCTCCAGCTCAATAATAAGAACAGGAACTGGCTATTCTGCTTAATACACGACTTCTTCATTGATAATATTTGCACCGACGTTCTCATCTCGTTTGCTGAAGTTTTTAATTTTTAATTTTTAGCTTGGCATCAGAGTCTGGGTTTCTTCCTCTTCAGCACTGCTTCCTCCATCTTTCTTGCATCTATGTCACATCTGAGTCATGGAATGAAGGCTTTCCAAACTCATGTTTCTATTTCTTTCCCAGGAGTTATCTACTGCTGCCACTGCCCCAACAACAACACCAGCGACAGCAACAAGAAAACACACACACACACACACACACACACACACACACACACACACACTCCCTCATGCAGTCCTAGTTTAGTGTCAGCATTCCCTTGCTAGAGGATTTTAATTGACGTGTTTTTTTTCATCAAGCGTATAGAGCACAGCTACCACTCGAGGAAGAGATGACTGTGTCTGGTTTAACGATTTAGGCTTTGGAAAAGCACGACGATTACAACACATACAGGAGAAATGGCATTTATTGTCAGTAAGTTGCAACGAGGTTGCATTGAAGAACAATAAAGATGACAAGCAGTTAATTATTGAAAATTAAGCGTGAAAGCCAGACATTCTGATCTCCTGCAGTAGGAAAGCAAAATAAGATGAAGACCAAATTTAGGACACACTAGCATGGTAAAGCTTTAAACATGTTTGAACGATTGAACGAGAGAGTTAAAAATCTCATTGAACTACAAGCTGTGTAGTTGCTCTGTCACTTGGAGGCCTAGTCCCCGAGTCCTGCGGGTAGAAGGTTCATCGGCTTGTGACCAGGAAGAGAAGGTAGGAGGACACAGTATGGAAACGAAGGGATAGCTTTTCCTAACTTAGCAAGACCAGAGAGATGACAGTTGAAGATGAGAGGAAGTTAGAATAGAGATTAGAAAAAGATAATATATATCAGTAGTATCCCCAAGAAGAACTTAGAGGGACAGGGAGCTATAAGTGTTTCCATCAATCTTCCTTTTCTAAGTTTCTTCTCAGGGATAAAACCAATTGGAAACACAGAGGAGAACCGTCACAAACCTGTATGGACAACATTCTGACCCAGTGGGCAGATAAGAACTGCTCCCTAGAGCACCTGGGATGAGCAGAGAGCCTCATCTTTCTCTGTGGAGTGACTGGCGAATTTGACATGTATACCTTGCTACTACTAGCAGCCCATTGTGTAATCTACTATACCACCAGGGCTCTTTGGCATCCACAGAAATGCCATGTAAACCTCCCTTTCAGAAAAAGAGTCCTGGAAGTTCCCAGCTATAAGGAGACTGTTGGTTGACAGTCTCCAACGGAAGCATCTACAGAATCGACGACAACTTTTCAGCTAGAAAACATTCTTCCGAGGCCAACCCCAACCAATGACTGGACACAGGGATGGTGCTCAGATTTGGCCATTATTGACCACTGTGGAATTCCTCCTACAGATTGTATTTGCTCTGGGGTTTTCATTGTGTTGGCTAAGAATTTGATGCATTTAGATCACTGTCAAGGAGCCATGATGGCATAGTGGTTACACATTGGGCTGCTAACTAAAAGGTCATCAGTTTGAAACCACCAGCCGTTCTGGGCTTTCCACTCCTATAAAGAGCTACATTCACAGAAACCCACAGGGGTAGTTCTACCCTGCCCTACAGGGTCTTTGTGAGTTGGTATTAACTTGATGGCAGCAAGTTGTTGTTTTTTTTTCCTTGTCATATCATTGTCTTTATTTCTCCTGGACCAGTTCTGCTTCCCCATCTCTTCCCAAGGAAAGATTTATATAAGGGGCTAAAGCGTTTGGGGGCCCAATTCTACTTCTTCCCTCTTTATCTTTCATAGGCATTTTTGCTCTTTCCCCTCCTTACCTGTTACATTCTAGAATGGGTTTTTGCATCTGCTTTGTTGATGATCCACAGGATCACAATTCGTGAAAGAGTACTTCACTTTTAAATTCTCTGTTGAATTCCCAAGACCTTGATAAGTAACTGTCAACTTGAAGGCATTGAATAATATTTTGTAAGTTATAATCTGAGCTTCACAAAATTCTTCTTTATTTTCTCATTAGCTGGTGGTTTCTCTCAGGGTCACTGTAAAGGTAATGGTGATGATGCTAATTAACAATAGCAGTTAATGAATAATTGCTATGCTTTAGATGCTGCGTATTCACAACATCATATAATTCTTGTCATAATTTTATGCAGAGGTTTCTCTTATTTCCCTACTTTTTATGTGCCAATGAAAGTGATTGAGTTCACAAAAGTGAGTATTCTAACCTGTGTGAAAGTATACAGGTTTGACTACACTGCTTCACTCACCGGGGGCAATCTTATGATAATCTTACTGAAATCAGTGTTTTGCACAAAGACTAGCACAATATTTTCTCCATAAGTGCTTTTGAATAAAACATTTATATAGAAGTCCTTCTGTTAAATGCATGCCTTTAGTAGTATTTGCATTTTATTTGGAAGTTTTGCTCATTTTATTTTTTCCAATGACAAATATTGCATAGGGATCACTAGATGCTCATATTTTAAAACAACCCTTCTCTAAGGATAATAAGAGTATCACTTATGTTGACTGCTATATTATCTCTTTGAAATTTGTGCTTTTCTTAAGCTTAAAAATGCTGGTTGTTTCAGAACTAACAACTATGAAGCAAATGCTTCCTAAGCTCTATCCTGCCTCGTTAATCACCCGTTCTCCTTGGACAGGGTGTTCTGGTTACCCTGCCACTGGCTCTGGCCTCATTGTGGCTTCTCATAGTTATCATTTGAGGATTATGGAATCTCTATATTGCTTCATATCATGTATGGAGGAAACCGCTGTCCTGGTGGAAGCCACTCCTGCCTTTCTCTTTGTGGATCTGAAGAGACGGCAACGACCCTCAGGAGCATCCTCATAATGGTGTGTCTGCACCAAAATCAGATTCTAACTGCAAACGTGAGTGTTCGCTCATCCGAGTGGCATCATGTCGTATCAGTCGTATTCAGCAAAAGGGTTTTTTTATATATTTAATTCATATTTCATTATCTTCTTCCTAGATGATAGATTTAAAAAATACTTCTTTTATTTATGTATTCTTTTGAATACAGGTCGTTCACAGATTCAAATTTGAGCCTATCCAGCTGTCTTTAAAAAAATCATTTTATTGGGGGCTCGTGCAACTCATCACAATCCATACATCCATCCA
>NW_022103920.1:76207642-76219401 GCF_000313985.2 Echinops telfairi
TTGTTTTCTCCTCCAGATTGTTTATCCAGCCGATCTTATCTAGATAGATCTGCAGAGATAATAATATGTACAGAAACAAGACAGAGCAAAACAAAGCACCAAAAGAAAACAAAACAACAACTTCATCACATACCATTCGTCTTTCAATGGCAGTCCTTTAAATCAAAGTTCCTATTCCCCACCAGCGAGCATATCAAGCACACCATTCTTTAATCTTCCTCTTATCTTTTATCCCAAACATCGTTACAAAAGCTCAACAACTCAGACGCACTGCCATCAAGTGGATTCTGACTCAGCGGGACCCCTATGAAGTAAAGCAGAACTCACCCCGTGAGTGCTATAGGCTGTAAACCTCTATGGGAGTCAATGCTTGTCTTCCTCTCAAGGAGTGGCTGGAGCTTGTGAGAGGCTGACCTGTGATTAGCAGGCCAAAAAAGCAAACTGGGCTCCTTGACATATTTTCAGTCTCACTCTGTTTATTTTCATCTCCAGATTTCAAATGCCTCCACTCATAGGTGGATTTGACTTGTTAGTTTTCTCCATATTCAGTTCACTTTGAGCTCGGGACTCTGACCATGAGATTAGTTATTGGCAATTGGAATCTCCCTGGGAAATCCTATGCTACCGATTTTTACCAAAGCTTGCCATAGGTTACTTGATCTCTCTCTATTTCGTGGGGCATCCATTCCCAAAGATTTCCCATTTATTACAAGGTAGATTTGTAAGACACAAATTTTAAAATAGTTCAAATGTATTTTAAAACATCTGGACATTTTTCTCTAGGCAATAGGTCAAACCAGGGAGGCTTGCTGCTGTAGTGGGTCACAGGTGAGGCTGGTAATGGCAACGTCTGCAGTTTGAAAGCACCAGTCACGCCACAAGAGAAAGATCAGACTTTCCACTCCCATGAGCAGACTTGCAGTCAGCACCCCACAGAGGCAGTGCAAGTCAGACCTACAGTCCGACCTACAGGGTCGCCATCAATCAGAGTGGACTGGATGACCGTGAGCTTGTTTATTTTCTTTTTTGAATTACAGGCAAACAAAACTTTAAAGATTTGTGTTATTGCAACTCTGGCCCATCATCTGGTGGCTTTGGCCATGTCTGGATGTGGGTGGATCTTGGGATAACCTTGAGGCCACCAGCTGTGGAAGGAAGCGGTGAGATGCTCAGCTGTGCCAGTGCAATTAGGAAACAGGGTTGGTGAAAACTGCCACAGAGAGCTCAGTACATTGCCTTCTCCCCATGAGAAGAAACCCCTAACACGCCCATGATGATCGTGGAGCAGGCCTCCTGGGCCTTACTGTTTGCAGGGTCCCATAATGTCTGCTTTCTCTTCGCTCACCCTGGTCTCCTTTTCTTGCCATGATTAATTGATGATGGTTTAGATCTCACGAGAACCCCCTTTTCCACTAGCTATGGACCCTATCACGATAGGTGGTATGATATGAAACAAGTTAGTGAGTGATGAATATGCACTAGGCACTGTGCAGGTGCTGTCTCTCTGCGCTCACCATCTGCCTTGTCTGCCACCATGCCATTCATCCAGCTCAGACCAAGTAGCTCCCAATCCAGAAAAGGACAATTTCTTATCATGTTCTGATTAACTTTACTCTTGATACTCAGAGAGAACACCTTTTTTTTTCTTCGAATAGCCTATGGCTATGTTGGATATCATGGGTAACGCTTTGATGAATTAGTTAAACAACTTAAGTAAATATTGGCCTGGAAGGTACTGCTAAGGGCTGTCTCTGAAAGTCTGGGTGCTTCTGATGAATATTGAAGTGATTGTGAGATGAAGCTACACATTTTCCATAAAACACCTTTTAAGTAATACCATTTTAGGATCTTAATTTATTTCAAGTTATGAAAAATTCAATTAAGTGTGCCATTGCCATCCTGGAGAAAAACCAAGTGAGCGAGTTTGGAATGAAAGTGTGGAGCGAAATGCTGTTTTCTGGGACTAGAACAAGGTCTCTCCTTATTCTTCCTCTCACTTCATCCCTAAGGGGGCCGGGAAGAGATCTGTATTGTTTTGATTCATTATCTGCAATTAGGTCCCAAATCAGAGAACCCCACCTTCCATTCTGTTGTTTCATGGGCCAGATTAAAAATCTCAACAACTTTTCTCACATTCCTCCACACAAATCCACAGTTGCTTAACATTCATTTTTGACAATATAAACTCACTTGAATGCCTTTAAAAAAACTCTGAATCTTCTGCCTCTAACTAGTTCATGTGCCTTCTGAACTGTACCAGAAAGGCATTTTCTCATCACATCGTACTTGCCTTTGCTCATGATGTCTGCATCCTACCCCACACCCAAAATATATTTCATTTCCTAGTTGGTTCTTGAAATTCTGAGTTGACCTTAATTAACTTACTTTTAACTCTGCAGCGAAAGCGACTCCTTTAAAATCGTAATTCTGATGGCCGCTGCCCTGCTTAGAAATTTTATACTATGTTAATGGATAGGCGCCACTGAGTCCATTGTGACTCATGGAGAGCCTATGCACCACAGAACGGAATGGTGCCTGATCCCGTGCCATCCTCACCAGTGTTCCTACACCTGAGTCCATTGCTGTAGCCACTGGGTCAACCCATCTCATGAGGGTCTTGCTATTTTGCACCGCCCCTTCACTTCATCAAGCATGATGTCCTTCTCCAGGAACTGGTCTCTCCTGACAACATTTCCAAGTATGAAAGATGAAGTCTCGCCATCACTCTGACCTTACTTCTTCCAAGACAAATCTGTTTGTCCTTTTAGCAATCCATGGTACTTGGAATATTCATCTCCAGCACCACAATTTAAATGCATCCCTTCTTTTTTGGTCTTCTTTATTCAACATCCAACTTTCACGTGCATATGAGAAGATTGAAAATACTATGGCTTGGGTCAGGAGCACCCTAATCCTCAATACTCTAAAAAGGTCGTTGGCAGCAGATTTACTTAATGCAATTCATCTTTTGAGCTCTTGATGCTGCTTCTGTGAGAATTCATTGCGGATCCAAGCAAAACAAAGCGCTTGCCAACCTCATCCTTTCCTCCATTTATCCTGGTTTTGCCTATTGTCCCAGTTGTTAGGAGTTTGGTCTTTACATCGAGTCACAATGCATACTGCAGGGTTCCACCTTTGACCTTCATCAGCAAGTGCGTCAAGTCTATCTCGCTTTCACCGAGTAAGGCTGTGTCATCTGTGCAGTGCAGGTTGTTCACGGACCTTCCTCCAATCCTGATGCGCCATTCTTCTTGAAAAAAATCCATCGTCTCCGATGATTTTCTCAACATACAGATTGATTAAACATGGTGAAAGGATGCAACCCAATGCAGACCTTTCCTGATTGTAAACCATGCCCCCCATTGCATGGGATGTCAATAATATTGTTATATATTTTTGCTTTCTATTGGGTCACATTTCTTTGGAATGGGCACAAATATGGTTCTCTTCTACTCAGTTGGCTACTAATTTTCTTCAGAAAGTCTTGGCATGGACGAGGAGTACTTCCAGTGCTTCATCAACCTGATGAAATATGTCAGTGGGCAGTCCACCAGTCCAGGACCCTTGTTTTTGACTGGTGCTTTCAGTGCGTCTTGCTTCTTCCATTGGATTTTGATCGTAGGCTACCTCTTAACATGGTTAAATGTCCACTAGTTCTTTTTGCTATGGTAACCTGTGTATGAATGCTCAATTTTCTTTTGATGTTTTCTCCTCCAGTATTTTGCCCGTAGAATCTTTCAATATTGTGGCCATGAAGCCCTACTACCTATTATAGGATAAGATACTTTTTCTTCTGGGAATGATGGGACAGCAAAGATGGATTTTGCCCTTCTTCTTGAAACAAACAAAACAAGTGAAATGTGTGACAAAGTTCTCAGTGTGAGGGCTTTTCAAACAATCCATCAAACAAATGTTCAAAAAATTTAAATATACATTCACCATCTGATTCAGGCATGTCCTTCTAGGTATTTCCTCAGGAGAAATCAAAACACACGTGCAGTGGATGAACACCCCCAGCAGCTTTGCTTCTACCAGCTAAAAGCTGAAGACCATCCAAACATCCATCAGTAGATGAACGGATGAACACATTGTATTATAAGTAATAGGTGATGTACTCATACTATTGATAACAGGCTACAATAGATGCTACTTAAGATGGCTATTCTTTTTTTCCTACTTAAAAAAATCATTTTATTGGGGGCTCTTGCAACTCTTGTTACAAACCATGCATCAATTGTATCTGACATATTCATACATATATTCCATCGTTCTTTTCTAGACATTTACTTTCCATTGAGCCCCTGGGATCAGTTCCTCTTCCCCCCCCCTCCTCCCCCCTAAAATGGCCATTCTGAGTGAGAGAATTCAGACCATAAAAGAATATGTTTTATGATTCAATTTACATAAAGTTATAAAAGTGAAAATAGACAGCAAATCAACTTTTGTCTGTGGCTGAGGGGGGCCTGACTGGGAAGGAGATGTTGAAAGGCATATTGAGGATCATGGAAGTGTTCATTATTTTCTTCCTGGCAATGATTTTACCGGTATATACATATGCCTGAACTTAGCAAATTGTGTTTCAATTACACACCCAGAAAGATGACTTATAAAAAAGAATCTACAATGGGCAGAGGAGCTTCCATGCTGTTATTTTTGTTGCTATTTTGAATCAATGAGGGGTGATAGTACTCAGTGGATTGTGGTGTACAGCCACCACTGAAAATCGCTAACTTGGGAGTTTTCAGAATATACCTTTAGTGGCTTTAAAACGGATCCAAGTTTTGAGTTCTAGACCTAGAAATATGCAAACTTATGAAAGGTTGTTGGGATTGGCTCAGAATTCTAGTCCATGCGCAACTCACACAGCTTTGGAATTCAGTCTCGGTTTCCTTCTACCTGTAATTTCCAGAGATGAACTTGTGCATTAGGTTATGTATGCAAACCCTTGATGTAGGTACAAAAAAAACCACAAACAGAAACAACAACAAAAAATACCCCAAACCCATTACCATGGAGTTGATTATGACTCATGACGTTAGACAGCCACACTCCCAGTAGGGCTTCCAGGGCTGTCATCTTTATGGAAGTGAATTGTCACATTCCCCAGGGAGCGGCTCTTGATTAGCAGGCAGATAGATGCTTACCCACTGGCCTACCAGGAGTCCTAGAGTGTAGTGGTATCCAGTGTTCAGTATCTTTAAGTAATTTAGGAAATTCTGGGGAAAAACGTGTTTATCATGGTTCTAACTTGAAATAGTTTTAAATAGATCACATAGACTCGAACTTGTATTTTATATGTTATTATCACACCTATCACTAATATGTCCTCTGATGCAAACCTCTCCTTAAAATTCCATACAATTTAGTGTGATTCCATTATTTTGGAAGCTTGGAAAACCTATCTGTGTGGTGAGCAATTAAGTATAGGACCAATGGTTTTAGTAAATAGACTAAAAAATATGAAAACCACATAACCCAAGTAGTTATATAATACTAAACAAACTTTCTGAAACATTTTTATGGCTATATTCAGTCAGTCCAAAATTCATGGGATCAGCAGTTTTCCCATGGATTATTTTTTGATGGCTTAATATCCTGCTTCTTGCATGACTGTTATTATAGTTAGAGGACTTTAAAACGTACATGGCTGTAAAATTCTCTTTGCTCTTCAATGGCTATTGTTTTTGCTCCATATTTTAGTCTTTAATTGAGCAAATTTTAGAAATATAGTTAATTAATTTTGTTGCAACATACACTAACAATTGTACTTAGGCTACTTACAGCAAACTTAGTTAAGATTTTTTGATCAAAAAGTAAGAAGGTTATATCTATATCTATCTATACACACACACACACATATATGTGTATATGCCTTTCTGCAAACCTAGAATGAGTATTATTATTCCCTCACTGTTAAGATAGAAAAACTTGTTCCTTTCTATCAGACACAATTGTGGCTCTGTTAATTGTAGCAATTCGATGGGGAAATTCTTATTAGGCTATAATGATTTGTCCATTTTCTATGAAATTTAATGGATTTCTTAGCAGTGGACTATATTTGAGTATGCATTACTTACATAAATTTACTATATATAAGGACCCTGCCAGAAGGAGTCCAGGCATCAAATTGACTCCACTTGTGGGGAGGACTCTTGGAGGCCCTGAGATCATCAGTCTGAATAAGGCATGGGGCTGACTGCAGAAGAGGCCATCAGTTACCCATATGCAAGTTCAAATTGGTGTAGGAGAATTAAATCCAGTCCATGAGACTCAAAATGTGACCCTGAGTATATCCCATCTGAATCTAGGTACCATCTCAACAATATATTTGATACTTTGATTATTAAGAACCCAGACCAGAGGAGCTCTGGGATGACTTTCAGACCATCACACACAAGGGGACCCAAAGGTCATTAAAAAGATACTAAAGAAAGAAGATGCCAAACTGGCTGTTAGGAGAAACCCTCAAAGCTACTCTGAAATAATTTTTGATAGAAGACATGATGAAATAAAATAGTTGAGCAGACTTCAAAGGGAAACTCAAGAAGACAAAATAATGTATGCTGAAGTACACAAAGATCTATATTTAGAAAAACTACATGAAAGAACAGGCTCAGCTGATAGAACCGAAGAAAAAATGTAAAGCCTTGAATTGAAATATTGAAGGATTTTGAAGACAAAATATTAAACCCAAAAAGGAAGCATCAAAAGAAGAGGGAAAAAGTAAAAAAAAAAAAAAAAAAGACGATGGAAAGGAGTGCACAGAGTCCTGACCCCGGAGGAAAGTTCAACATTCGAACTTTTCAGGAGGTAGCATGTGACCAAGAAAAGGTGATACTGAAGCAAGCGGTCCAAGCTGTACTGAAGACATTAGTGTGGAAAAAAGATCTCCAGGAATTGATGGACACCTTTGAAATGTTCAACAAAACATGCACCCCTGGAGGTCTTCATTACCTATGCCAAGAAATTTGAAAGATAGCTACCTGATCAATCGACTGGCAATCCATATTTGTGGCTATTCCAAAGAAAAGTGATCCAACAAAATGCAGAAACTTGACAATATAATTTCTCTTACATGCAAGTACAATTTTGCAGAAAAGAATTTGAAAAAAGCTGTGGGTATACAACAGGAAACTGCAAGGTTCAGAAAAGTCATGGGATGGAGTGGAAAATATCAATGCTGATGTCAGCTGGATCTTAGCTGAAAGCAGAGAATACAGAAAGGTGTTTTCCTGTCTTTTATTTACTATACCAGAGTGTTCGACTATGTGAATCATAACAGATTATGGACACATTGCAAAGCACGGGAATTCTAGAGCATTTAATTGTGTTATGTCAAACCTGAACACATAGACCATGGGGAACTGTTGTAATAGGTTTGGGGTGAGTTGAAACGGATTCTATAGCTTCCAATAAGGATTTCAACACTATTTTGGTAATGGTTTAATTGATATTATATTCAAGATCACACTGGCGTTTGCAGTAATATCCAGCGTGACTAAAGAATTATTTGCTAATTTTACTCCCAAATCTTTGGCCATATTCACTTCTTTGTCATTGTACAGCTGTTATTTGGGACTTGGCACTACCTTTAGAGGGGCCAAGTATTCTGGCTTTTTAAGTTTACTTCTAGACGTTCTCCACCAAAAGGTAGCCCTGGTTGTTGTGAGGTTACCATGGAGTTGGCCCTTGTGCTCCCCAGAAGGTCCTGCACCATCGTCACGAGTGTTCTCATGTTGAGCCAGCCCACGTGGCAGCCACGGTGTCAATCCACGTCCTCGAAGACCTTCCTCTTTTTCTCTGCCCTTCTGCTTTACCAAATAGCACGGCCAAGGGCATCACCTTTAGTTAGGATAGCCGTATTTCAAGTCCATTTTGAAGTGCCAACTTAAATGCTTTTTCTGCCTCTTAAAACTTGATATTGTGATGTGAGTGGTGAAACAGGGAGGGTAGAGGGAGAGTGGGTTGGAAAGAGGGAACCGATTACAAGGAACTATATGTGACCCCCTCCCTGGGGGACGGACAACAGAAAAGTGGGTGAAGGGAGATGTCGGACAGGGCAAGATATGACAAAATACCAATTTATAAACTATCAAGGGCTCATGAGGGAGGGGGGAGTGGGAAGGGAGGGGGAAAATGAGGACTTATTGCCAGGGGTTTAAGTCGAGAGAAAATGTTTTGAGAATGATGTACAAATGCGCTTTACACAATTGATGTGTGTATGGATTGTGATAGGAGTTGTATGAGCCCCTAACAAAATGATTTAAAAAAAACAACAAAAAACTTGATATTGATTCACCATTCTTTATTGAACATTAGTATAATTTAACAACTTGATCACAATGTCACAAGTTTCTTCTCTGCTATGTCCCTGTCTTCTTCATGGATGTACTGGAGCAGCATTGACTATCAGAAATACAATGCAAGCCATTTCTGGTACCTTTTAGCAGCCTGCGTTCAACACAGGCAGTGGTGTGGTGGTTATGCGTTGGGCAGCAGTTCGAAACCACTAGCTGCTCTGTGGAAGAAAGAGGAGGCTTTCTACTTTTGGAAAAAGTTTGCGTTTCTGAAAGCCACAAAGGTAGGTCTACCCTGCCCTATAGGGTTGATATGAGTAGAAATCAAATCCATGGCAGTGAGGGTTTGTTTGTTTTTTAATTTGAAAAACGGGAAAGCTTAATATCATTATGAAGCTAAGGAAGGAGAGTAATTTTGAGGTGTAAGGAAAATTCTAAAATATATCATAAGGCTGACATGGAGTACTCGAGGAAGGAATTGCTTAGCAGAGGTGCTACTTCCAAAAGTTGTGGATCAGACTTCCTTGGGGAAAGTGTGGTCCCGGGCCACTTGGTGACAGAGAAGTTGGTTTAGTTCCTGGACCAGATGATTCTTGTTCACTTGGGGGATGCAGATGAGCCAGTGCTGGAGGCAGGTGCTCAGAAGGTCTTGGTACAGAGTTGCAAACGTGTGGCCTGGAGCGTGGAACTTCTGAACCAGAAAGGCTTGTAAAGGTGACCCTGGGTCTGCCTGCGAGAAAATGGAGGGACTGCACACCCTGGTACAGCCTGGAGCAGTGTGCCCCAGGAGGACCCCAAACACCCACATTGCTGATGCACTCATTGTACAATAGGATCAAGGTGAAAAGTCAGAGCCTGGCGTAAAGAACAGAAGCCACCCTAACCAGTAATGTCCTTCAAGCACTGTCTACTAACAAAATTTAGCTCATGTGCACTGTAAAGGAGAAGTGCATTAAAAATTCCATCTACTACTGCAGTGCACACTAAAGGGTGATTTTGAAACTCAGAGGCAATAAACTGAGAATTGGCTCACGTCAACGCTGATGCACAGTGACCCCTTGTGAAAGTGGAGAACTGCTCTATTGGGTTTTCTAGGCTGTAATCTTTATGGGGGGCAGAGTGCTAGGGCTTCTCCAATGTAGCCTCTGGGTGGGTGTTAAGTGCCAGTTTCTTGGTTAGCAACCTAGGACTTAACCAGTACAGAAAGTAAAACTAAGCAGGTGAAGTGAATCTTCATAGTGCATTTTATTTAATGTAATACATCTAAATGCTATCATTTAATGTAATCAATCAACATAATGTAATCAATATGTTAATATGAGATTTTTCTTCTAATATCAGCAAATCTACAAAATCAAGTGTTTATTTTATACTCACAGCACATTTCAGTTTGGAAACTGTATTTCCATCAGGTATCCTTGATCCATAATTAAATTTCATAAGTTCAAAGGTAAATATAAATTCACATGCCCAAGTTTTCCAGGTTTGCTACCAAATTTTCTAATAATTTGGAAACCAAAAAGTCTTTTCTTGTGACACATTCACATCGTGACCTTTCACCCATTTTAAAGAAATTGATGATTTTCATGCAAAACCACATCAGTTCCACAACTGTGTCTGTCCAAGATAAGTAAATTCACTAACTCTTGCAATGACTCAGGATTATTAATATCTAGTTCAAAAGGCTCTTGCCAAATTGAAAATCAACTCCAAAGGTATCAATATCAAACAAGTGTCTTTAAAAATTTTTAAATAGATTTTTAATTAGCTTGCACAATGCTGTCAAATAGAATGGAAATAGCAGTACAGAGTCATGTTTGACAAACATAAAAAATCATTACTATTGTACTATGTTTTTATTTTAATATGGGTCCTCACACCTGTTTCGCTGTCTCCCATCATCCCCAAGTCAATTCTAATAGCAGTACTACATGACCGAGCAGAGCCGCCCCGAGGGTTTTCCCAGGCTGCAAACCTCTGAGGGCAGCAGAGGCCACATCGCTCACCTGCGGGGCACCTGCTGGGTCCAGACGGTGGACCTTTGGGATCAGTAGCCGTGTTTCCACTATACGATAAGGATCCTCTGACCTGTCTAAGTCCAAAACAAGCATTTTCTTTCCATGGAACTTTAAATTTTGTTGATTCATAGGCAGCATGATATGAATGAAAATATGAACAATGGATAGGTGGCCATTTTTCTTTGATTCTCAAATATCTGGCCAATATTTCATTTGTTGCTGGAAAGTGTTGCCTTGGAATGCATGTTTAAATGAATCTTTGTAAGATTTAATTTTCATCAATAAACATTGGCAAAGATAAAAATCTCAGGGCATTCATTGTCTTTTATATCTTTCCAGAAGTTTCATAAGTTCACGGTAGATATATGTATATATATCGAGAGATACACTCAGACACATTTTTTTATGCATATAGAGGAGCTCTATTCGTGCAGTGGGTCAGTTCTTAGCGGTTGAGAGGTTTGAACTTACCAACTGCTCTGTGGGACAAAGACGTGACGGTCTGTCTCCATCAAGATGTCTAGCCCCGGAAGCCCTGTGAGGCAGTTCTATTTTGTCTACAGCATTGCTAGGAGTCCGAACCGACTCAGGGTTTGGTATATACATGCATATACGTATTTATAGCCTTATATAGTAGACAGAAACAAAACCAATTTTACAAAACTAAAATCACACCCATTGAGTCAACGCCACCTCAAGTTTTCTAATAACGAAAGATTTGCTGACTCGCTACAGAGACGAGACTCTGTAAGGAGGCTCTGGTGCATCCTGCCTTGTCGAGGGGACCTGCATGAGGGACATTCCGAGGGACGGCATGCCTCCCGAGCAACTGACGGTTGACTGACCCTTTGCTGACGTTGCGTCACTGTGACTTGGTTCCCTGCCCAGCCCTGTTTCCCTCCATCACACTCCTCCATTCATGGCAGTCCATCTTCATTGGCCTAGGCAAAGTTCCTCTATTTATTAATTTCTTCCACTGTTCCTAATTTATAGTGTCTATTCCCATTCCCATAGACCAATTCCTGGTTTGTACAGGGGGTCCCGTCCATTTGTGTCTATTCTTGCAGAAGTCCATTCTTTTGTTTGAACTATTTTTGATTTGTGAAGTAGTAGCTTGGTCCCTATAGAGATTTTTTTCTCTTCAGCTTTGTATTTTTAAGATATATCTGATGTTACTCTTTTTATATTCATTCAATAGTTTCCACACAGTAGTTTATATTGTACATACATACATTTTATCTGTCTCTTGTTTACTGGCAAACTCAAAGATCTCCGATTTCTTGTCATCACACCCAACCTCCTGTACATTTAAAAAAAATAATCATTTTATTAGGGGCTCATACAACTCATAACAATCTGTACATATGTCATCTGTGTCCAGCACTTTAGTACATATGTTGACTTCGTCATTCTTACGACACCCACTTTCCACTTGAGCCCCTGG
>NW_022103920.1:76220731-76230019 GCF_000313985.2 Echinops telfairi
ACATCTTTATATGCCTGTATTTACATCTCTATGAGTACCCTTTGCCTCCTAGTTCTTTCCTCTGTTTCTTTGTACTTTCCTCTTGTCCCACGATCATGTTCTGCCTTCATTTGGGTTTTAGGAATTCCTTTTGGTTGCATTGCCCTTGATCCAGCTCTGCAAGGCCTCCCGCACCCTCCTTGACATTGGTTTTGGATCACGTGTTGTTCCCTTGTGCCTGTGCTTATTAACACCCTCTTCCTTCCTTCTCCTGCACATTTATGTATGTGCTGGATTCTAGATTTCATGTAGCTTAACACGGGGCTGTTACTATGGCAGCTGGATAGCCTACCTACGAGCACATCACCTTCAAGACTCACAACCTGTGTTCCTCCCTGGGGATTTTGATTAAGGAGCATAGGAAGAAAGTTTTAAATCTTATCTGAAGAGACCACCGACTTACTAATGAAGTGAATCAAGCCACTATTGTGCGGTTTAAATTCTGTGTGAATACAGAGTGTTGTTTAAATAGCCATTAAAAAATACTTATGGGAAGAAAAATTCTCCCATGTAAGTGTATGAAAATTGTTGCTATCATTATAAAGTCATTTGAAAGTAGCATATTATTGGGTAGACAGTGTGTCATAACTTCTTACTTTAAAGAATAATCCCCAGTGCCATGAAAAAATTGCCATTTTCTGCCCTGTAATCATGAATCTTGGCATCTTTGACAATTCATCTGGGCTTAGTTGAAATGATGATCCATAAATAACACCGTCCATCAAATTTCCAGCCTTGCAGCTGGCATGGATACTGAGTATCCTTGAGCCTTTTGGCAACGTTATGTACTAGCTATAGTTAATGAAAGTTTCAATTTAAATGTCTAATAAGACATAAATAACTCTCTTCATCTGAGCAATATCTGAACATATTTAATTATGCCTTTTCTCTTCCCTTTTGGAAATTTGACTTTTATTTGAAAAAAATTTATTAATGATGAGTATGGGAGACCAAAGTGGGCACAGATTATTTAATATTTCTACCATTGAGAAGTAGAAGCTATGCCAGCGCTTGAATCTGAATGAGCACTGTGATTGCTTTAAACAGTGGGATGTGCCAAATTGTATTGTGTCAGTTATCAAGCTCAGGTTTTAAGAGATTAGCTGTTTCCAAGTTTTACTTGCAGGAATCCACATGCTCAGGTTAATCAGCTGCCGTGTGGGAAGCCCAGAGATGGTAGGCTAGGATGGCCCTGACGTGAGGCAGCTCAATCCAGCCTCATGAAGTCAGAAACCAGCCGCGAGCTGTTCGAGGCCCTCCAGCCCAGGGAGTAGGCATGTGGGTGAAATAGACATTAGATGACACCTGAATCAGATGATATCTGACTGACTGTAAATGAAATAGTCAGATAAGAACCATTCAGATGAGTTCTGTCAACTCACAGACTGTTGTGGGGTAAATCAATCACTGTTTTAAGCCCAGTGTGTTTTGGGAGGGAGTTGGATGTGTAGCATTCGATAACTAGAACACTTTATATTTACATTGTTGCTCAGGCTTATCGGATGTCATGGTGATTATATTAAAATAAAAATTAAGTCATGTGCTCTTTGTAAAAAAACAATCTGGGTTAAACAGAACAAAAACAGGCTCTATAATAGTTGATAGGAGACAGTGCCGTTGAGAAGAGTTAAGTATTTCACTGGGCTTGAAGCTTATTATTGATGTCACCTACCGGCCAAAGAAGACATTGAAGAGAACCGAAAAGAAACAGGACAAACGCTTCTGCAGCCGGGGACTAGATGTGACGAGCCCGAAATGATTTAATTCTTATAATGCTGAAGATTCCTTTCTTTGGGAGCTGCTTCATCAGGAACAAGTTATCGGAGAACGTTGAGCATTTTTCTGATGACTGTAAATCCTAGGAATGTTTTCACTTTCTGTGATGAAATTGGACTTGCTTCTCTACCTTGAATGGTGCATATGTTATCCGAGGATGTAGACATTTAGCATAGTATATTGGAACATATTCGCTTTTCTAAGATCGGGTTCTAGATCTGCACTTACCCTGTCTCTGACCCCAGGCAAGTATCTCACATCACTGCCTCATCTGGAGTAGCTTCATCTGGAAAATAAACATCACACAGTAGACAGTTGCAACCAGTGTTACTCTGTGTAGGGAAATGCACAAAACACCCAGGGGATGTGGAGGGCATAGTACATGCTCCCAAGTTATTTTATTACTATATTATTATATGTGTCTATACAAAATATGGTTCTCATTCTTATTACTTACTGATTAAAACGACGATAGTGAAAAATGAGAAAGGGAGTAAGTCTATAGTGTAGCTCTACTTTCAAGCAAACTGAAACAGGGCAAGGAGCCCAGCAGAACCTTAGCCGGTCTTCCCATTGTAATTGCCCTAAAGACTTTGCAAAATAATTTTATCAGCAAACAATAAATACTGGATACCAAAGTGAGATACGCTCTGTAGACTGATTTCTTTAAAAAACAGATTAAGTCTACATTTGAAACAAACAAACAAACAAACAAGCAAAACACATGTTGCAGTTTAAACTAGTGTAGGTGTATAGTATTCCTCTGGCTTCCCAAGGATCCCCCAGTGAGACTTTTCTGCTTGAAAATTCTTGAACTGAGTAATAGACAACTTAGGGTACCATTATGTGGTGGTGGAAATGGGAAGAGATAGTAGTAAATCCTTTGTGCTCTGATATTTTATAACCTTCTGACTATAAGCTCTCTGATTATTTCCTTCCTTCTCCCCCTCCCCCCGTATGTTTGAAATGAACTTGTATGACTCTAAAGATTCCAAGTTCATTTCAGATTTACTTTTCCTCCTTCATTAGCCGCTCAGACCAGTCTTTAGGTAAGTCTCCGGTAAGGCATCCAGAGGGTTTTGAAGGCTGTGAGCCTCCACTCTCTTATTTACTCTCATTTATTAATGTAGGTTTTTAAGAAAGCATATTCTGTGTCGTTGCCCAGCCGATCTTAACAAATGAAATTATTAATAATATCTCGTTAAATTCCGCATAAATGTGATTCTCTTTTATTTTCCCCCCTCCCATCGTCCTTCCACCTTCCATAATTTCCTATCCCTCCCCTGCACCTGGCCCCACTCCAT
This sequence comes from Echinops telfairi, assembly GCF_000313985.2. NCBI lineage: Eukaryota > Metazoa > Chordata > Mammalia > Afrosoricida > Tenrecidae > Echinops > Echinops telfairi. The sequence continues at coordinate 76,223,851 of NW_022103920.1, forward strand.
CCCTGGCATCTTAGTATGTAGTCTTCAAAGTCTTAATCTTTGGGGTGAAAACCACTTTTATTTCTCCTTATGACAATGGTGTAATTAAATATTAATTTTTATAAGATTGACTAATTTTGCTAAGAATAATGCGCTGTCCATGTCTTGCAGCGTGTAAGACAGTAATCATTGTTTTTTACTGATGCATAATATTCCACCGCATGAATGTAACAGAGTTTATCCATTCTTCTATAATTGGAGTTTTTGGTTATTTGCATGTTTTTGCTATGCAAAACATTATGGAAATTGCTTCAATAAACAGAGGTGTGCAGAGGTCGGTTTGTGTCGCACTCTTTGCTTCTTTATTTTTGTCAGGTACACGCCCGTAGAGGGCTTGCATCTCCTAAGGTAGATGCATTTGTTTAAGGATGTGCCGCTCTGTTTTCCATAGGGGTGTTCAAGTCTGCAATTCCACCAGCAATGTATGAGCATTCCAACCTCTCCACAGCCTCCCCAGCATTCATTATTTTTCTGCTTTCAATTACTTGTCTTCCATTCCTCATTTTTTTTGCATGTAGTTACAGGCCCTTATTTCATTTGTCTAATCTCTGGGCAGGTACACATCTCTGGCCTTTGTTAGTATCCACCTCCCCATCCCCCTCTTTGCCTAGTGCCTATTGTTTTTATTTATGAGGGCTCAGCCTGGAAATCACTTCCGGGGCATTTGCTCCGATGATGCTCCAGGACAGAGTTCAATAGGGACCATCACGAGACTCCCAGGGCTTTGCTTAATCTAATTCTTGTTACACTGGACTTAACAACTTAGTGTGTTTGTCCAACCACCTTTTAAAGATAACTGAGTTTATTATTCTTTTTCTCTCTCTTCTTCACATCAATTTTACCTTAAAAATTTTTTTGCATCTATAAAGCATGCATCATAAATTATGTCTGTGTCTGGGCGACCTCTTTGCTCTGTAAGCATTTACCTGTGCTTATTTTTATAAGTACGAAACATCGGTCTATCCTTGAAGCAGTAGCACTGGTGCTCTCCACTGCGCGCACGGATGCTCCTGCGCATGTGAGGATGGAGTGACTCTCCAGTGTTCCGGTAAGGAAGGGGAGCTGCTTCAGAGGTAATCAATGGCTTTAACAACAAAGGATGTAAACACCTCATGAAACAAAAAGTCTGTAGTCATGTGAATGACTTGTGGCTAAACATTTCAACAGGGTCAGCCTTTATTTCTTTGATCTTTAGGGTTTTACTTTTGAATGTCTACACCTGGCATCTGCAGTAAAGCGCACAGCACCTGGATTACAGAATGTACATAACATCCATTCAGACAAGCCTTCAAGAGCTGCCTTAGTATCGACATCAGGCACTGGAAAGACATCGATTTGGGCTACAATAAGTGCTTTGTATAAATTTTGGAGTCAACTTTAACTGTTTTTGTTAGACTTGCTATGTTTCCCTTTTAGAATAGCACTGGGTCTTTTGTTACGTTTAATGTCATTTGCATATGAAACAATATTACAGTAGTACATTTAGTAAGAAGGATTAATTTTGTGTCTTAAAGTTTCTGTGTCTTTTTCTGCTTCAGACATATTTCTAAAACCCTGGTGAGAAGTATTCATTAGCAAGATACTTAAATATTTCCCTTATGCCTTTTATTGTCAATGAATTTTAAGTACTTGGAAACATTTGAAACAAACCAACATATTAATTCTCTAATTATACATAATTATGACTTCTTTTGTTCCATATATAATTTTTTGAGGAATTGGGGGTGGGAAGAATCGGCTACAATGAAAGAATTGGCTGAAAGGCAAAACAAAATTTATGGATCATGCTCTCTTTATGTAGATAGTGAAATTTTCTTTCAGATACCATAAAGAGATTTTAGATAATTCTAGCAATTTATAGCATATTAGTAAATCAAAATTCTTTTCATTAAAAGATGTTGGGTTATTGTACATTTATAAGTATCTGATGCAACTGGGTTTTCAGTAATACTATCATTGTTTATAGAAGATACATGAGTAAAATAATATAATTACTGAAAAAAACTACATACAATTAAATATACTCATTCAGACAATACGTTAGTTCCTGATAATTCCCTACTCCTATCCATATCCATCTAAATAACCAGATGTTTGATGTTACATATGATTATATGAAAGCTCTGATCTGAAATCCTTTGGCTTACTGGATTACCCTTTACCCACATGGTTTAAATTATTAATAAAAAAAAAACCAACCGGGGCAATCTTGCAACAAAAGAACAAGACTTTATTGTATAACAGAATTGCAGATGTGGAAAGGTGCTCAGAATACAGACAGAATATTTCTGTTTCACGGAGCATCTGGAATGGCACAGGCTCTCGAAGTTATCAGGAGCTAATGTTAGACAGCCTTGGTTTGCGATTAATTTAATATTCAGGGAAACTTTTTTTTAAAGCCTTGTGCCATTCATCATCATAATGTCATTTCTTCAATCCTAAAATGATTTACAAAGTCAACTTTCCCCCTAATTTCTAAAACAATATTAAGACATCAAAAAGTTTCAGATGCAAACTTCAAAGGGCAGCCAAATCAGAGATTTCTGCCTAAGACAGTTGAGATCATTTAATATCCTCTGGTTTTCCTAGGATTGGATTACAGCCTGTAGAATTCTTGGAATCTGGCTGAGGAAGTATTATATAATAGAGCATGGCAAGTCTGGAAGGGGTGGCAAAGGTCTGGGCAAAGAGGAGGAGACATCCACTCTTCAACTGATCAGCCTGGCCACGAGTGCTTGTGAAATATTAGAGGGATGAAAAGCCATCCCAACGGGAATACAAGGGTCTGATAACCAGAGCAATGTTTGCATGTCAACCCAGGACGACATTCATTTGGAGACACTCTCTTCTCTGTGGTCAGCACCCTGCAGTGAAGGAGTGCAGTGAATAACTAGCTGAGGCAGGAGCAGAGACCAGGAACTCATTCTGGCCCAGACACAAAAGGAACGCTTGCAGTCACTGTGGTGTGCTAGGGACAGTAATGACTTCTGATTGCTCCCGTGTTGCCCTGACGTGGCACGTGGGAACCACGCCACACATCCTTCTGGCTGCAGAAACAGTCTTTATGCAACGTTCCCGTCTCCCCAAGGAAAACTAGAATGTTCTCAAAGAACACTATACAGCTTGAAGTTGAGCTGGTAAAAGCAAAGGTCTGCGAAACAAATGTGAGTTCTCTGACTAAACCAAAATAGAAGTGATTGCTGTAGGATATGATCTGTTCAAAGGTTTTCCCACTTCCCACCCAAACATACTTCCAGAAAGGTGAGTGTAGTTAGAGGTTTTGATGTGCATCAAAGCAACCTGGGTTAAAACGAAAAACAAAAGCAAGATTTCCGTGACCCCAAACTGCACTTCTGGTCTAATAAGCATGTTCGTTTCTGGGTCTTAAGCAGCAGCAAGTTGCGTAAATCAAGATTCACTTCAAATCTTGTGACGTGGAGCAGAAAAAAATCATAGGAATTACAGAGAAAAAAGGTTGTGGAAAATTGGAAGTCTGATTAAAATCATTAAATGCATCTTTTTCATGACTCGGATACATCAGTGATTTATGCATGTGCACAAGGGTCGCAGTAACCATAAGCCACACGACTGTGAGGGAAAGCGAGTGCTACATCTGCTTCAGTGTGTAACGCAACTCACCTGCGCACTTGGGAAACTGGAGCTCACATCCAGTAGTTCAAGCGGAATTCTTTTTCTGTTCTTAACCTGGGTTGGACCGCGCAGATTATTTTCATTTTATGTTTTACATTTAAACATGCAATTCCAACACAATATAACTACTCCATTATTGCTTTTTTTTTAAGAGCATAAATCTTTGTTTTAGCAAAAAATTGTGTTGAGCGTTTTATTTCCCGTCTTCATGCTTTGGAGAGTTAGGCTACCTTAAAGCTTTCTAGAAAATGCTTCTCATCCATTCTTCAGGCTTTAGATAAAGTTGAAAAATGATAGCGACGGAGTAAAGGGAGTAGGGTGTGCTCCCAAGGACTGGCAACGAAAGCAGAGTCTTTGGGAGGAGAGTTCATTGTGTGGATACCCATTCCTGGAAAATAACTCAGGAACAACAAATGCTTGCTCAAGAATCTACATCTTTATCCTCTACTGCCAGTCACATTGTATGCATTAATTTATTTTAAAAGATGAATTAAGGTCCTTCCGTATGTAAGATCTGGTGTCCTCTTTCCAGCTATAAGCCCCGTCTCACTTCTTCTTTCATAAACTTGATTTTTTTTGGTGGCTAAGTCAGCCCCCACCTTTTTACTCAATTTCCCTCCTCCCTTTGTTATCAATGGCATAGTCCTGTTTTTGTTGTTTGCCTCTGTATGCGGCAGTGGGGTTTATAAATAGTAATCCAAACACAGTATCCAGGGCTAGGAGAACAGGTACTTAAGACTTCTTACCAGGGGGGCTGGGAAGGGTCTAGCCCCAGCTCCAACCCTCCCCCCTTGGGCTCAGCACCAAAGGGCTTTCAATGAATTTCATGAAAACTTTCTCTTTTTTTACGAAAATGCAAAATCAACAAAGCTCCAAACTCAATGGAAATAAAAATAAGAACTTGTTAAAAAAAATAAAAAAGACTTCTTACAGGCAGACTGGAGGTTAGGAAGGCGACCAAAGAATAACAATATGGCCTTTTTACTGGTTTATAGGGTTTTAGATTAGGTGGCAAGCAAAGTATAAAAGAAAGAGCATCTGCATTAGAAACAGGAATCCTGAGCTGTGTAGGATTGCATATAGTATCGCTATGTGGTTCTGAACAAGTCTGTAATACTTCTAGCCTCACCTCTCTATAACCCGCCCCCCCAAAAAAAAACGGTTTCCTTAGATTGTCACTAGGGTTTTTTCTATTGTAAAATTAATTCTCTTATCTCAAGAGTACAGCCTTAGTCAGGGAGTCGAACATCTGTTACCCATTCATTTGGGGATCAGGAACCTAATTAAATTCATTTATAAAAATGTGAATGAATACAATCAGACAGTACTCTCTAAGGTTATCTGTTGAATTTATTTTAATAGTCTTAAAATTACTAGGCAGTGTAACTGTGAAAAATTTCAAGACTCATTAGTGGAATTAAAAAAACATAAAAATATATAATGATTCTTATTGTTATGAATCGGTATCTATAACCAAATATTCCTAGAGTCATTAAAATTTACATTCTTGCTTTTAATCATTCAAATGATACCAAGAGATATGTGTCAAATGATATTCTGTAACAGCTACCTATTATTGATAACGTCACCTTCCTATGACATCACACTTCCGCTCTCTTTAGTATAAAAAAATTTCTGATTTAATGTGCTTGACACAATGGATGTATGTATGGATTGTGATAAGAGTTGTATGAGCCCCCAATAAAGTGATTTTTTAAAAACACTCTAATTTTACCATATTTGCCAATTTAAAGGATTTGGGGTGATGCTAAATATTATAAAATGAAGGTTCCAAGTGATTGTTACTCAGTGAACTTCCCTCTATCCTAGGGCATAAAACAGAAATATGATCTCCTTAATCTTGATTCTATTTTCTACATGTTCCATAACTTCCTCCATCAACACAACCAAAGCAGCTGAAAGTTAGAAAACCGTGGTACCTGTCTTCAAATCCCTTTGCACTTAGGCTGTGGGTGTGAAAACAGAAATGTAAGAAACAGAACATGTGTGATATATGAATCAAAGTGTAGAGGCTGTTTGGTGTGAAACAATGTGATTCTTGTAGCTCCTGCTAATGCATCAGGCTCCAAATGCCCGAAGAGGACAGAGTTTTCAATGGCAAAAACAGTTTCCTGCAAATAGACCCCTCATTCTTTCCTTCACGTGAAACTTTGCTGGATGCAAACAAAGGACTATCTTTATCTTATGAACTCAAAATAGGTGTCTGCAAATGGATATACAGGAAATATATGGAAATAAATTTGTTCACATCATGACCTGTTTTCCTGCAGAACTAGCTTCTTTACATTTCAGTTAAAATTCCTAACAAACAGCAAGCCAAGGTGTCACATCTTGCACATGGAAGCAGAAATAAATGGGGCTGAGGTATATGCTCTAAAGAGAGTAACTTAACTGGTTTTGGTGAATTTAGACCACAGAAAGTCAACAGTCACCAGGTAAAATTCACCAGGTAGGATTC
>NW_022103920.1:76230192-76264283 GCF_000313985.2 Echinops telfairi
TGGGAACACTATATAAAGAAGTATAGCCTTGGGAACCCTATATAAAGACATAGCCTTGGGAACCCTATATAAAGAAGCGTAGCCTTGGGAACATTATAATTTGCCTGGTATTTTATTTGTCACTCTGGGATTGAGGATTTATACTGATGGCTAACATAGATTCACTCAGAGAATAGAATTTAAATATATCAAATTAAATATAATTTATTTATTTATTTAAATAATTAATTAAATATATAATAAATATATATTTAATTTAATTTAATATATTGAATTAAATATAATTTATATATAAATTAAATATAATTTAAAAGTGATTTAGTAGATTATTCAAAAGTGGAAGATTTAGAAAGTTTGTGTTGGACACCTTGTCTATTTTACTGTGTTTGACTTTATATACTTCAAGAGCTCTCGAACAACTTTAAATTATATTAATATAATATTGACCATAGAATTACATGCCAACAAAACATACATATTTGCAATAATATTAGGCACAGTAATTATTTTTTCCATGACATTTTTTTAATGAATAATGATCATCAAAGAAGGATACCTGATTATTGCAGTATTCCTAAACCATGTTTTCTTTCTTTTTTTTTAGAACTCCCTAAACCATGTTTTCAATGCCCCTTTAAAATTACTCAAAACACCACCCTACCGGCCATCCAATACTATGTAACATAGTTTCACCCCATTAATGTAGGCTATGGATATATTGATACTATTATAAAATGTATATTACATATTATAAATATGCATTTTTAAGGTATTGTGTTAGCTCAGGTTGACTAGAGAAACAAATCCAGGGAGTAGAAGAAAGAGTTTTATATAAAAGAGTAATTGTATGCTGAGAAAACATCCCAGCCCAGTCCAGATCAAGTCCATAAATCCAATATTAGCCCAGATGTCTGACACCAGTCTATCAATTCCTCTTCAGACCCATGCAGCACATTCAATGATGCTGAATGCAGGAAGATCACAGGATCTCCACGTGGCTCCTCCAGCTCCAGGGCTCTGGCTCCATCAGCATAGCTCCATGTGTCTTGTCAGCAGGAAGCCGAAGCAGAGAGTGTGTGTCTTACCCCCAGGGAGGAAGACAGGAGTTCCCAGAATCCTCAGGAGTAGTCCATGCCCACTCAAAGGCAGTGACCTGATCGACAGGCTAGACTCTACCTCTTCCCAAGTTGACAGATTATGTCACTGCCACAGTTACTATAAATATTGATGAAAGTAAATATGTAATTTATCGAGTTTTTATTATAATTGTAATATAATTAGAATATTATTATAATATCTATATACTTATTTGTCATATCCAGTGACAGCAGTGGTCCCAATGTTTTTTCTCATATGCACTTGTGTGGCTAGTTATCTCTTTTTAAGGATGCAAAATGTGTCTATATGTTCTGGCTTAGCATTTTGTATATAATGGATATACCCTTAATATTCAGTTCATTTAAGTATGTTCCTTATCATATACATTCCTTGCACATTAAGAATTTTCTTCTCAAAGAAGAAGTGTAAGGCATTCAATTAAACTAAACAACAAGATGAAACCCATGGTTTAAAAAGCCCATAAGTAGATCTTTTTTACAGTAGAACATCTTAGGAGTCTATTAGCTCTTGTCTGTTGTGAATACCTACAGTAAAGTTTAATAGTATGAGTGATTGCATTCACTTGCTCATTCTGTCATTTTTTCACCCTTTATTGTCTTTAGCTTGACAGGCACTGCAGACTTATACAAGGAACAGAAAGTAAAGTCGTGTCTCCATGGAATTTATCTAAATGTATTTGACACAGTGTTCTTTTTTCTTTGCATTGTCTTCTAGGAGTAGCTACTACTATGTTATAAGTATTTTTTGTATTAATATTCGGTTATAAATATCCTTTATTCTATTTTTCTTCTTACTGCACTTTATAGATCTAAAGTTCTCCAGTCACTACTATGATGGTTTAACAGGAAATATTTGATAAATACCTTGCTGTTAGTTATTTGTCAATAAGTGACCAATGAGTTAACTAATAAAATAGCAAGTTACAGGGGTTTATTCTCACTCATCTCTAGCACGATATTTGTCCAATGAAAATTTCTAATATTTGTCGTTTTATTCCTCAATGTCCTTTAACTTTAAACTTTTAAACACCGAGTGATTTTCTTGGATGTGTATTCTCTTGTATGTTTCCAGTCAGTGCAAAGTTACAGGAATGTTGGAAAATTAACGGTTTGATTATTTTGGTGCCTGATCATTTTAAGAAAGGATTTTGTGTTCCAAACCCCAGTTTGGCCAAGACTAGAGACGAATTGCATGGCTTATTGGAATCTCAAAATTCCCCACAAAGGGGTCATTGCTGAAAACGATGCAGAATCCGGAGTAGAAGTCTTGGACCAAGAAGATGCTGTATCACCAGAGAGAGAGACAGGTTCCAAACAGTGGCGGTCCCAGGAGAGTTGCTGATGGTCATTGTGTCAAAGGCCCTGTTCTTACTTTTCCATGACAGGGAACTGGCCCAAGTCTCAGCTATGTCAGGAAATGTGTTTTTGACATTTGAGAGGTGAGAAGAGAGGCAGGAAGGAGACTTTGGGACCTTTTAAATGATTACACAACATAAGCCAGATTCTTACTCTATAGGAATAGTCATACTGAGTTATAAGTATGAAAATCTGGCTCCACAGATTTATATTCTCCAAAGAGCATAACATTTCTTCTCAGTTTATCCAGCAACAGTAATGTCTTTCACCTGCATTTAGCGTTTAGGAAGTGAATATTTAATGGAATGAAGTAACCAGGGCTTTAAGTCTTGATACCATCTTTAAAAATTATTTTGCAAACGTTATAATTTTGTTTCAAATGTTTTCCTCTCTCTTGCCAACACTATTTGGCCAGCCTAAAAGACAAACTGTGTCTTATCACTTTATAGATTCAACACAATGCTGTCGAATGAAGTATTGCACTATAATTCCATTGAGGCTGGGTGTTGTTTTAAATGTAATTTTGTTAAGTTTTTCAAAATTTAAAAAACTTCTTCAGAAGTAGCAAAGGCTGTTGTGAATTTGCTTTTGTGCCTGATTTCTGCTTCGTGCTCAGTGAAGGGTTATGGTATTCGTACAAGGAATGCATCTTGCTCTCTCTTCATGCCCCATGCTCGAGATATAAACAAGACGGGTGTGCTGATTCAAAGAAAGCATTTTGTCAAGAGTGCTATTGCCAACTCTGCCCCTCATGGGCAACCCACAATTTTGGCCTGTAACACAGGGCTTAGGGGACCCTACCTAACAACACATGCAGGCAACAGGAGATACATGACTTTATTAACTCAACAAAAAACCTGAATAAGATGAATTGAATTCATACTACACAAGTTTGTCCACAATCAACTTCAAGTTATTGGCTAAAAACCACCACCACAGCCATTGGAATGTTTGTGAAACACATGTTCACACAAGGTCTCCTTCAGGCATACCCCATCCTCTTCATTTCCATAATCTGCTCTGGCCCATGCAGGTTATAGACTCCTACCCTATTGACCGTGTACTTGAGCCTGAGCCCACAGTCCCATTGCAGAGCAGTTGGTTTATGTCTACAGATGCTCAAATGCTGTCTGCGAAACATCGAGTGTTTGTTCTTGTATTTCTACTGGCTCCAGTTATTTTCCTTCCTGTTTTCTATGGCACAAATAAGGGCGGTTTTTGGAAAATATATTTTCAAAAAAGCAATGTAATGATTCTGCTAACACATTGCAAAATTCCATCCGCTACAAAATACATGCGACAGCTGGGCCAAGTGGGGTTTTGTTGCCATCATCGAGTTAAGCACAGAGCAGTTGGGTTGTGGTGGCGTAGTGGTTACACATTGGACTGTTAACGGCAAGGTCAGCAGTTCGAAACCAAGTGACTCAGAAACTCACCGAGGTTTTTCTATCCTGCTCTACAGAGTCACAGTGAGTTGGCATCTACTTGATATAGGTAAGGTTTGTTTTGTTTTGTTTTTTTTTGAAGTAGAACATTTAGGAGCCAAGATAGCATAATGGCTGCTCTTTGAGCTGATAACCCCAAGATCAGCCATTGAAGCCACCAGCCACTTTGAGGAAGAAGGACAAGATGCGGCTTTTTAGTCCCTTCAAGAGTTACAGTGTCAGACAGTCAGTCTACCCTGCCCGCGGGGGAGCCTGTGCGTTGGAATGGACTCCATGCTGGGGAGTGCCAGTTTTTAGAGTAGAACTTTGATCGCTTACATTGCTTATGCACTTTCGTTTCTCTTTGTGTCTTCTGTCATTTTTTTACTTCACCTACAGAGCAACAGGATTAATTATATTAAAATTATTCTGCTTGCTTTTCAGATGGTGGGTAGGAGGGACCTGTAAATAGCTGTCAGGAAGTTGGCCACTTGCAATCTGCTTCACATTTTCCTAATGACTACGGTTGTTTGCATGCAGGGTAATAATGAGATAAAGTTATCAGCTACTTCTTTTTTGTGCCATGGAGATATGTATGGACAAGACATATAATAAACCATGAGTTCATATATAAGGCACATAATAAAGTGTCTGACACCTCTTGTTTTTGCTAGGTGCCCTGGAGGTGACCCAGGTTCATGGTGATCCCCTTTGTATCAAATGATACCTGGCCTGGTCTTTGCCAGCCTCATAATTGTCATGCTTGTGACAGCCAGTCCGTCTCACTGAGGACTTTCTTCCTTTGTGTGGACCCTTTACTCTAACAGACAGGTTGTCCTTGTCTCCAGACTGATCTTTCTGAATGACATGCTTGGTGAAAGAATACAACCTTGCTGTACACGTTTCCCGATTTGAAACCCTGTAGTATCCTTTATTCTTTTTGAATGACTGCCTCTTGATCTATGTACAGATTCTACATGAGTACAATGGAAGATTCTGGAATTCCCATACTTCACAATCTACGCACAGTTTCTTATGATCCACACAGTCTAATGCCTTTGCATCATCAATAAAAAGACAGATAAGCATCTTTATGGCTTCCGCTGCTTTTAGCCAAGGTTTATCTGACATCGACAATGGTGCTCCTTGTTCCAGATCCTCTTACAAATTAATACACAAGGGTATATAAAAAAATATTGCTATCAGATTCCAGTTCATACATACATAGGTTTATTCCAGACAAACTTAAACGTCTGTCTGATGTCAGTAGATGTCTACAGAGGCGTGCTCTCAGTAATACACTCAGCTCCATTAAAGTGTCTTCACAAGTTCAATATATATAGTGGCTTCCACGGAATCTGCTGGGTCAGTTAAATTCAAGACAAAGTCTGATCTCAGAAAGCTATGATGACAGTTTGTTGAAGGTTATTAAGGGTCATATTGACAACTTTTCTTGAAGACAACCATGGGCCTTTATGAACTAGTTTTATAAGAGGTGAAAACCGTGAGAAAATGCCAGGAAAGTTGCTCTGAGGGATTTCTTTTCATGCCGACTAATAGTGACCCTCTAAAACAGGGGAGAGCTGTCCCTGTGGATATCGAAGACCAACTGTTTCTAGGAGGAGAAAGCCTCCTCCCCACGCCCCACCCCCCGGGGCTAGTAATTTTGAATGCCCAACTCATAATCACTATGTCAGGGGTCCTACGGGAAGGACTAGATAGGTAGAAATGCTGCCTTTGGAAATGTTTAGACTGATAATAATTTCGGTATTTTCCCAAATGGAGACTAGCCCCTCCCTATCAGGGGACAATGGAACAATACAGGGGACCTGTGAAAGCAGACCCTACAATGTATCTTGGGTTAAGGGATACAGTACAAAAATATTAATTGAACAGGCGCTGAGGAATTTTTTCTTTCTGACAGGGGTGGGGGAGACTACATAAGTTTGGGAACTGCTGCCTTATGTTATTGTCAGGGATTACTCAGTTGGTTCTGACCCATAGCCGTCCTTTGCACTGCAGAAGGACACGCTTCCCGGTCTTGCGTGCTCCTCTGTTTGGGCCCACTATTGTAGCCACCGTGTCAGCCCGTCTGCTCTCTGTCACTGTCCTTCTGCTTCACCAAGCAAGACGTCCTGCTCCAGAGACCCATCTCTCCTGACCACATGCGTCAACTGTATAAGATGAAGTCTTGCCAGCCTTGCCTTGAGGAAATGTTGAGAAACAATAGTTTTACATTTTGATCTTTTTGTTTAATAAAGGTTTCTAGGATTTATAGCAATACTTTTTGACTTACCCTAGTAAACTTCTCAGATATTATTACTATTGTTATTCTCTTTGAATCTACAATGGGGCTACTGTGTAGTAACCAGTAGAAATCTATCCCCCCCCAATGGCCTTATCTTAAAAGAACTCAAGGAAGCAATTCAAGTTATCAATATTAATATTTCCACATAAGGATAAAGAGCTTCCACTTAACAGGGTTCCTTTGTAGAATGCCTAGAAAACACTGTCTCATCTTTATTCAAAGAACGTTCCCTTACTGTGACTTCTTAGATGTGGCTTTTATCTTTTGAGGTACAGAAGTGACTGAAGAAGTAGCATGTGCCTGCTTTAGGTCACTATCTCTAAGCCAGTTCTAAAAAGGTAATATTTCATGTGAGTACATTAGATAAAGAAACAATGACACGAATGGGCTGACCTGAAGGTTTTATTTGAATCAACAGCAACTTGAAAGGTTTATTGGAGACATAACTAATACAGGCCTGAATTCTGAGTCTGAAGATCTAAGGCTTACAACCAGCGTGAGCTTTGTGTCATTCACTTTGTCGTCATTTCTTCTCTCTTAAGAGGAGAAAAACAGAAATACTAACTCATGCCAAGAAAGGACATAGGTAAGGTTAATCAAGCTTCTCAAAAACATGTATTTTAGACACCACCAAAATATTTGAAAAATGTTAACTTTTCCCTTGTTCTCCCAAGTTCTGGATTGTGTTTTGTTGGAGCCCATCAATCATGACCCTACGTCTTCAAAAACATTTTTTTTTTCAAAATGAGTATTATGAGGTGACAAGGTAATGAAAGCAGATAAAGCCTGCTTTTAGTCAGTATTTTTTTTTAAACGTTAGTATCCTTTGGTTTCAGTTTGAGTTTAATCATGCCCTTTGAATTTATACATACGGCTAAATAAATAACTGATAGTTATGTGGCATTCTGTTGTTTCACAAATGCTGGCTTATGTTATCTCACTTAAACATCACAGCAACTTTATGTGAAATTTCCTGAGGGATTTGGATTTCAGAGCAATTCTGCAGATTGTTCAAGGACACCCAGCTTGCAAGAGGTAGAACCCAAACGGACCCACTAGCTCCCAATCCAGTGCTCTTTTCAGCGTCCACCACAAGGACAAAAGGACATGATCCTGGAGACTTGCATCCGATAAGCATTATGATCAATATGTGCTCCATTGTCTAAGACAAACCTAAATAATGAAATTAATGATAAACATACTGAGAGACAAGCCTCCAGCAACCTCTACCTCTTATTACCCAAACTCCAAAAATTTTAAAAAGGTCCTCCTTAATTTACTTAAGCACTCTTTGTCTAATATGCTCACATGCAATATGAAAAATAAATTTGTGTGTGCTTTTAAAACTCATTCTATTATAGGTGGTTTTACTTGCTGTTCTCAAGTATCGCAAAAACAAATTCTTGACCATTTTTTTTGGCCATGAAGCAGAGGAGTGATTTGAATTATAATGCAGCTGGCAAAACTACAGGCATCATTGGCAATTAAGGCCAATTTGACATGTTTATCATTGAGTGCAAACAATGTCATCTGATCTGGTTTCCTCAGTTTGGGGTCTTTCATTAAGCTTCGTCTCTTCAGTTGATTTGCTGATATTGGTGGTTAAATGCTTAGCTCATGTAAATGGGAGGAATTCCACCTATCTCATGTTTCAAAATTTGCCTATGAATTCACCACTTATATTAGTTATCTATTTTTTTGTCAATTAAAAGAAATGAAATTGCCTACATGAAGTCATGTTTCTGCTGTGGTGAATGTTTCTTATCTTTTCATGATCTGTTTTTTACCTTTTAAGCTACCGAAGTGCTAGAATAATATTAGGTGACTTTTAAGAAAGTACAAAAAAATCCCAGTGCACACAATTGATTTTTCTTACTGACGAGCTTTTGTCTTCCTTGTTTCTCATATGCTTCTGGGTGGACATGCAGAGCTAGCCAGCTTCTGTCAGAATGACTTGTACTGTCTTATAGTCATCAGTTCACCTGTTGGTCTTCTGTACATCATAAACTCTTTTTAAAAACAATTTTATTGGGACTTAATACAGATATCATATCATCCCATAGTTCAATCACATCAAGCAGCATTGTACAATTGCTACCACAATCGGTTTTAAAACATTCTCTTCCTTCTTGAATGCCTTGACAACAGCTCCCTTTTATGCACCACCACCACCACCGTACCCGCCCTTGAAACTCTTATTCTACTGGCTGTCCCTGTAGGTGCACCAATCCCGAGTTTCATATACTGAAAAACATATAACAATTTTTCAAGCAGGCCACCCCCAATCACATAGCACATCTGAGATAAACCCCAAGTTGAACAAACAAAAGCAAAGGAATACATAAAATGTTGAAAATCAGATCAGCCCTAACGTGCATGGGGTTGGGGGGGAGGACGATCAACTGACAAGATTTTAATCATTTAAGTCAGGTTTATCATTTTGATCTTCTACAGCCATCTCTCCAATACACTCTATTTGGTAACGACGTCCCTCCCATTCCTATATTATGGGTAGAGGAAAATCACTGGAGGCTTATGGGCTCCCACTGTCACCCATAGCCGTCTGTAAACTGGACTCTCACAACTTAGTCTCTGATACTAGTGCTTCTTTCGATGTCAGATGATATGATTTACAATCTTTCGGTGACTGATGTTGCTGTGCTTCTTCCATGTGGACTTAGTTGACATCTCATTTAAATGGCTGCTTGTTTGGAAACAAGCTTTTGAAGACCCCAGACACTAGTTTATCTGATAGCCGGGACACTGTCTAATTTCTTCTCCACAGTTTGCTACAGAACCCATATCTGCTGAGTTCCCTCCCTGAGGGTGAGTATTGAGTTGGGCCATAGATCATACACTTTTGCAGAGAAAGGAGCATATTGTGTTAGCATGGTTTGGGCACAGATAAGCTATTTGTTAAATGTTTAATGAATAAACAAGAAAGACTACTGAATCAGTTGAGTTGGCGTCTTGGTTCCACCATGCCCTAACTGCTTGCCTTTTGAATGACCTTGCTTGCTGAAAGTGAGGAGCACTTGAAGCACTTGCTGAGGAAAATCAAGGATTGCAGCCTTCAGTATGAATTACAACTCAAAATAAACAAGACCAACATTCTCACAACCAGACCAATAGGTAATATCATGGTAAATGGAGAAACGTTGAAATTGCTCAGGATTTTGCCTTGGTTAGATCCATAATCACTGTTACTAGAAGCAGCAATTGAAAGCTCAAATGATGCATTGCACTGGGTAAATTTGCTGCACAAGACCTCTTTAGAGTGTTGGAAAACAAGGATGTTACTTTGAGGACTATGGTGTGCCGGACCCAAGTCATGGTATTTTCCATGGCCTCATGCATGTGGATGCTGGACACTGAATAAGGAAGACTGAAGAAGAATTGTGGTGCTGGGGAAGAAGATGGAAAGGACCATGAACTTCTAAAAGGATAAACGAATCTCTCTTGGAAGAGGTACAGCCAAAATGCTCCTTAGAAGCAAGATAGAAATACATTATTTCACATACTTTGGACAGGTTGTCAGGAGAGCAGTCCCTGGAGAAAGACAACATGCTTGGTACAGTAGAGGGGCAGTGAAAGGCAGGAAGGCCTTCAATGAGAATGATGAGGCTGCGACCACAATGGACTCGTGCGTGAGAACAATTGGGAGGATGACACAGTGTGTCGTTTTGTTGTGTATGGGGTTGCTATGGGTTAGAACCAACTTCATGGCACCGAGCAACCATAACAGTCACTACTTATGAAGGAGACGCACTGATTATAATATTCTCTGACACCATTGAAAGTGCCTAGTCGGCCATCTATCTGCAAGTTTTCATAAACTGAATAACTCTTCAAAAGATGAATATATTAATAATTCAACTGTATATTTTATGCAGCTTTACTACCTATGACTATGCTGTGAAATAATACTGGATTACTGTAAATACAGTATGACTAATCTCTAAGCTTTAAACCTTCTTCATTTCACTCACCTTGAGACTATTGAAAAACATAAAATGGGCTTGTCGGTTCCTCCCTTCACAGCCCATAACAGAGGCTTGTCTTTTCTGTTCACCACCACACCGCTATCTCCCAGAGCAGTGCTCAAGAACTACATAGAATCACGAGTTTCGTGTATATCCAGGCAGGAATGGGAGACCCTCTATCTTGCACCTTCTGTTTATTTGCCTCTTCTCCACCCCCACTCCAGCCAGACATGGGCATAGCTACAACTACAAAAAACAATGTGGAATTTCCCAAATGGACCAGGCTCTTTCACACCCCAGTGCCTTTGCATATGCCTTTCCCTCTGCCGGGGACCTGTACCCCATTGAGGCATCTAATACTTTGCCCTGGCCACCCCCCCAATCCTTTGTAACTCTGTTTAACATTAGACTGCTCTGCAAAGCACTTTCTTTTCAACAAGCAGAGGTTTCCTGTCCTTTGAACTCCTTCAGCATATGGCACGGAAGCATATCTACAGGGTACGTAAGTAATCTATAATGATTGCTTCCATGTGCTTTGCCATAATGATAAGTTCATTGTATGGAGTCTGAATAATAGATCTGTATTCTTGACATCTAACACTAGCTCCATAAGAACTTAATAAATGTTTGGGGAATAAATTATTACATACCTTTTATAATTAACTTTAAAAATAACACTTAAAATAAAATAAAGGTTTTAAATGTTAAATAAAAAGTTCATTGTGAACTAGGTGGGTTGGGTAGGGGTTTACATCTACTATCAACTTTGTATTCAATAGTTCAAATCACTCATGAACCCTCTTCTCATATGACTTCTACTCCATCCCTCCTCCCTTGAATTCTCCTTTCCTTCTTACGGACTTCCGTCTTTCCTCTCATCCAAGTCAACACCTGTTAACTTTCTAGTGTGTCACCATCTTTCTACCCTTGCTGTCCCTACCTTGGGAACCTTCAAAGTCTGTTCCCTTTAGTATATAAGTTCTTGTCTTTGTTTTTAACCTTATAGTAGTATTCTCATATAATATTTTCCTGTTTATGGTTGACTGACTTAACTCAGCATAATGTTCTCCAGGTCCATCCATCACGTGAGGTTTCATCATTGTTTTATAGCAATGCATGGTGTTCCATTATGCATTTTTACCAAAGCTTCTTTATCTGATCATCCAGTAATGAGCAGTTAGATCGTCTCCATCTTCTTGCTATTGTGGACAATGCTGTGATGAATATGAGTTGGCATATATCTGTTCATTCTTTGACACTTACTTTTATAGGGTATGCATTCAGAAGAGGTACGGAGTCATATGGAATTTCGATTCCAAATTGTTTGAGGAGGCCATGTTGTTTTCCACAGTGGCTGAACATATTTACAGACCCATCAGTAGTGTGTGAGAGTTCCTGTCTCTGCCCCCCACCACCGTTTGTTGTTTTCTAGGGTTTTTGGTGTTGTTTTGATAATTTGTAGCCGGTGATACTCTGTTTTCGGTTTTGTTTTAATCTCTGATCATTGTTCCCTGTCCAGTTTGCATGTGTACGGCATGTGAGGTGATTGGAAATACTATGGCCTAGGTCAGGCACACTTCAGTGCTCAGGTGACAGCTTTACTTTTAACCCTTTAAAGAGGTCTTTTGCAGTAAATCTTGCGATTTCAACATGTAGTTCAAGTTCTTTTTATTATTATTAATAAATCATTTTATTGGGGGCTCATATAACAGTTCATACATCCATTATATTAAGCAGATATGTACAAATATTACCATCAACAATTTCAAAGCATTATCTTTCTTCTTGAGCCCCTTGACAACAACTCCTTTTATTTCCTCCCTCCCCCACCCTGTCACCCTCGCAAACCCTTAATATATTATGTACTGTTATTTATTCATATCTTATACCACCCCTTCTATCCCTTCACCTACAATCCTGATATTCATCCTCCATTTTGCTATCATTGCTATCAGTTGCCCTTTCTCCATACCTTCCCACTTCCCTTTCCATACCCTCCTGAAGTTGTTATACTCGTTACTGTTTCTGAGGGGGTTGTTTATCCTGAATTCCATAAATTTAAAGCTCTCATCTATACCCTTGTATGTACATCGGACTAGCTGGATTTGTGAGGTAGGACTGAGATCATAATAGTGGTGGAGAGGAAGGATTAAGGACCTAGATTAATGTTGTGTATTTTGTCGATGCTATACTGCCCCTGCATGTACCTTCTCTTCTGTGTGACCTTTCTGTGCTGGAATGTCCTACCATCCCCAGATGGTCTCTGGGTCTTTACCTTGACCCCTTTTCTTCACATCAATGAGGTCGTTAATTTTTGAACTTCAGATCCCTGTTCCCATCCACTCCTCATGATCACACAGGCTGGTGTGCTTCTTCCACGTGGGCTTTGTTGATTCCCTGCTAGATAGACGTTTGTTTGGCTTCAAGCTTTGAAGACCCCAGATGTGAGACCTTTTAATAGCTGGGTACCCTCTGCTTTCTTTGCCATATTTGCTTATGAACCCAGTTTGTCTTTAGCGATCGGGTCGGGAAGGTGGGCATTGCCCATTGCCAGATTGTTAGAACAAAGTGTTCTTGTGTTGAGGAAAAACTTGAGGAGAGGCCCAAAGTCCGTCCACTACCTCAATGTATTTCCTTATTACATAGGCCTATGAACACAGACCAATAGTCCAGTTTTTATGTATTAATATATTTACATATGTACGCTTCTATCTTTATACGTCTGTAAATGGTTTTGCTTCCCAGTTTACCCTATTTCACTCATGCCTATTTTACCTTCCTCATGCCCCACTATCATGCTTGCCCCTCGTTTGCCTCTCTGTACTTCCTCTCGGCTAGATTGCGGTTGCTACAGCTACTCCAGGAACTCTACATGCCCCTCACCCTCGATTTTAGATCTCTAGTTGTTCCCCCATGTGGTAGTCACCTAATCTGGTGTCAATTTAAGGATTAAGAGTGTAGGGGTGGAGTCTAGGCTGTCAATCTGGAGATAGCTAATGAGACTTCTGTGTGCATGTGGTCTTCTCCTGAGAATTCTGGGAAATCTGGTACTTCCTCCTTGGAGGCTGAAGACACCTCTCTCTCACTGCTATTCCCTGGGAGACATTGCAGAAGACAAGCCACATGGACACAACCAGACCTCGGAAGCCGGAGAAGCCACAGAGAGAAACTTGCCAGCGCTGAGATGTTTCCAATGACACTGGATCCAAAGACTTTCTATTCACTGGCCTGTGATCTTCTGCATTCAGCATCACTGCATGTGTTTCGTGAGTCTGAAGAGGACTTTACAGATTGATATCAGAAATATGGGCTAAAATCAGATTAATGGACTTGATATGGAGTGGGCTGGGGTGTTTTCTCAATGTTTAATTGCTCTTGTATATAAATCTTTCTTATACACATACGTGTGTCCATGGATTTGTTTCTCTAGTCTACCCAGACTAACACACCCATCCATGACTTTATTTGCTCATCACTCCCTTTTCCCCTGCCTCCTCTTCACCCAAGGCCCCCTGGAACTGTCAGTCCCCTTGCTTTCTCCTCAGGTTGGCTTCTCATGCCCATCTGATAAGACAGACATAACAGAAACAACAAAGACAGAACTAGAAAAACAAAACCAGCTAAAAAGAAAAATGAAGAAAAGAAAAAAAACATCCATAGTTCCAGGTCTGTTCATTGGCCTTTATGACTATCTACCCACCTATCCAACCAGGCTCCAGGCACTGCCCCTCTAAATGCTCTTGTGAGGGGACTTCCTATCTTGAGTTGTAGTTGACCCCACAGTTCTGTCTGTGTCCTAGCTGCTTGTAGCAGGAACATCGTCCTCAAGGCTTAGTGTGCCACAATGGGGTCTAATCTCTTACTCCCTTTCCTTCTTAGTCTGCTCCCATGTGGGTGCAGCAGACCAGCCTCTCTCCCCAGTCTGTGGCTTTAGTGTTGTCCTCTCTAGCACATTCTTCTGGGGAGGTGGTCAGCATAGCTCAGATTGGGGCTGCCCTGTAGCCCTCTCTGTTAATGGGTTGCTCCATGTGGCTATATTGACTTCAAAACTTATCACACCATGGTAAGGTCCGCAGTCTCACTCCCTGTACTGTGGAGAATTAAACAATACCCTCCACATGAGTGGATTAGTGCCCTACTCCCCCAATGCCATTGTTTCTGTTTTTCCTTTTTTTCTCTCCCCCTTCTTCCTCTTCTTTAAGTTGGGGTGGTATATGCATCCTTGGGTTTTGTCTGTTCCCTGCCCAAGTGTCTCAAACCATGAATTGTGTAGCATTTTGCTAATTCATCTTACCGCAATGGACTAATGCTGTACTTGTCCTTTTGTGATTGGTTAACTTCACTAAGCATAATTTCTTCCAACTCTTTCCATGAGATGATGTGGTTCATGCATTCATCACTGCTTTTTACCTATGCATAGTACTTCATTGTGTGTATGTGCCAGAGTTTTCTAATTCACTAGTCTATCAATGGAAATTTAGGTTGTTTCCAATTCTTTGAGATTGTGAATTGTGCCACAATGAACATTGGAGCACAGATGACAGGTCGTGGGCTATTTCTTACTTCTTCTGGGTATCCACCCAATAGGGGCATTGCTGGGTCGTAAGGCAACCCAATTTCCATTTGCTTTAGATATCACCAGGTCATTTTCCAGAGTGGCTGTACATATCTACAAGACCACCAACAGTGGATGAGAATTCCCAACTCACCACATCCCTTCCAACATTTGTTTTTCTCTGAATTTTTGAATTGGTTATCTTCAAGGGTGTTAGGTGGCATCTCATAGATGTTTTAATTTGTATTTTTCTGATAGCTAATAATCGGGAACATTTTCTCAAATTCTTGCTGGCCATTTGGATTTCCTCCCTAGTGAAACTTCTGTTTAGGTCTTCTGTCCATTTCCTCTGAGGGCTATATTGTTTTTTCTTGTTGGAGACTAGTAGAGTATTGTAAATTTTAGCAATAAGCCCTTTGACTGATGTGTCATTGCTAAGAATCTTTTCCTAGTCTGTGGGCTCTCTTACTACTCTCTTGGTGAAGTCTTTCAATGCACACAATGTTTTATCCTTAGAATATCCCACTTGTCAATTTCAGCTTCTTCTCTGTGTTCATCCTTCCCTATTTCAGTTAGCCGATGTATTCCCTGTGCCATGGTTCTTAGGTTTGTCCCGATTCCCTGACTGATGGCCCAAACAGTTTGGGGTTTTACTTTGAGGTCTGTGATCCACCTTAAGTGTGTTCTTGTGCATGGGGTGAGGTAAGGGTTTTGCTTCATTTTCCTGTAGGTAGAAATACATTTTTTCCAGCACTACTTGTTAAAGAGGGCTTCTGCTTCCCATTTGATGTTTCTTGGGTCCTTATTGAAGATCAGTTGTCTGTATGCTGATGGTTTTATTTCTGGGGTTTCTCTTCTTTTCCATTGGTCTGAATATCTGCCATTATGACAGTACCATGCTGTTTTGACCACTATGACTAGATGATAGGTGTTAAAGTCAGGTAACACAAGCTCTTCGACTTTGTCCCTTTTCTTTAGGAGCTCTCCGCTAATTCTGGCCTTCTTGCCTCTCCATATGAAGTTGGTAGTCAGTTTCTCCAATTCTTTGAAGAGGATGTTGGTATTTATGTAGGGATAGCTTTCAACTTAATGTAGTGCCTTAGGTAGGATTGACATCTTTATTATATTGAGTCTTCTGATCTACCAGCTTGGGATATTCTTCCATTTGTGGAGAGCACTTTTGGTTTCTTGTAGTAGGGTTCTGTAGTTTTCCTCTTACAAATCTTTTGGTCCTTTGGTTAGGTTTATCCCTAGACATTTTGTGTTTGGCTATTGTGAAGGGCACTGCCTTCCTGATCTCCTCTTCCGTGGTCTTGTCCACTGTAGAATGTAATCCAACAAACTTCTGTTCATTGATCTTGTATCCTGCCACTCTACTGTATTCCTCTATCACTTCCAGAACTCCTGATGTGGAGCTTTTGGGGTTTTCAATATATAGAATCATGTTATCTGCAAATAACGATAATTTCACCACGTCTTCCTCCAGATGAATACCTTTAATATACTTCCGTTGCCTTTTGTTGTTAGCTAAAACCTCCAGTACAAAAATGAGGACAAGAGGCATCCTTTTCTGGTCTCCTTTTTTAGTGGGATTGTTTTCATTTTTTCTCCATTGACTATAACGTTGACTGTTGGTTTTTATAGATAGCTTGTAGTAACTTGAGGAATATAATTTCAGTTTCTATTTTATTGAATGTCTTTTTATGGAATGGGTATTGGATGTTGTGAAATGTTTTTTCTGCATTTATTGATGTGTTTGTCTGGGTTGACTAGTGAAACAAATTCCTAGACACTCATATGTGTCTTAGAAAGAGCTTTATATCAAAGAGTAATTCTGTTAAGAAAACATCTCAGTTCAGTCCTGACCAAGTCCATAAGTCCAATATATTCCTCTTCAGAGTCACACAACGCATGCAATGATGTCAAATGTAAGAAGATCACAGGTCAGCGGTTGGAAAATCTTGTGGATCCAGTGGTAGTGAAAGCATCTCAGTCCTGGCATGGGTCTCCACATGGCTCCTCTAGCTCTAGGGCACTGGCCTTCTATCAGTGTAGCTCCATGTGGCTTGTCAACCAGAATGTTTTCCGGGAGAGAGTGTGTGTCTGGCCTCCAGGGAAGAAGATAGGAGTTCCAAGAATTTTCAGTAGAAGGCCGTGGCATCACAGAGGCCTCATTGGCTGTGATCTGATTGACAGGTTAAACTCTACCCCTTGACTCTTAATAGCCTCAAGTTGACACCATATTATTTAACTATCACAATTGATATTATATTGTTCTTATTAATGCGATGTAAAATGGTGATGGTCTTTGGGATATTGAACCATTTCTTCATCTCTGGAATGAATCCCACCTGGTCATGGTGGACAATTTGTCTTATATATTTTTGTATTCTACTGGCCAATATTTTGTTAAGGATTTTGGCATCTATGTTCATTAGGGATTTTGGTCTGTGCTTTCTATTCTTGTGGGATCCTTGCCTGGTTTAGGTATCAGTGTTACAGTAGCTTCATGGAATGAGTTTGGAAATTTGCCATCATTTTTAATACTGTGGAATAGTTTGTGTAAGATCAGTGACAGCTCTTCCCTGAATGCTTGATAGAATTCTCCTGTGAAGCCGTCTGTTCCGGGAGTTTTTTTCATTGGTAGTTTCTTAATAACGATATCTATTTCTTCTTTAGCTATGGGTCTGCTGAGGTTCTTGACCTCTATCTGGGATAGTCTAGGGAGGGATTATTTTTCCAAGTATTTGTCCATATCTTCCAAGTTGTTGAATTAGAATACACACTTTCATAGTACTTTGTATTATCATTTTAATCTCTTTAGGGTCCTTTGGGATTTCCCCTGTTTTATCCCTCATCCTGGCTATTGACTTTTCTTCCTTCCGGTCCTTGGTTAGGTTTGCCAGTGCTCTGTCGATTCAGTTAATCCTTTCAAAGAACCAGCTTTTTGCTGCATTAATTTTTGCATCATTCTCTTGTCTTCCCACTCACTTAACTCTGCCCTAATTTTTATTGTTTCTTTTTTTTTTGCTATTGGGTGGATTGTTCTGTTGACTCTGTTCTAGTTGTTGGAGGTTTTGCAATAGCATATCAATCATGTATCTTTTCCTTTTTCTTATGCACATTAATCATTATCAAATGTCCTATGATAACTGCTTTTGCTGTGTCTCATAGGTTTTGGTACATTGTATTCTCATTCTCATTAGTTTGAAAAAGAATTCCCACTTTCATCTCTAAATGGGCCAGTACCCCCTCATTTCTCAATAGATCATTATTCATCCTCCAATTGTTTGACCTGGTTTTTGTAACCATCCTTTTATTGATGGTGTGGCATCCTTCGTGGTGTGGTAGTCTGAGAGGGATGTCTGAGTGACCTCTATGTGTTTAAATTTACTCAGGTTCAACTTGTGATCTATTTTCAAATATGAACAATATGCACTCAAAAAGAATTTGAATTTTTTTTTGAATTTGGGTGGAGAACTCTGTAAATGTCTGTCAGTTTGAGTCGCCTAATTGTTGTGTTAACTCTGTATCCTCCTTGTGGAGCTTCTTTCTCAGTGATCTATTGTTCTCTGATAATGGTGCAATA
Source organism: Echinops telfairi (assembly GCF_000313985.2). Lineage (NCBI taxonomy): Eukaryota > Metazoa > Chordata > Mammalia > Afrosoricida > Tenrecidae > Echinops > Echinops telfairi. The sequence goes on from NW_022103920.1 coordinate 76,248,526, forward strand.
AAGTTACTATGATTGTTGAATCTGTGATTTATTTTTTCATCTTTTGAAGAATTTGTTTTATGAATTTCATGGGTCTCTCTTTAGGTGTGTGTATATTTAGTATGCTCACTGGTTATGCTCATTGGTCTACTGATCCTTTGAGCATTATATAGTGCCCATCCTTATCTCTTGTTATGGTTTGACCCTAAGATCAATTTGTCTGATTTTAGGATTGCAACCTCTGCTCTTTTTAGGTTGCCATTTGCTTGGTTTATTTTTTGCCAGACTTTCATTCATAGCCTGTTTTGTCTGCAAGCTTGGATGTGTTTCTGTAGGCAACAAATGGATGGTTCTGTTTTCTGAGCCAGTCTGCTAGCCTTTATATTTTAATGGGTGAATTCAGACTGTTGACATGTAGAGTTATTACCACCATCTGTATATTCATTGTTGCCATCTCATACATTTTGTGTTGGGTGTTTCTCCTATTTCCCTCCATAACAGTCTACTGTGTATATGTGGCCTGCTTCATTCTTGACTTCTTTTCACCATTGAGGCAATGTTATCTTGTTGGCTGTTTTGGGAGCATTGGTTTCTGGGTGGAGTTGCACTGTGTAGTGGTCTCCTGTTTGTGCATTGTGAATGTTGGTCTTCTGACTAGTGTGAGTCAGCAAGGATTTTTCACAAGGTTGATGTCTTATGACATATTCTTTGAGTTTTTTCTTCTCTGGGAAGACTGACTTCTCTGTCTATTTTAATAGATAGTTTGGCTGGGGAGAGTATTCTTGGATTGGCATTGTTCTCTTTCAATTTTCGGAAGATGTTACTCCACTCTCTCCTCATCTTCATTATGTCTGTTGATAGGTCTGAACATATTCTTACTTGGGTACCATTATATATGATTGCCTTTTTTTTCTTTAGCTGCTGTTATGATTTTCTCCTTTTGCTCATAGTTGGATAATTTGACTATTATGTGCTTGGTGAATTCTTCCTGGGGTTTAATCTTATTGGTGTCCTCTCTGCTTACTGTATGGTTGTCTGATTCTTATTCATTAAACTGGGGAAGTTTTCTTCCAGGAATTTCATATCCACTAGCTTTTGACGTCTTTATTGTGTATTGTTCTGGTATTCCAGTTATTCAAATATTGTTCCTCTTCATACCATCTGTTATTGTTCTCAGATTTCCCCCCACATCTTTGATTATCTTGTTTGACTGTCTTTCCCTTTTGTTGAAGTCTGCCTGGTTGTCCTCAAGATTGCTGGTATGATTCTTCGCCTCATCTAGTCTTTTGGTTAGGTCTGTTATCTTGTTTTGTTTTGTTTGTGTTTTCTTTTCTTCTATTACTTACCTCATTCTTTAGCTCCTGTATTTCCTTTTGGTGTGTGGACTTCATCCCATCTATCTTGGACTTCATTGCCTCTATCGTTGCATCCTTATTTTTCATTGCTTCCCTCATATCCTTTATGACCCCAAACAGTATTTTGAAGAGTTATTTTTGTGGCAGACCAACGTCTGAATCTTCTATGAACATCAGTAAGCTCAGGATTTACCTCTGTTTTGGTTTTGATTGGCATCTCCTAAATGGTTAATGATCATGACCATTTTTTCATGTTTGTTATCCATTTGGTTATCTTTATGTCTGTGACTGACTGTCTTTTGACCACATTAATTGGATTACTGGTTTTCTTTTCTTATTGAGGTATTGCAGTTTTTCATAGATTTCAGAGTATTCACTTGTCTGCTATGTCATTGCTAAATATTTTTCCAAAATCTGTGGATTATCTTTTTATTCTTTTGATGAAGTCTCTAGATGCCTACTAATGTCTTAATTTTTTAGGTGCCAGTCATCTGTTTTGTTTTCTACTACCTGTTTCCCCGAAAGTAAGACAATGTCTTATATTAATTTTTGCTCCCAAAGATGTGCTAGTCTTATTTTTAGGGGATGTTTTATTTTGCCATGAAGAAGAGTACAGTACACATTTATTGTTTATTGTTTTATTGTTGTATTAAAAGAGACCTCGCACCTGTCTGCTCTGGCTGTGTGTGGCCAACAGTGAGCTGCGGTTGTGTGTGACCAACAGTGAGCTGCACAGCGGTGCCTGCCACTACAGTCCAAAGTCCAGAGTTACAGTAGCTTTGGGGGTGGTGGTGCTTACTTTTGGGGGGATGCCATGTATTTCAGTGAGAGGCAAAACTGTAAGTAGATCTTATGTTCGGGGGATGTCTTACTTTCGGAGAAACAGGGTATGTAGGTTTTCTTTGTTATATTTGATAACTTGTATATACCATGAAACAATGTCCTTAAGTTTGACCCCATTTTCTCATCAATTATATTTATGGTGCTGGAATTTACTTTTAGGTCTTTGTTCCATCTTGAGTGAATCCATAATGCCTGGACAAACTGTTTCATAAGGTTTCTCTTCTCACTGCCATCGAGTCAATGTTGACTCATAGGGACGCTCTTTGGGTTTCTGTGACTGTACTTCTCCATGAGAGTAGAGAGCCTATTCTTTCTCCCATGGAGATGATGGTGGTTTTGAACTGCCCACCATGGGGATCACATCCCAACCATTAACCCCTATACCACCAGGGCTCTAATATTCATGGGATCAGATCGTCAGTTCTTTTTTCCCCCCACACAGCTGCTGGTGGGTATCCAAGACCAATTTTCTACTTGGCAGCGAGTGCTTAAACACTGTTCAGCAGGGCTCATTTAGTTTGTATAAGAAGGTTATAAAGCAGAAGACAATATATATATATTTAATGGAGAGAAAATTATGAATGGCTTCTAAGTATAGGAGAGTCTCCATCGCATTTGTGATCCAAGAAGTGCAAATTCATATGTCAATAAAAGATCACTTTAGTCAAATCAGAATGACAAAAAATAAAGATGGTTGGTGACAAATTCTGCCAAAGATATAGGAACATTAAAAAAAAACATTTTACTGGGGGCTCATACAACTCATTGCAATCCATACATACATCAGTTGTATAAAGCACATTTGTACATTTGCTACCCTCATCATTCTAAAAACACTTGCTCTCCATGTAAGCCCCTGGCATCAGCTCCTCATTTTCCCCCCTCCCTCCCTGCTCCCCCTTCACTCATGAACCCTTGATAATTTATAAATTATTGTTTTGTCTCCCTTCACCCACTTTCTGTTGTCCTTCCCCCAGGGAGGAGGTTATATGTAGATTCCTGTAATCGATTCCCCCTTTCTACCCCACCCTTCTTCCACCCTCCCAGTATCGCCACTCTCAGCACTGGTCCTGAAGGGATCATCCATCCTGGATTCCTTGTTTTTACAGTTCCTATCTGTACCAGTGTACATCCTCTGGTCTAGCCGGATTTGTAAGGTAGAATTGGGATCATGATAGTGGGGGGAGGAAGCATTTAAGAATTAGAGGAAAGTTGTATGTTTCATCATTGCTGTACTGCACTCTGACTGGCTCATCTCCTCCCCACAACCCTTCCATAGGAGGATGTCCAGTTGCCTACAGATGGGCTTTAGATCCCCACTGTGCACTCCCCCTCATTCACAATGATATGATTTTTTTGTTCTGATGATGCCTGATACCTCTTTCTTTCAAAACCTCATGATCACACAGGCTGGTGTGCTTCTTCCATGTAGACTTTGTTGCTTCCAAGCTAGATGGCCGCTTGTTTGCCTTCAAGCCTTTAAGACCCCAGATGTTATCTTTTGATAGCCAGGCTCCATCAGCTTTCTTCACATTTGCTTATGCACCCATTTTGTCTTCAGTGATTGTGTCGGGAAGGTGAGCATCATGGTATATCAGTTTACTAGAACAAAGTGTTCTTGCATTGAGGGAGTACTTGAGTGGAGGCCCAATGTCCATCTGCTACCTTAATACTACACCTATAAATATATGCACATAAACCTATTTCCCCATCCTCATATATAAATATATTTATGTATGTACATGCCTTTATTTAGACCTCTATAAATGCCCTTTGCCTCCTAGCTCTTCCTTCTATTTCCTTTTACTTTCCTCTTGTCCCACTATCATGCTCAGTCTTCATTTGGGTTTCAGTTATTTCTCTCGGTTACATTACCCTTGATCACACCCTACCAGGCTTCCTACACCGTCCTCACAACCGATTTGGATCACTTGTTGTTCCCTTGTTCCTAGGTTTGTTAACATCATTCCTTTCCCACCTCCCCTTTTCCCATATCCCCCCAGAACTGTAGGTTCCATTATATTCTTCTCCAGATTATTCATTCAGCCTATCTTATTTAGACAGACCTGCAGAGATAATAACATGCACAAAAACAAGACAGAGCAAAACCAAGCAACAAAACTACAACAACAAAAAGCCAACCACAAAAACAACAAAAAAGAAAAGCTTGTAGTTAGATCAAGGACTGCTTGCTGTTCTTTAGGAGTGTTAAGATGGCGGGTGGTGGTGCACAGGTGCACTGGCCAGGAATTGAACTCCTGGCTCCTACATGAAATATGAGAATTTCACCACTGGCCTGCCTCTGCTACATGCACACACACTCCCCCCCACCCCCCATTTAGATTCCACCTTTCCAGAAGCTAGCCCTGGTAGGACTGTGCTTTCTTGCAGAAATAGCTCAGAGATGACCTCCCAATGCCCCCTAATAAATACAGCCCTCATCTTCCCCACTTCTGTTTTCTTTTTGTAATTCCTAAGAATCTCTTTCCCTCAGAAGACACCGATTCATTGTAATTGCCTTTCAGCTCTGGCCCCTGTAGCTTCCTTTTGGCTTCAGACATGCACTTAACACAGGTAAGAATTCCATGTTCGAGGATTTATTTTAGTTACAAAACAGTGTGTGTCAGCGTACGGAAGTCAGGCAGTGTGGAAGCATGCTATTTGAGGGCAAAAGATGAAAGTGTCTGACATCCCCTCCCTCCCCACCCCCTGCTCACTCCCCACATTTAGTCATAAATGTTGTTGATGATGTTTCAGGAGTTTTTAAATGTGTTTATACAGGTCTACAAGGTACACCCCTTTGTAATATTCTTTTTCTAATTTGCACAACCTGGGTGTCTTTTCAGAGGAGCACAGTGGACCAGCCCTATTCTTTCTAACTTGCAAAGCATTCCCTTTTTTATATTAAGTCACAGTTCTGTTTTCTTCCCCATGTGAACCAGCCCTTCAGTGAACCTGCGTTGAGTTCACCCAACAGAACACAGTGCAGTTTCAGGGCCCAAGGGAACATGCCCTTGAAATCTGGGTAGATGCTGTCACATTGCTTTCCCCAAAAATGCACTTTTGAGGGTGGTGCTGATGGGGGATAAGCCGCCCAGGTGGCACCGTGGGTACACCCAGGCTAACTCACTAACCCTCCTGCAGCACTCTTGTCAGGAACGACCCCTGCCATGGAGATATAGAACATTTGATGGTTTTCACTGCTAGTAGAAGGAGCCTGTTGGTATAGTTGGTGTGTTAGTCTGGGTAGACTAGAGAAACAAATTCATAAACACGCATATGCATAAGAAAGAGTTTTATATCCAAGAGGAATGGAACATTGAGAAAACATCCCAGCCCAGTCCAGATCAAATCCATAAGTCCAGTATTAGCTCATATGTCTGACACCAATGTATAAGGTTCTCTTCAGACTCACAAAACACATGCAGTGACGCCGAATGCAGAAGATCACAGGCCAGTGGGTAGAAAGTCTTTGGATCCAGTGGCATTGGAAACATCCCAGTGCTGGCAGGGGTCTCTGCATCAGGGTGGGTCCATGTGTCTTGTCAGCAGCTATGACTCCCAGGGCGGGAGCAGAGAGTCTCCCACCTCCAAGGAGGAAGTACCAGATTTCCCAGAATTGTCAGGAGAAGGCCATGCCCACACAGATGCCTCATTGGCTAATCTGATTGACAGATTAGACTCCACCCTTCAATCATAATCCTCTCAAATGGACAATTATATAGCTATCACAGTTGGTTACAAGTTGGACTCCCAACCACTAAGTCAGAAGTTGGAAACCCCAAGGGGCAGTTTCATTCTGTTCTAGAGAGTCAGTAACAGTAGGAGTCTGCTCCGTGGCAGTGAGCTAGTGTGGGTGGAAGTGTAGACCACAGAAATTATTCTGAAATGTGGTTAATCTTATAGTACTTAGTGATTCCAAGTATAGGTTTTAGAGTCTTGTTTGTGGTAGCTGAGATGAAGGCAGCCTAAGTGCCCAAGCAAGAGAACCATCAGAAATGTGATATACTTTTGTAGTACAAAGCACCAAAGAAGCAGACTAACATACAACAATGCAACTGTTGATGAAAAAAAATGAAAACACTGAGTGAAAAAAGTAAAAAATACCCAACATTTTCTTCCCCATGACAAAAAGGAGAAATTTTAATTTTGTTTTTACCCTGATAGAGAAATGAAAGCTTCTATAGTTTGGTTACAAATAGGTATCATGTTCCAGAATGTGCTTTCCCCTATGACTGTGAGGGAAAAAACTTTCAAATTAATGTTTTTTACTGTTACTTAATACTCAAAATCATATTTTTGGAATTGCTACATGTTACCTGTTTTCTTTTTTTTTCTGAAATGGGCGTACCATCAAAATAAGTAGAAAACACTCAGTAAGATAATACATGTAATCAAGGAGGGTGATGGATAATTTTTTGGAGTGTTGATTAGTGCTTTAAACTATTGAATACAAAGTTGATGATCCAAAATGTAAGTGCCCCAATGTACAATGAAGTAAAACACTCAGGATAAATAAAACATGAAGAAGAGGTGAAAATAAAATAATAAAAATTTCTATTTATTTAAGCAACCAGGAAGTCAATTTCTTTTGCTTGAAATTTTACGTGGATTATGTGACTGGACTTTTTTGCTCTCTCTTTTTAAGCAGTTTCATTGGCACTTCATCCACACATCATGCAATTTAATAGTTCAATCATAGCCAGAAGAGCTGTACAATTATTTTATTTTATTTTGAGCTGGACAATTATTAACATAATCAATTTTAGAACATTTTCTTCTTTTTTTCCCCTCAATGTAATTTGTTTAATTGTGTTTTTTAACTTGGCAGTGGTATACACATTCTCAAATTCAAGCATGTCTACATGTATAATTTAGTGCTATTGATTTGACTCTTCACGTTATACCATCATTATTGATATCCTTTTCAAAATCATTCTACTACCATTAACATAAACTCAATGCCCTTAAGTAAAAACTCTTCCTCCTTCACCTATGGTAACCATAGGTTAATTGGTTTCTTCTTCTTCTTTTTAAAAAAGTAGTTTTCTTGACATAATATTCACATACCATATGCTTTCATAGTTGAATCACTTTTAAAAAGAGTTGTATTTAAGTTATCATCACAATCAGTCCTCACACTCCCTCCCCTCATAATTTTATACTTACTATTAATGAACAAAATGGGGAGTGATATTAAATCCCCTGCACTTTTTGAAATGATGATGGCGATGTGAATGGAAAAGATGAAGCACAGAGGGTTGAGGATGCCACCATGCAATATTTGTAGATACATTTAGGATTATATGTGACTTACATATGACTCATTTAGAAACGATCATGGTTATCGTCAGCTGGTCTACTTAACTTATCTTAAATATAGTAAAGATGAAGTTCTCTAAAAATCAAATACATTTCGGTTTCACCATAATTTCTCTATTTATTTTTCCTTTTTCCTTCACTGTAACAACATTCCTGCTTTCTCTCCTGACTGTAATCCATCTCCAAAGTTATTCTTTGAAAATTACCACGGAATTGCTCACATTTCACTCTTCTCTTTCCAGCAGTGGTGCTCTGGTGCTGAAATGGGTACAGATTGGACTGTTAACCACAAAGTCATTAATTTGAACCCACCACGTACTTCATGGGAGAAAAAGGAGGCTTTATGTTCCTGTAAAGATTTACAGCATCAGACAGTTATGTTCTGCTCTACGGATTCACGGGGAGTCCGAGCTGATTTGATGCTAGCAGGTTTTGGGTTTTGCCAGCAGGGTCAACCTGGCCCCTGGAATGCCAGTCAAGGTCCCTTTGCAAAATGGTCTCAGATTCACTTTCTATTCCTATCATCCTGCACATTTTTCTACATATCTAAATTATGCCCTCATTTAGTAAATGTGACTTGTTTTACACTCTTAGCAAGAAGAGCCTTCTCTATTGTTCCAGGCAAATTTGGGTTCATCCTATGTGTTTTCATTGTGTTTTGTAAACATATCAACCCCAGTACTTATTCCCACATGTTACACAAATTCGTGTAGGATCATCTGTCCCAAGGAATGGTGCTACAGCATCTGGCAGTGTAAGTGCAGATGTTTAATAGTTGTTTCTTCACAAAATCAACATGCAAGCCACTTTCATTTGACATTTAATATAAAATAGTACGAAGTATTGGGAGGAGCCCTTGTGGCTTAGTGGATTATGTGATGAGTTGCTGACTACTAGGTCAGTAGTTCAAAACCACCACTTACTCTGTGGGAGAAAGATGAGGCTTTCTACTCCCACAAACACTGACAGTCTCAGAAACACACAGGGCCAATCCTCCTTGGCATACAGGGTCACTAGGAGTATGCCTCAACTGGATTTAAGTAATAGAGACTTTATTATTTTTAAAATTATACCTGTGGTATCTAGCTTGCTATTAATCACTCATTATTTTATTTCTATGAACATCATCGATCCCTCATTCTGTAAAACAAGGTCATGGTGGAGGGAGACATTTGACACCTTCCCTGCCAATTACTATCCCCAAATCTATATATGAACGAACCCGTTAGAAAGGATAATGCCATCATCTCTGCGATAAAGGAAACTGTCCTCTGTGCCACGTCTTTCATCTTCAAGTGCATTCTCTTATAGCAAAATCGGGCCTAGGACTTTTAGTCATATAATTATAGGTAAACAAAATGGATTCAGATGTTTGAAAGTTCGCTGAGTTCTTTTTACAATAGTGTGCTTCTGTTATTTCATAATGAATTCAGATTAAAGATACAAAGGTAGGCATTAAGGAATTCCCTTGCTATAACTATGATTTTTGAAGGATAAACAACAAAATTGGGGGACAAATAATTAGCTTATAGTTTGCTCATTTGGAGGAGCTCTCCTTTGGTTATAAATAAGACCTTGTTTTTCAGTATAATTTAGAAAGTTCTGTATAATGAAATGGAAGGATTTTTTACCCCCTATCACTTGTTTACAGAAAAAGACAAAACTAGTAAATTCAGGATTTCTTTGTGGAAAGTCTCTGTAAATGAAACTAATGAATCTTGATTCAATAAACTTGAATGAATATGCATTTTGTCATAGTTGAATGATCTAAGAACTCTAGAGTCAGATGTGCTTTCAAAAAACTCCCATAAATGTAAATTCTTAATTATGATCATTTTTGGGGCATTTGTCTGTCTCCTGGTGGTTGTTGCTACGTTGCTCCTTTTTATATGTTTTGGACAGGGAAAGACACACAATGCTCACATTCCTGTGGTTGCTATAGCAATGGAAAAACCTGCAGCTGTGATTGTAGACTTGAAGAAAAAGACTGAGGTAATTCAGCCCTGGAGACTTAGTAAATATTAATTGTAAAGAAGAAAGCTCTTGCTCCCATTCTTTAATATATTTTTTATAAGAGCCAGAAGTCATTATACTGAGATAAATTGTGACTCAATGTTACTGCCTCTTAATTGCATTCCAAAGGTAGTTTGAAACCTTAGCTAATATTCTAAGCAGTAGGGTTTTGCATTCTATTTAATGAGTTCCTCGGACTGAATTGAAATTCTAAGATAGAGATTAAAACAAAAAAAATGACTTGATAAAAATATAGTTGGTGAGCTCTTTACAAACCAAAGAATAAATGTTTTCTATCAGGTACTTCTCAGTTCAATTTTTTGCTGAATTAGTATTCAAGCGTAGTTCTCTGGACAGAGGTAATCCAGAACAAAATCCTCTCTGCACTGTACAGAGTCCAGACACGATAACCAACCCAAGACAACAAAGACTAAACGCTTAGTGGATGTTCAACAGCTACCAGCACTTCCTTAATTGTTGTTATTAGTGCTGTTTGTAGTCTTTGTTGTTTTTAGTTGCCTTCAAGTTTATCCTAACTCACAGCAACCCGACTCAATGTGATGTGTGCAGAGTAGAACATCCCTAAAAGCCTTTAGAGAAATCTGCAACCTCTCAGAATGTTTTGTCTTCTTTGGGCTTGCTTGCAGGGTGCCTCTGAGTGGACTGGAACCCCCACACCAGCATCTGGAGTCCACAGAGACTCCCACTTTTGTAGCAGTAAGGGGGAACAGTGTTCCTTCTTTCAGTTTCCTGGAGCATACAATGTAGAGTTGTACAAATAAGAAGCAGTCCAATTAAATATCATGCTTGCAACTTCATATTTTGAAGTTCAAATACATTCATGTTTAAAACCGCTATTATCTATTTCCACAGCATTCTTACATGGCATGTCTTTTTCAGCTAACAGACATGAAAATCTTGTTCCACGTTGGTATCTTTCCCAATTCCCCCTCCCACTATGCTAAAAGATCCATGTTTTAATTAGATGATATCCCAAAGATACAATCCAACTCTATGAAGCTACATCCATCCATTTTGTTTTTGTTTTTAATTAACAAACAAGACATGGGTTCCTGTATCCCTATTCTACTACTACTGTTATTATTGTATTTGTGAGCTGTGTCACGTTAGTTCCAGCAACATCTGACTGTGTGATGTCTGTTGTCTGATTAGGTTGTAATCGAGTTCCGAAATTCCTGTTAAATTCTAAATGTAGCACGTGTACTGGACATAGGGAGCTCAACAGCTTGCAACACACAACACATCTCTCTTAAATATATTATATACGAATGATCACACTGTCACACACTCTTTGTTCGGTTTGCCAAATCAGTTTTGATTCTTAGTGCTGATTAATAGAGACCCGATGTGCAACCGAATGAAACACTGCCACGTGCTATGCTATCCTCCCAATTATCATGTCAGAGCATCTGTCGCTGCCACTGCATCAAGTCCTCTCTTTGAGGGAGGACCTTCTTTTCCCACGAACTCTCTACTTTCCCAAGCAGGTTGTTCTTTTCCCGGGACTCTTGATAACATGACCAAGGACATGAGAGTAAGTGTCACCATTCTTGCTTCCAAGGAGAATCCTGGTTGTACATCCTTCAGGATGGTTTATTCTTCTGGCAGATCACAGGACTTTCAATATTCTTTGCCAACACCATAGTTCAAATCCATCAATCCCCCTGGAGTCTTCCTTAGTTACTAGTGTGCACACACACACCCACACACACATGCATATATCCATATATATAATCCACAGTACATAAACCACAATGATCATAATAAACACCTAGATTAGGAACTTACATATGGACTGTATTTTGTATCATTATTTTCATGTGAATTTTTTTCTACTTACAAATAAAAAAATTATTGTATAATAGTACCTGTTTCAATTAGTAGGTAGCAGCATCCAATCCTGCATCTCTTGAATTTTGTAGCATTACCTCCCTGTTTCATTTTTAAAAAACAAAATATTGCCATAAAGTTCACCAGGGCGCCCACATGCAGCAAAACCAGGGCCCTTGCGAGCAGTAGGAAAAAATAGAGGTGAAGCATCAATTCTGATGTGATAAAAAAGGTTATTGAAATGGAAAATTGATGAATACTATTGCTCATAATGTAAACATATCCATTTGTGAAGTATATAATAGGATGTTCACATACTGTCCATATCAATTTCCTATATCATCCCATGGACCGTGATGCTGATCTCTATTTTATTACTTTAATTAGTTGTAGCAATAGAATCAAGCTTAGAGGTAGATCTTAAAGTGGGGAGTAGCTATAGACTCCCACTCCTACAATGATTTGATATACATTTGCCAATCACTAGTACCCTTAGATTTTGTGGATTAGAAATACAAATAAGAACATAGGTATAGTGAACTAAACAATATCTGGATAAGATATTTGGCCAAGTATCCTAAGAATCAATAAGCTTAACGGGATCATTGTCATTGAATATATAGTATTTTGCTTTTGAAATATTGGAAAACGGATCCATTTTCAATAGTTTCTGGGGCATTTACACCACACTAATTTGATTATCTACTTTCTTTATACAGTAATATAGAATTCATGAACTAGAATGTGAACTTCTTTCCCTCCACAAAGAACTTCAATGGATCCTAGAAGTTTATTGGGTACATTCCAAATCAATTCTCAACCCATTATTTCTTTCATGGTGTTCAACTGAAAGAGAAGATAAATGCTACTTAAGCGCTTAAATCCTCCAATTTCTCAGCAAGTACTTTAAAAATTAGAAACGCATCATCTATTGCTTTGGTGGATACATCCTTCCACCAAAGTCAGGCTGTAGCAGACACTGACGGCAGCTGGTGGGTGTGACAGCGAGTGCTTGACTTTATTCACATACTGCGTACACAGTCAAGGAAGATACCTTCCCTCTAAATCCTCCACAGAAGGTCATCAGACTGCTGACTGCTGACAGTCATTGTAAATTTTGCAAAATAACAAAATGGATCAGTTTCCAATATTTCAAACACATTTTCCCAGCTGGAAGCTGTCTATTGCTAATGTTATCAGGACTAATAATCATCCGCATCATTTTTAGGTGTTGAGATCCCCATCCCCTGCCTTTTTATATTTTTACAAGTTTTTAAAGAAAGGGTGACATTTTTTTTTGCCTAAAGACCTTGTGAACCTGCTATGGAAAGAGCACCAGCTGTACTGTGTTCCTTCTATGGTACACTGTAGAAATTATCCTCTTTTCCCAGTGCAGGTCAAGTTATTATCATTATTTCTTGACCAACCCTTAAGGTAGGCTTTGAATTAGCTTCTTTCTAGAGTCTGTTTATTTTTTCTTTTTTTTTGCTAAATCACTTCTCCATGATATCTAGTACTGATAGAAATACAAACTTTCAAATGTAATCGATACATTCCTAAACTTCTATGCCCCACTTTGCTTGTCTTTAAAGTAGGTATAGCATCTTCATTGAAGGAGCAATAGCATCTTCATTATGGGGCTTTTACTTAAGTAAATTGTTAATCACATGGCCTTAATTGATATTCTCTATTTCTCTACTTCATATCTCTCTGGATTCTTATGTCCATTGTAAAGGCACAAAGAACCTCACAGACAAAATTCGTGATTAACAGGTTTATTGTGGATGTTAACAAGTTGTAATCCAGGTAAAAAATATTCAGGGTAGTTGTCTACCAATACATGATACAAAGTTAAAAGTCTGCCAATAAAAGCCCAAAGTGGCATAACACTCTTCCCTAAGTCCCAATGTGAAGGCATTCAGCACTCTTCCCTAAGCTCCAATGGGTCAGCAAACCCAGCTGCCTGAATTTAGTGCCCAGAGGCACCCCACTCCATTAAGCCTCAACTGAAGGCCCTCACCTCCACTTCCAGCGGTCAATAAGTCCAACTTCTCCAATTAAGTGCCCAGAGGCACTCTACTCCACAAAACGGACTCCTGCTTAACAAGCTCTGTGGGTTGGGAAGACAATCATTGTGTTCCACGCCCTGACTCCTGGTTCTGCCACTGTTGCTCTGATGGTATAGCTGTCATCTTGATGTACAAAGTTTACTCCTTGGGATCTTGGGTCCAGAGGATGTGTTCAACTTCTGGCTTTTGCTGATAATGAGATCCCTCCTTCTGCCTCTCAGAAGGCTCACTTTATACCCAGCAAGATGACACTTCAGAGAATCCTGTTCATAATTACTCACAGGCAAATCTTCCCCTACCTTCTTACCAGACCCATGCATAAAAAGGTCATTTGGTGGGGGGTTCGAGTCTTTGGCTGGGATAGTGTCACTAAATAATTCACTGCCTTTATATTAACTGAATACATTATATGATAAGGCCAATTACTGATATTAATCAAATTGGTTTATGTAAAACAGTCACGTAGTGAACTTTGGTTATTTTGGGGTAAAAAATATAGGCATCAGTTGTGGGTGCAGGACAAGGAAGGAGGCTGCATGTGCTCGTGGTGCACTGGCCTGTGAGCCTAACACAACTCCAAGAGGGAAACAGGCCTTGAAGCAGCTTAGTTAAGACACCCCTGTACTCAATCCCCCTACTTCTGTTCTAATCTATTTCCAACTTACCATACAGCAATTTCATTATTCATAAGGCTTTTGATGTAAACCAAAGTTTGGCTTTTAAACTAAGATGAGGATCACATTGCAAATCATTTTGAGTTTTGAGGAGAGCTTATCTTACGTGAAATTTTAGGCCTTTTCATTTTATGATTCAAGCACACTAGCGGTTGCAAGACCTGAAATAGACACATTTCAGTGAAAAAAATAAACAAAGTGGCATAAAAGAGTTTCTTTCTGGCAGATGAAGGAGTTCAGTTGGTATCTAAATATGAGCTTTGTTTAGTTTTATCAGATTACCAACTTTGCAAATTGGATTAATGTGTAACTTTAAGCACAGCACAAAACTTCGTAGAAAGGTTTTATGTTTCTAGCATTCCCATCCAATTGAGTTATTTTTAATTTTTGCTACTGATGTCGGACAATGGTCTACTTCTACTCCACTTGCAGTAGCATTGGTATATAAAATAATGCTATTTTTTTCTGATAGATTGCTCAAAAGAAATTGGCTGGTGATCATCCTTGCTTAATATTTTGCTGCTAAGAGGACTAGAAGGTCAGACTGTGTTGTTGAGAAACTGGGAAAATAAGACCTTTCTGGGGAAATTCTGTCTTTTTCCTCTCCCAAACCCACATGGTTTTGGATCTGTAGTCAAAGGCATAGCTAAACCCAGTGCTCAGCTTGAGTACCAGCCATGCCAAGGTCTCTGCCACCCATCTGTCTTGACAGTGTAAGGATTAGAAGCCTGGTTTTGACATCTGTGTAATCCCTTCCTACAGTTTCACGTGTCCCTGGATGACTTTATAGCTTTTGTTGCGACCCAGACATCCAACTGACAACGTTTTGCCTTTTCTGCATAGAGAGCCCTCTGATTCTGGGATAAGCGGGTGGGAGCACCGTGGTACACTGTAACTCTGACCCCCAGCAATCCTGGTTCAGCTCAGAGAGAAAGAAAGTCTTTGTGGGAAGAGGCAGCAGGAGAACTTAAAAGAAATGCATGTGGTTGTGTGCAGAAAACAGAAGTGGATACAGAACATGATATTTTCCCATGAGATAGACTTCATCAATTTTCTTTAGTTTCTAATATGGAAATTTGCAATGTTGTACAGCTTAACAAATAGTACCATGACTTATATGCCAGAGTGTACATAGATGATTTTCCCCCTCCTCTGGCTTGGCTGTATTTCTTTGTGCCATTCCATTAGAAAGCTAGAGTGAGTACGTGTTATGACAGGGGTCGGAAGTCAAAGTGGAGTGTTCTCTATAGTTTCACGTACTACACTCTGGGGAAGGCAGTTACATGTTCAAACTCTGCTTTCTTGTCCCCTACCTCTAACGCAAATGTCTTCAGAAGGCCTTTTACTAGGTTTATTTCAGTCAAAACAAGTGAAGTGCTTTGGAGAGCCAATTAGAGTTCTTAGATTATTTTGAAATGACATAACCATGCATATGATTCTTGTAACTCCAAGACTTAATTGTGTATCTCACTCCTCATGGACGCAGGTTATATATGACAAAATGTAATCTATATTTTTATCCTGGAAGCCTTATAAAAGCTGCTTGGAATTGCATTCTGCATGAAATGATAGGATATACAGGAAACCTAATGTTATAATTACAATACGCACCCAAGAGGCAGAATCTCCATTAAACAGAGAGGGAAGCTATA
>NW_022103920.1:76265020-76323975 GCF_000313985.2 Echinops telfairi
CAATTGATATATGTATGGATTGTGATAAGAGTTGTATGAGCCCCTAATAAAATAATTTTAAAAAAATAAAAAAAGAAAGCTGTAAAGATAGAAAATTCACCCAGGGTAATTCTGTTACGATGTCATCAATTAAAACACTTACTTACAGTCGCTTTTCTTGTTGCAATTTGTTGCTACAGTTGTATGAAGTAGCATCTTTAATATTTAAAAATTATAAATATAGATTATCAGAATAGTTTTACACAAGTTAACACACTATAGCTAAGGATACAGACTAATGTCCCATTCTGAGAGCCACTCTTACTCTTGCTTACTGCTCTAACATTCAGTTACAAGACTTGAGTTAGTTCACGATTTCATGAAATCACTGAAAATACAGAAAGTTTTAGTGAAACACACATATATATTTCCATATAGCACTTCATATATACTTTCTTTTGCTGAATTTTGGGAAGTCTCAAAAAGAGCTTAGTTATTATATGGAAAACTTGGATGAAAGTAAGTATAAAATGAGTATCATTCATTTTTGAGGCAAAATGAATCATTATAATCCTATAAAACCTCGAACATATCTCTATCAATATTATAATCAGTTTATTTAGAGTATAATTTAATGATGATTTTACATAATTGAAATTTACTGTAGAATAACAGATTGAACATCGATAGGTTCAAATTCTACTTCCACAATGTATTAATATTTTATGAATACCAAATGTAATATTTCTTGGAATCTGTATTAAATTTACAAAATATTTTCAGATTTGGAGCTAATTTAATTAAAATATGAATGCATGCTTTTAGAACATTTATAAGGTAAAGGATATATCATATTGTGAATCATTTATAATTTCTTCTAACAGTATATTTATCAAAATTAACATATTTGCTTTAATTATAAAAGTAATTCATATTTATTTAAAAACTCTAAAAGTATATAGAATAAAGAAGAAATGAAAAATAATTTATCACCCTAATAAAATGATACTAAATGGTTAGCAATTGTATGTAATTTATATTCTTATATAGGTTTATCTGTATCCATAGCTATAGTTTTTTATATTTATCAAAGTGTGTTATGGAAATGGAAGTATTGGTCAGTTTACAAAAAGTGTCCTGTATATAGTTGTGTTTTTCCTATTTTCATCTGTCTTGAGACAAGATTCCTTTTATCTATATTAATTTCATATGATGTTTCTTTAGTGTTGACTTGACCAACACAGTGGAAGGAGGAGGATAAATGAGATCTTTCATTAGGGGATTTCGAATTGGAGTGGGCAGATTCCACACTCGAGGGCCTATTGAATCAGGGACCACGAACATGCAGTGAGATGGAGTGAGAAGGCAGAGGAAGGCAAAGTGCAGTAGGGGAGGAGAGCAAGGCTGGCAAGCACTAGGAATCTCGAAGCAGCGAGAGGGCACTAGTTACCTGGAAGGAGATTGTTAGTGTATCCCCAGGGATTGGCTAAATGCTCACTTTTCATTTGCATGGTATACTTTTCTTGTTACTTTACCTAGCTGGACTGGGTGTGATCTAGTTTAATATAAAAAGTGTAAAAGATTATAATGTATGCATTTCGCAAACTCCTATTTCATGTGTATTTCATTTTCTCATATTATTAAATGTGTTCATTAAAATTATTTTCATGCTGTGACTATTTGTACATCATAATTTCCTGAAGTGAAAGTACTAGGCTGAAAAGGATAAACATTACGAGGAGTGCTTGCCAATGTCTGCTAATTATCTGCCAGAAGGATGTGCCAACCAGTGAATCTTTGTGCATATTTACTAATTTACTAATACTAGAGATTATCAGTAAAAAAATGAAATGAAATGAAAATGGAAAAAAATAACTGGACATTTCAAATATAAAAGATGTATGTGTTTGAAAATAAGATTTCATATACAAAATTTAGCTTTTTAAAGCTCTTAGAACTTAAAATTAAATTTTAATGTAATATCAAATCTCTAAATCTTCATTAGACAAATACATTTAAGTTCAACATATGAAATATAAATATAACCATTAGTTAAAAATATACAATTTTGCAAAGAATAAGAGAGCCAGGGTAAGCATTGTTTTACAAACACAAAATAATGAACGAACAAGGGAAATTCGAGATTGTGTCCTTTGGGTGGGGAGAAATAATCACACCTCTAATTTCCAGACTCTTAGCTGGTCATCCTGTATTTCCTTGGTAGCTATAAAGACTTCAAGCTAAAGAGCTATTTCCTCTTAAGGAGTGTTCAGTAGTTTTTCAACTTATGGCCAAACTCTAGTAAGATAAAATGTGCACACTGGCTGAGCAACTTTCTTGGAGAACTACAGTCCACTAAAATAGAGTTCTGGTTTTGATGGATTCAAAATTATACCTAATCTCTGTTATGGAATGCTATGATTTTTAAATGTGTGTAAACAAGCTGTGTGTAAGTTCATATATGTATCCGGTAACCATTGCTTTTAGAAGAATTCGTACCAGACTAGTGTCAAAGAGTTAAAGTGAAAGATGTCCCTCTGCTCCATTTCCCACGACTCCTCCCTCGAGCGTGTTCCCTTGTGTCCATGGGTTCTGCTATCCACTCGGATGTCTCAGAGAAACACTTTAAGAAAAGGTTCCATGTGGTGGTGGGTGATGTTCCGTTCCAAGTCCAGAAGGTCAGGCACAGGCAAGCTGACTGCAGGGTCCAGAGCCAGAAGCCAAACATTTTCAGTAGTTGCAGCAGATCTTCTTGCTTCTACCAAAGCTAAGTCAGGAAATAGAGGTGTGGCTTTTCAGGTGATGTGACCTGTGTAAGAATTGCACAGTGGCACCAACACACAGACCCTATCCGAGGAAGTCATGAGATGGTGTCTAAAGTTACACTAGTAAAGTAGTCTTATAGATGCCCCTGGGGAACAAAGCATGTGGCTTGATTCCCACCCACTGTTAAATCCAGGTCTTAATGTCACCCTAATCCTGTCCATTAGTGTAGTAGAGAATTCCCTTCAGAATGATATTATAGCCACAAGCATAGGGTCCAGAGTGATTCTACATCATAGAAGGAAGGGCCATATGAATTGTTTACAACTTAATGTGTTTGTGTTCGTAGTGAGAAACTACTTTATGGTATGTACATATCTTAAGCTTGAGAATACTGGATTCTGTAGGGATGGTATACGTTCCTTTCTGTACTGTCCCATTAACTATGGAATACATTCCTTTGCAAAGCTTCAGGAGATGTGCTGAAATATTCAGAACCATTCACCACATTTTACCTGCACTGGAAGAGGATTTTTTAAAGTTCTTCTAGGTTTTGAATTTGGAACATTATCAAGACTGAAAGTAGGCAGTAAAAAAGTATTGCTCTGTTTATTGAAGATGCAATCCAAAATATTTTCTAATGCATAGCCATGCTTCAAAATTCCATTTCTCTGTGACTCATTAAACCAGTATTTTGTTTTTCCCTTTCCAAATGTTACCTTGATTGAGGCATTATGAAAGACAAAGATGACTAAAAATAATAAGAGCATTCTGTGTTAAACTAGGTTCCCTACAGAAGCAAAACCAGCAACAAGTGTATGTGCTTGTATATAAAAAGGGATTTATATAGAGAAATGGATTACACAGTTGTAGAAGTAGATACATCTAATCAGGCTTCTCTGGACCCATTTGGCTGTGGAAGCTGACCAACAGGAAGCAGGATGACAAAGCAAGGGGTAGGCACAGACTGGTGGGTGCAGAAGTAAATGAATCTGAGCTTGGCTGGATGAATCCATCGTCAGTAGTCTGCTGACAGCTCCTGGGATCAGCAGAAATCGTGGAATCAGGTGCAGGATCTAGCTCCAGCAGAAGGAGAAGGGGCAGAGAGAAACCAGCTCTGTATGGTCTCTCTCTTCTACAAAAATCCCACACACCCCAGGAGGCGTCATTAGGCTGGGACTTGATTGATAGGTTGGGGTCCACTTTTGTCCTTACCCAGGATGCCTAGTTGGCATAATTCCCAACCATCACACATTCCATAGAAGAAAATAATATTAAGGTTCATTGAGAGTTTTCTACATCCTTAAATTTACACAAAAACATCCAGGACACTAAAGGCTATAAAACAGAAGGGAAATTAGAAGAGGAAGTGCGATGTGAAAAGTTCTTATATTAGGGTTAATCCTTGAGCGGGGGTGCAAGCTCTTTCAGGTATCAATGGGGATACTGAAGAAGATTCAGTGCTGTTGGAAGCCTGTTGGTTAAGGCACAATCTAGAGAGAATTCAGTCTCTAGCAAAGACATAGCTTTCTATTCATAGTCTTGCCCACTTAGAAGAAGGGGGTGGATAGGTGTACCTCTGACTTCCCGCATCCTGGTCATCCATGTAGATATACAAGAATCTGAATCAGAAGGGGTGCGGAGGGAAGGGGGAACTGATAGAAAAAAAAAAAAGAATCTGAATGTTGTGGGTAGGGAATGGGAGTTATTGAGGATGATGATCATAGAAGGTCACATGCACCCAGTAAATTTCTGATGGTATCACGATGAGATATGAGAGAGGAAGGACATCAGAAACACTGGCGTATTCACCTCAAATAAGATGAGCTAAAGAAATGAGAAGGGGAGAGGAAGGTGCAGAGCGAGAGATTAAGATGCCCGGCATTGAAAGGTTAAACAAATTTCCCCACTAAAATTTTAGGTCTGAATAGAAATACTCAGTAATAGGCCCTCTTAAAATTGGAATCTTCATCTTGAGGTTATTTCATTTTATTCATCTAGGCACAGGGTGGGAAAATCACACAGATTAGCCTTCAGAGTTCTCAGTTATTTGTGAAAAGTGCCAACCTTCAATACCAGTGGAATGCTGGCATCTAAAGAATGTTACCACCGTAGTACCACGAGAGCAGTTGCCAGGAGTAAAGTGGCTTAATAAAAATACATATTTTATCCACAGAGAGTTTCCATCAGTTCCCTACTATTTTTAATTTCAACATTTGAAAAAATAACACATGGGAGTGAGAGTAAAACTAAATTTATAGGAGTCTTAAGATATTAAATAGAGAGCTTGAACCATAAGGCCAAGCCCCGAATTCTTTGACTCTGTGCTGGAGACTTTAGAGCCAGCACTGACTGTGTGTGGCAACCGCATCTCCTTTGTAAATATTCATTTTCTCCCATTCAATAATAAAAATAATAATGTTGTTTAAATGTTGGCCAAATTATCATATCACCAATGAAATGTTTATTTTACTTTTGCAAAAGAAATATGATTTCTTTCTTTTTGCTATTATAAACACATTGATAACACGACATTTACCATTCTGCATAACAGTGACACTGACTACGTCAACTGCATTATGTAACACCTATATTCATTGGCAAGTTTTCCATCAGCATAATACAATTTCTGAAACTAACATTTCTCATTATTTCATGACCAATTACAAAGAGATGGGGTCCTCAACTTAGACATACCTTAAATTCATCAGAACCTATGGTGTAATTTTACACGATGTTCCTGGAAAGAATGAATGACACATTATTACAACATCTGGATGCGATCTAATTAGATTGTGGCACAAAAACACACCCCGGTCATTTTCATATTCTTATTATGGAGTGGATGCTTCCAAACCAACTATTCAGTGGTCTTGATTGCTCAACCGTAATAGGCCTTGACCCTTTCATTCAGTACAAATGAGGAAAACCAAGCTGTATGGGGAATATTCTCCTCTTATCTTCTCTTTCAGACGTTCATATCCTCTGTGGCTATCCAGGTAGTTCTGACTCACAGCGGCTCTATATACAGTACTACAGAACGAAGCACTGCCTGGTCCTGCAGCATCCCCATCATTTTTCCTGTGCTTGAGCTCCTTGATGCAGTCACTGTGTCACTCCGTCTTGTTGAAGGTCTTCATGCTGATGCTCCATCGCATCAAGCATGATGTCCTTGTCCAGGGATTGATTCCTTCTAATAATATATCCAACGTGAATGAGACGGAGTCTCATCATCCAAGATTCTCAGACGCATTCTGGCTGTATTTCTTCCAAGACAGGTTTATTCATTCTTCTGGCCCCAAGCTCACTGACATCAAGTCGATTCTAACTTACAGAAACTATAAGATGGAGTGAAACTTCTCCAAAGGGTGTCTGTAAATCTTAATGACAGCTAGCTTCTTCTTTCTGCCGAGAAGTGCTTGATGGGTTCAAATGGCTGGCCTGGCTCTTAGCAGCCCTACAACTCACTCAATTTGTCACTGGCGTTTTTTGTTCTTGTGTCAGTTCAATTTTTCACACCAACAGCATAGCTCAAATGCATCAACTCTTCTTTGGTCCTGCTTATTCATTGTCTAGATTTTCCATGCATATGAGTCCATCAGAAATGCATGATTTGGGTCAGACACACCTTAGTCTTTAAGGTGGATGTCACCTTTGATTATTAAGACCTTAAAGAGATCCTTTAAAGTAGGGATACCCAATGAGTTATGTAATTTATTAACCAGTGCTTCCTTTGGCATTGCTAAAGGGTTTCATGCCACAAGATATATTGTTTTCCTTTCCCCAATAGTTTATTGGCACATAATTTACATTTAATACAACAAATCAAATATATGTAGTTCAATCATTCAGTCATATCAATGGGAATTGTACAATCACCACCACATCTATCTTAGAGCATTTCCCCTGGCTC
Source organism: Echinops telfairi (assembly GCF_000313985.2). NCBI lineage: Eukaryota > Metazoa > Chordata > Mammalia > Afrosoricida > Tenrecidae > Echinops > Echinops telfairi. The sequence goes on from NW_022103920.1 coordinate 76,271,676, forward strand.
CCTCCCCCACCCCCATGGTTAAGTTGCCTTCCGTATGAGTTAGGCAATCACAATCAGTCCTAGTGCACCCTCCTAGCTTCCGCCCTCACTGTGGGTGGGAAGGGAGCAATCGGATAGAAAGTGGACAGGCGTCATTTGGTGAGCGAGAATACAGTAGTTTACATAATGGTGAGGAGAAATCAAAGGGGAAGAGGAGACTATTGAGAGGTTGACAAGTAGTTGATGTTGTTGAATTCAAATCATGACTTGAAGTGTCAACCTCCAATTCACAGTAATTATTTTTTCCAAAATCACATGCAATACATTTTTGTGGTATATAATTTTCAAAGTGGCTGCAGCCATATATTGATAGGTAGCTCCCAGAAATTCAACCTGGATTCAATAGAGACCATAGAAAGGAAGATATCATCATGTTTATCAGATGGATCTTGGCTGAAAGCAGAGAATAACAGAAAGATGCTTACTTGTGTTTTATTGACTCTGCAAAGGCACTCAGCTTCATGGAGCATAACAAATTATGGATAGCATTGCAATGAATGGGAATTCTGGGACACTTCATTCTTGTTCATGTGGAACCTATATGAAGATCAAGAGGCAGTCATTTGTATACAATAAAAGTGTACTATACTGCGTGGTTTAAAATTGGGAAGTGCATGTATCAGGGTTATCTCCTTTATCTGCAATCTGTGTGCTGAGTAAACATTCCAAGGTGCTGGACTGTCTGAGGAAGAGATTGGCATCATAATTGGAGGAATACTCATTAATAGTCTGTGATGTACAGATGGGACAACCTTGCTTGCAGAAAGCAAGAAAGATTTGAAACTTTCTAAAGAAAATCAAAGATTTCAGCTTTCAGTGGGGATTTCAATTTTATATGAAGAAAACCAAAATCTTTATGACAGAACTGCATCATGATGAATGGAGAAAAGGTTGAAGTCTACAGTTAATTTACTTGGATGCCACATCAGTGGTCATAGAAGCAGCTGTCAAATAATCAAACAGTGTATTACATTGGGAAAATCTGCTGCACAGGACCTCTTAAAAGCATTGACCAACAAGGATACACCCTGAGGGATAAGATGCACCGGACCATGGGATTTTCAACCACTCACATGCATATGGAGATTGGATAATGAATAATAAAAAGGGCAGAAGAATTGATGCCTTGGATTGATGGTGTTGACAAAGATAACGGAAAGAAACATGGACTGCCGGAGGAGCAAACAAGTCTGCTTCGAAATCAGGAAAGCCAGGGTGCTTCCGAGAAGCCAGGCCGGTAAGCCGCACATACTTTGGCCACACTCTCAGGAGAAAGCAATTCCTAGAGAAAGGCATCACGTTTTGTAAAGTAGAGGGTCCGCAGAAAGAGGAAAACCATCACTAAGGTGAACTGACACCGTAACTGCACCAATGGGCTCACAAATGGTGTGAGCCGGGCGGGTAGCACTGGCCATTGCCTGTTCTGTTGTATGATCAGTTGGAATAAACTTGACAGCAACCAACAACAGCAACCTTCTAGTTTGTAGTATCCTTATTATCATCTGTTGCCACTCGAATGGGATTTTAGGGTGACCTTATATGTGTTGAGTTTCTTAAAGTCAATGTTTAAAGCTTTTCCTTTGTTATTATCCCCAGTATGTAGAACTTTGGAATTCCTGCCGAGAATTCAAGCTGGATTCAGAAGAGGACAGAGAGCAATGGTTATCAATGCTCATATCCGATGGATCTAGGCTGAAAGCAGAGAAGGTCAGAAAGGTGTCTACCTGTGTTTCATTGACTACACAAAGGCATTTGACTATATGAGTCATAAAAAATTATGAAGAACATTACAAAGAATGGAAATTCTAGAACACTTAATTGTTCTCATGGGGAAATTGTATATACACGAAGATGTAGTTGTCAAAACAGAACAGAGGAATACTATGCGATTTAAAATAAGGGAAAGTATTTGTCAAGGTTGTATCCTCTCACTGTACTCATTTAGTTTGTATGCTGAGCAAACAAGTCAAGAAACTTTACTCTCTGAAGAAGAACTCTTCATCAAGGTTAGAGGAAGATTTATTAACAACCTGAAATATGGAGATGATGCAGCCTTACTTGCTGGAATCCCAGAGGTTTTGAAGCACTGACTGACGAAGAACAAACACTACCGTTTTCAATAAGGATTATACCTCAATATAAAGGGAAAAGATCCTCACAATTCTACCAATACCCCAAATCATGAAAAGGCAGAAAAGTTTGAAATTGTTCATGATTCCATTTTGCTTATATTCACAATGTCCATGGAAACAGCCACCAAGAAGTCAAAGATGCTATTGCATTGGGCAAATCACTTACAAATGTTTTTGAAAGTGTTAGAAAAGCAGAGAAGACACTTTGAAGGCAAAGGTTTCTTGCTGTGAGCCACTGTGTTTCCAATTGCCTCATAGGCAGGGGTAAACTGGACATTCAAGATAGAAGACATAATGTACCTCTTGCATTATATATTGGCAAGAATATTTACACCATATAATTCCAGAAAAGGAACAAATATCTATATTGGAAGCAGGACGGCCAAGAGCAAAATATGTGAGATTTTGTCTCATGCATTTTGGTTAGGTGGTCAGGCTTGACCATATCTAAGAGGAGGACACGGTGCTCTGTAAAATAAAAACTCTCTCAAGCCCTGCTGTTGAGTGATTCTGACTACCAACAAGACTCTTCATTAGATTGATTGATTTGGCTGCATCGAAGAATCAAACCTAATCATGTCCCTGTGAAAAAGGCACAGAATTGAGCAGTGTTTCATTCTATTGTACACAGGGTGCTATGAGTCCATCCAGACGCAACAGCACCCAGCAATCTAACATCTCAAATTGTCACTGCAAAATAGGTGCCCAATATTATTGGATGATTTGAATTTGATTATTTATGTTCTTAATTTTTACTGCTGATTTTCTGCATAAGGGTTGTGTGTGCACAGGGGTTAATGTAGTGTGTAAAAAGATGGGGAAGCACTTTGCATTGAGAATCAGAAGCGTTACTAACTGCAACATCATAACTAAGTGATTTCTCTCCAGTGGTGCCAGTTTCTCCATCTTCCAAACAAGGGAGTTGAAATAAATCTAAGAACCTCTGTTTTCTACTTAAATGTCTCACAATATAGAAATCTGTTTACGTTAGTTTAGTTCAGCATTTCCAAAATACATTGCCCAGTGAAACTTTGCTCTTGGAATGTCTGATTACCTGATATTGACCCTGAGAAACAAGTGTTTGAGAAACGTTGTTCTTCCTGGATAAAATGTTGACATGTTACTTGTGTTTTATTTCTGGTAGTTCATTTTGCTCCAGGACCTTTCTTTCGCTTGCCTCGTTATTCACTGCCACAGGTGAGAGATGCTAATGCTAGAAACAATGTAAGGGATATTTGAATTTTAGAAGATATAACTTTCACATGGGAAACACTTTGTCCCGAAAACATCAGTATATCCGGTTTTGACCAAAAAAAACAAGCTCAGAAGGCTGGATGCTGCTGTAAGAGGCAGGTGGGTTTGTTTTGTTTTTAATTTTCCTGCCCAGAGGAGATGGAGATTCCTGGCTCAGGAACAAGAGGACTTAATGCTTTAATGCAGTGAATGGTTCTGAATGGTGTCTCTTCTTGTTGGAAGGTAGGCCTGGCGATCTGCTTCTGAAAGGTTACAGACTTGAAAGTTTTATGAGCAGTTCTGTTCGGCGCGCGTGGTATCTCCATGAGTCAGGATCAACTGACAGCAATGAGCAGCAAAAAGCACGAGACTTATCCTCCAGGAGAGTTTTGAAAGCAAAGGAAATCAGTCTGTCACTTCTGGAATATATTTGTCCAATAGGAATTTGGAAGCATCTGTTGGAAAGAAGATCTTAAAAAACCCTGTAATAAATGTATCTGATTAAGGACCAGATAAAGTAAGTACAACTGAAGACAGCAGGCAGAGTTCAGACATTTTTACTGATACATCTTTTATGTGCCATCACAGGTGTGTGCAGGTTCAGGTAAGTACAAGTGTCTGGTACTTAGACATAGGTCATGGGAAATGGAAGGCCTTGGTGGCAAGGGAAATGGGAGATCTTGGAATTATGGAATACAGGAGATTTATATTTTAAAATAGAATTGGGTTTTGAATAGATTTTTAAATCAATGACAAATAGTTGCATTTTCTTGCATTAGTATTGTGAATTAAAATTTGTATCCGCTGTTGATTTTAACAACTATTCCATTTAACCTATCAGCAAGCTCTGGTGGTGTAGTGGTTACATATTGGGCTACTTTCTGCAAGGTCAGCAGTTTGAAACCACCAGCTGCTCTGTAAAGAATTCTACTCTTGTAAAGAACTGCAGTCTCAGAACCTCAAAGGGCCAATTCTAGCTTGACCTACAGAGTTGCTATGAGTTAGAATCAACTCAGTGATAGTGAATTTGGAGTTTTAAAATTATAAATACTATATATTATTATACAATAGTTACATAATTAGATATAACCTTGTGATTAGCAGCCCCACAACTACCAGTGACACACACTCTCTCTATATATATATTTACATATGTAATCTACATCTACATATATATTATACATATATACATATAAAATCTATGTCTGTGTCTAGCTATATATGTTGTTAGGTGCCATCTAGATGATTTCCACTCACAGAGACTATACACACAACAAAAAACAAATACTTCCTGGCCCTGTGTCATCCACACAATTGTTGTTATGTTTGATCTCATTCTTATAGCCACTGTCTCAACCCATCTCACTGAATGACTTCCTCTCTTTCACTGGCCCTCTACTTTACCAGCAGGACATCCTCTGTTAAGGACTAATCTCTTCTAATAACAAGTCCACAGCAGATGAGAGGAAGTGTCGCCGTCCTTAGCATCCTCTTCATCCTCTCTCTCCCTGTGTGTGTGTATACATAAATAGATTAGAGATAGACATGTTATTTTTCAATAGATAATATCACTAAGTGATCCATTTACTAGGCTATCTTCTGTATATATGTAAGACATATTATCTAAGGATACATATTAGGAGCCCTACAGTGGTAGTGGGTTATGCCTTGGGCTGCTAACTGCAAGTCAGCACTTTGGAACCACTCGCTGCTCTCCAGGAGAAAGATGAGTCTTTCTACTCTTATAAATACAGTCTCAGAAACACACAGAGGCAGTTCTACCCTGCTCCATACGGTCATTATGAATCAGAATTGACTTGGTGGCAGCAAGTTTGATTTTGGAAAGAAATATTAACTTCAAGAGCCAAGTTTTGTACTATGCGATATGAGTGGTTAAAAATCATGAGAAGTAATTCTTTCTCAGAGCTGTTTAAAATTAATCACCTAGTTCTCAGAAAAGATCTATAAACTGCTTAGAGATTTTCATCAGAAATATTTAATTACATTTCCAAAATTTTGTATGGATTTGTATTTTCCTTGAAGTATCATTTAATTTTTCTCAGCACCTTCAAGAACGACTAGGTTTATTTATGTAATTTTACGGTAACATTATTTCTATACTACTTTTAAATAGGTACCAGAAAGTATAAAGAATATTACGTATATAAACATATACTATATTCCATAATTATATCATATACTTTTTATTTCAGAGATACTTATCTAATTTTTATTCTACTGTGACCATTTACTTTGTTTAAAATCCAGTAAACTGTTTTATATTCCTTTTTCTTCAGTCTGTTAAACAGTTTTTCCACTGTGTCTCAGCTATTATTTTTGGAGACTACACAAAACCTATTAGTGAGCTTTCTAACATTCTTCCTTCACAGTTTCCAACTCTCAAGGAGCTCCACCTCCATTCCGGATTAGCCAACCTCAAGCAGAGAAAAGCTTCCCGTGAGTGTGCTTTGACCCTCCGCAGGCCTCCCCACAGACGCACTGCAGCACAGCGGGCCCTGCCTCCAGGCAGCCATCCAGGAAGCTGCTCACCTACTAGCCTTTCACTCTCTTGGCTCTCTGAGGCGGACTGCTTCTCAGCACTTGATTAACTCTCTGCATCCTTAATTTTGGCCACATATTTGTACTCTGTTCCAAGTCTGGAGGCCTTCTTTCCACTCCCCCTTGGTTAGAAGCTTCTGGAAGCCACAGATGAGAAGAAACTTTCCATAAAATCTAGACCCAGGGGAATCCTTCCTTGTGTGTCCATTGTCTGACCTCGCAACAAGGGACCTCCAACCAATAGATATAAAAACATTTTATATCTATTCTTTGAACTCTGCGTCACCTTATCTGATCTCAAAGACCTGTCTTTTATAAACTCGGAACATGGGGCTGCTAAAGCTTCACTCCACTGACTTGAAATTCCCCTGGAATTCTTCCTCTGTCGCAATGTGCTTTTATTGTGCCGAGCGGATCGACACTTTTCACAGGGCTCGCAGTGGACTCTCATCCTGAGACTCTCAACCATGATGTATCTTGGTGCCAAGCATTCATGGAAACCTTCAGATTCAGGAGATAGAATTTTTTTTTGGCTGTAGCATGATTTCTCTTAGTCCTATTTCTGGTATTTTGGACATTTGGATTGTACATGTCCATTTTTAAAAAAACTTCATCCTAAAATTCTTTTGTCTTTATTTCCTTTTGCTTTAATGTCACCCATTCTTTTATGATATGTAAGTAAACAAAACTTAACATCCAAATGGGTTTCTATCTTCTTCTAATTCTGTGCTTTCTCATTTGACATGTGCTAAGAGCACACACACTGTCCCAGGACCTTTATGTACCGGCAACTCATAAGCTGGCTTTGTTTTCTCAGATCCCCCACTAAATATTGAAATAGTAAAGATAAATGATAATTGTGTTCATCACCCTTCACAGCCTTACTTTCTTATTGTCCGTCTTCTCCCAGCCCTTAATAGCCAAGTTCACACCCATGGATTCTGTCACTTGTTTTTATTTCTTCTCCAAACTAACTGATCTTTACTCTTTCTTAAGGATAACAACTGAGAAAGTGAAGAGAATCTCATAGGTATTAATGATAGGCTATCTATATGTACCGCACTATGTTACATGAGTTTATGCAACTTAAGTATTCTTCATTCTAATTCTGTTGGATTCCGGATGGTGTTTTCTTCTGTCGCTGTGAGGTGGAAATGACTCACTGGAACCTAAGCTTAGGGTGGTTAGCAGGTCATCACAAGTCAGGAGCAGCAAACTGCGAGGATGTAGTCATAGGTCCACAGCAAGCCTTTGAGGCCGTAGTGAAGTCTCTCTCTGGCACTCAGCCTAACAGCCAAGTGCTTCCTTGGCTTCTGCCTCCGTGGACCAGGATATGCTGCCTCACAGTCTCATAGTCTTGGCATTGCTCCTCTGCTCTGTCACATGCTCTCATCTTGGCATCTCGTCTCTCTCTGTCTGCTGTCCCCTGGTCTCCATTCCACAGCCTCCGGTGCCTCTGTGCTTGGCCTCTATCACTTCAGACAGAGCCCTGACCATGCTCCTGACATTTCACTCTTTTCCCCCAGAGATGGCTTTTATACACAGAGGAGTGGATTTGGTGGAGAGGTGGTTGTCTTTTAGCAGACCATCCTCCCAAGCAAGCCTCCAGGAATTGATGGAATACCAATTGGAATGTTTCCATTAGCTGATGGAGCATTGGAAGCACTTACTCATCTTTGTCAGAAAATTGGAAAGTGGCTGCTCGGCCAATTGAGTGTAAGGGATCATATTTGTACCCATTCTAAAGAAATGTGAGTCAACAGAATGATCCAATTGTAAAACAATATCATTGTTATCACATCCAAGTAAATTTTTACTGAAGATCATCCAACAGCGGTTGTAGTAGTACATTGACAGGGAGCTGCTAGAGGTTCAGGACAGATTCAGAAGAGGACACGGGACAATGGTTATCATTGCTGATGCCAGATGGATCTTGGCTCAAATCAGAGAATATCAGATTGTTTACTTGTGTTTTATTGATTACGAACATGAAGCACTTGGTGATGAAGATCAAGGATTGCAGCCATCAGGGTCAAATACAACCTCTCCTTGCTACATTTATAGTGTTGTGACTGTAAACAGTTTCCAAATGGCAACTGATCTCATTACATGTGATGGTATTTTAATGTCTCTTTAATTTTTCTGGTTATCACTTCCAAATCTAATGAAATAATTTAAAAGTTGTTGCCAATCTTAACTGATGTAATCAAACAAGACAACTATAAGGGTCAGATCAAACAAACCTGTTCTGTATTTCCTATTTGTTTTATTTTTGGATTCTCCCATTTTGTTTTGTTGGTCAAACATTTACATGGATGTAATTCCCAGAGATTCAAGGGAGATTGGTGTGAGAGGGATTACAGGCTGGGTATAAAGGAATCATGTTTCTCCATTCTTTTCTTTATTCTCCAGCTGCTGTTCCTTATATAAAACTTTAAAAATAACTTTTATAGGGTGCTTAATACATTCCTACCCTGTGGGGACAGGCCACATTCTCAGCTGCCTAAGATTTTAGTCAGGCTCAAGCAATCTGGGCAAAGAAACAGGCTATTGACTTGAGTTCTCAAGCATTGTCTCAGGGTCAGAGCAAGAGCATGGGAAGGGTGGACACGAATGACCTTGCATGTTGCCCACTAGAGGTTATTGGAGAAAGAAAGGATGGAGTTCATGTTGTGAAGATCAGGAGAGGGTGGCAAGGGGCACCTGGATTTTATGGGAGAGGAAATGTCAAATGTTAGACCTGCCCGAATTTGCTTCCTGGTCATAGCACCTTATGGGCAGCCACTCCCTGTTTGTCCGTGGAAGTTGGGGTATTGCTATAATGCATAGCAAGTTTCAGTAGAGCTTCTAGAGTCAGAGAAACTAGGAAGTGAACCCTCATGATTACTTCTGATCAATCAGCACCTGGAAAGGCTAAGAACCCCTGCAACCAATCACGGGATGAATCAAGACCAGGCAATGCCTTGTTTTGTTGTGTATGAGCTTGCCATGACTCAGTGGATGACTCTGTGGTAAACAACAACAAGACACCATATGAAATCATGTGTGTTAAAGTTTCCCAATGTCTTTAGCCTCTGCTAGCTGTGCAGAGATAGACTCCAAGCCCTGAAGTCCCAGTGGCCCAGTGATCCAGCATGTCAGACTAATCTCCCTGTGGGTACAGATGGAGCAGTTGTGGTCAGTGTCGTCCCCAAGAGGCAGAGATGCTGCTGCCTCTGCTAAGTCATTGGGAAATTTGCATTTTCCTTCTTTATGGCAGAGATCCCGCATTCCTGGAAAAACCCAAACTGAAAGATGGTAGTGATTCTTGGATAGCATCTACCTCTCTGTCCTTACTGCTACATATTTTCATCATGCCTACTGTTCAGATGCAGTAATAGGCAGGTGGTAAGATGAGAAGTGCATGAGTAATTTAAAGGACCCACTGTAAGACAACTGTACAGAAAATTAGCAAAATTTCTCCAATCAAGATTATCTTATGGTTGATTTCCTTTTTTATATCACTACAAATGTATAGAAGTAGGATTATACTCTGAAAGCATGTGCTTATAGTATTTTGTTATATAATCCAAACCATTGTTTTGAGGGGCTCAGTCCAGTGAGTGTGTAGGACACAGTAGAATGGCCTCACAGCATTCCTGAGGCTGGGCTCTGTACTGACACAGACAACCACACCACCTCCCACCACGTGAGGGGGGGACCCTCTCAGGTCACAGCTGAGCACTTCACCACTAAGTCCCCAAGACTCTTCTGGTTATTATTACATACTATTTTGTTTATCCCCATAATTACTATATACATACACATACATAAATAAATGCATATCAATAAATAGATACATAGCTATACATGAGGGGATTTCAAGAAGTTCATGGAATAATTCCATTTTCCAGGAACTGTGTTTTGTGCTTGTATGTGTCTCTCTCAATAGTTCTATCTGGGCTGTGTTCTGTAGAGTCACTCTGAGTCTGAACGGACTTACCAGCACCTAACTACAAACATATATGCATACATATATATCTGCATATGTAGTATATATATATATATATATATATAAACACATAAAATAGACATTTCTTCACTGCGATCAAGTTGATTCTGATTAATTACGTCCTATACAGGGCGTACATGGCTTGGCAAATATTTACTGGAGCAGACAGCAGACTTCACACACTACTCCCACCTCCCACACTCACTCAGTCACTGCAGCCCAGTTGATCCCAACGGAACCTGTTGCCCATCATGGTGATTGCTTCAGGGAAGGCCATGTGACTGAAAGCGTGCCAATGAGATCTAATGAGTTCCATCCTGGGATGTTCTGGAAATAATTGGCCCCAAGTCCCTTTGCTGGTGTGTCAAGCTGTAGAACGTGAGCCAGAAGCTGCAGGTTGCCATGTGTCGTCATGCAGGAGAGTGTGCCAGAGGGCAGGGGGCAGGGGTGGGGGAGGAAAAGCTATTTGAGCTGAAAGCATAACTGACATGGAGAATTTCATAAATTTGAGCACTAGGATCCAACATTCATCCTGCTGGAATTTCCCCAGAACTTCCTTTTTTGCATTATTGCATTTGGAGTTGGGCATCTGCACACATAAGGAACAGCATTTTCAGTACACTGGCTCAAAGGATATGAACATTTTTGAAGCTCTCTATATGCGTTGCAAAATTTGCTTATAGACGGTACTCTCAGGCATATCACACTTATGTCTTCACACCAATTTAGACACAAGTAATAAACATTGTGTATATGAAAACATTACCTTGCTAGGTTCTTTTTTTTCCTTATATGATTTTTAACCATTTCCCCTCTTATGGATTCATGACCTTTATTAGCTTTTTGTTTTGAGGATATTAATACATGCCTTCATTTTATACAATTTCTTTTACATCTGAGAGCTTTCAACAAATTAAGCTACAATTAAACCTTTTGTATATTTGTCATATTTGGTACAGGTATTTCGCCTGTTTGTCTTTTTCTTTTTAAAAAATCACTTTATTGAGGGCTCATACAACTCTTATCACAATCCATCCATCCATCTATCCATTGTGTCAAGCACATTTGTATATTTGTTACCATCATCATTTCCAAAACATTTTCTTTCTACTTGAGCCCTTGGTATCAGCTTCATTCTACCACCACCCCTTATGAACCCTTGATAATTTATAAATTATTATTATTTTTACATGTCTTACACTGACCGATGTCTACCTTCACACACTTCTCTGTTGTCCACCCCCCTGGGAGGGGGTTATAGTAGATCATTGTGATCAGTTTCCCCTTTCTCCCCCCCGACCTTCTCCGTACCCTCCTGGTATGGCTATTCTCCATATTGGTCCTGAGGGGTTTATCCGTCCTGGATTCCCCGTGTTTCTAGTTCCTGTCTGTACCAGTGTACATGCTCTGGTCTAGCCAGATTTGTAAGGTAGACTTGGGATCATGATAGTGGTGGGTTGGTGGGCAGGGGTGGGGTGGTGGTGGCAAGCATTAAAGAACCAGAGGAAAGTTGTATGTTTCATTGTTGCTACACAGCACCCTAACTGGCTCGTCTCCTCCCGTGACCCTTCTGCGAGGGGAGGTCCAGCTGCTGTGTACATCCACGATGGTAACTTCATACATAATGTCTTCTTGTCACAAGGCTTTCTCCTTCTCAGTGCTCTTTCACACCCAAAGACGAATGAAATTCTCACACATATTTTTCTAGCTGCATCATGTATCATACTCTACCTTTCTTTTGCAATTTGGTTGATTTTAATTGTATTTAGGAATATTTCTAAATAAAACTAACAGGGATTCCAGATTATCAAAGGTCGGTGGCTTCTGGCATGAATAGGATGTTTCCCAGCACTCACCCTTGGGAACATGGCCGCAGTCAGAGAGACACAGGGAGCCCAGTGCCACTGGGACTCTGCGTGCCTCACTTCCTCTCTGGCCTGTGCTCTAAGTGTGTTTCGTCATTTTCACTTGTTTTCTGTATTTTCGGTCCCAGTGGAACCATCCAACCATTCAGAGAAAGATGGAATCTAAATCTAGATCGCATTCTCAATCCAAAATCTCAGAAAAGTGACCATGTTTTTATAAATTTGGATATGGTCCTTAGTGTTGCCCAGAAACAGGGCGACATTGGATGAACTGGGACTGCGTGGAGCCTATTCCCTGTGGATCAGATTTCATACCGAAGAATCAGGGAAGGGTAGTTACTAGAGAAGACAAATATTCTGAGCAGAGAGACAAACCAACAGGCAGGTGTTAAAAAACAAAAAACAGGCAGGTGTTAATTGCAGAGAGGAAGATTTAACTTGATTGTTTTCCAAATAGCTTACCAAACAAGTATTAGTGTTCTATACCTTCAATACTTATTTGTTACCTACTTTGTTGTATATTAAAATTCATAAATGTTTGTGGGTATGTGTTACTGGGTTAAGATTTTCTGATACATTGGTTTCTTACAAGCATTTGTATTTCCAGTCTAACAGTAGAGTATATTTTTCTTTATTGTTGTTATCTTCAACATTAATATGCATATTTATTATTTATTCTTTATTAAAACTTTGGTGCCATGAAGAAATTGCATTGTTATAGTAACTATTCTAATTTATTAAGCAAGCTATCCTTTTATTCATTTATCTTATCTTCATATATAATTAATTCTAAGAAAGTTGGAGTTCTCTTGGAATTCTTTTTTTTTTCTTTTTTATATCTCTTGGAATTCTTATATATAAGTCAAATTGTCAACAATAATAATAATTTAATATTTTCTTTTTTAATTAGATCTTTCATGTCTATTGTATGTTTTAGATAATCAGAATCTCAATAAAGCAATGATTGTGTTCATTAATGCCATTAAAAGCAAGACTTGATTTTTATTGACACTTATCAAATGCCAAGTACACGCTCAGAAATATAGAAGAACTGATGGCATTGTAAACTACAAGTTGGGTGTTGAACTGCAAGGTTGGTAGTTCAAAATCACCCACAGCTCTTCAGGACAAAGATGAGGCTTTCTACTCACAATCTCCAAAACCCACAGGGGCAGTTCTATCCTGTCTTCTCGAGTCATTTTGAGCTGGAATTGAGTTGATGGCAGTGAGTTTGACTGCGGGTTCAGAATCCACTATTATTATTGTTATAATTTTTCCTGAAGTTTCTGAGATTTAGAGAGGGGAAGCTATTTGACCAAAGTCAAACATCACATGTGTTGTGGCATCAGCATGCAAACCGAGGATCGTCTGATTTGGCTTGGCTTTAAGTAGAGATAATCATTAATGATTTTTTTTAATGATTATCTCTACTTACAGCCAAGCCAAATACAGGGGAGGCAGTCCAAACTTTCAGGACAATCCGATACCATGTGTGTTAGGATTGGTTTTCTACAGAATCAAAACCAGTGACTCTTGTGTGTGTAAGCATATAAAATGAGATTTCTATCAAAAATTTATATCAAAAAATGGCTCACACCATTGTAGAAGTAGGTAAATCCAGTTTGGTTCAAGATTGTGGGTCAGATGTAAGTGAAGTCCCTTCCTGACTCCTGCAGCTGCAGGGGCAGAGGATCAGGAAACAGGATGATGAAGCAGGAAGACCACAGGCTGGTGGATGCCTAGCTGAGTGAATCTGAGATTGGCTGAAGGAATCCAGGGTCCACCGTCAGCTAATGGCTCCTGGGATTGGCAGGCGATATAACAGGAGATCAAGGAATCAGTACAAGTACTGTCAGTCTATACGAAGAGTAGGCCACAACTTAAAGGACACCTTCCTTCATTGGTATAATTGTGACCAGATTACCTGCTAGGTTGCTTCATAGAAGATCCCATCACAGAGTAATCATACTACGTTAGATCATAGCATGGGTGAATCCTGGCCCTTGTAAGTTAACATAAAACTTATCGCACCTCGCATCATCTTTGTTATAACAAAAACTGGGGGGTGGGGAGTGAGTCAGATATAAATGACAACCTGTGAACCCTACACAACAAAGGCAAGGCTGAAGAACGGGACCAAGTATCAAACGGAGGGAGAGATTGTACAAAAATAGCAGGCATGGAGATTTACAGATTGCGGGTATCCTGGAAGCTGAAACTGCACATCGCAGCCATACTGAGACAAAGCAAGCAGCACTCTCAGCCAAAGCCCCTGTTCCCCTGAAACAGGCAAACAGGAATGGTTCTGCACCGAGGTCCCAATCCAGGCAGCTTGAGGCCCAAGGACCTGCAGTGCTCTCTGATCCTCCTCCTCCGTCCCACATCACGAGATTGTGGTCCAGCAGCACCAACCACAGATCCAGCTGTTGAGCTGTAGCACCACAGATTGGTGGTGCCTGCACCTTCCCTTAATCATTTGTATTAGGGGCTTGTAGACTGGCAGTGCCCACCTCTCTACCCAGCCACTGGTGCTAAGGGTCAGTATGATGCTAACTCACCCATGGACCGATGGTGTCTACTCGTTTGCCTGGTCGCCGGCACCAGCAGTTGGTGAACCGAAGGCATCTGCTCCCCACCTGCTCCCCTGACTGTCTCCCTTTGCAGGAAGTACGCAGAGAAGTGTTACCTTCTATTTCCCAGTGTCGAGGGGCCTGAGACCTGGTAGCACAGCCTCATCTGTGTCCTATTCTAGTGGACCTCTCTCTCTACTTTCTTGTCCCCCCACGCAGTCCCCGAACTTGAAACCCTTGCTCACCTGGGAACATTGGAGAGATTTTCCACATAATTCACCTGGTGACTGTCAACCCAGGCCCCCTCCCCCAACAAACTGACCACTGGCACACTGACAATGAGTGACCATTGAGAACGTATCCAGCACCCAGGCCCAGGTGACCGGCCACAGACACCTGGTAGTATCACCTCACTGACACTACCAGCTACATCCGCAACAGCTCACAGGAGATCTGCACCCACACACCCAGCTCACCCACAGAGACATGTGGTAAGATGACTCACATGGCTAGACTAGTGATCAGAACAGGACTCAAGTCACACACAATGCAGTAGACCAGGATGTAGCAAAAACATATAATAAATACATACATATAGTAAGATTTTAATGCCTCAAAGGGAATAAAACTCAAAAAAGCCCCCAAACCTCACTGCCATGGAGTAAGTTCCAACTTGTAGCCGCCCAATGGGACAGAGCAGAATTGCCTCTGTGAATTTCCAATGGAGTCAATTTTTATAGGAGCATAAAGCCTAAATTTATGCCCCCTCCCCGCCCCTCACCAGGTAACTGGTGAGTTTGAACTACTGACCTTGCATTTAGCAGCCCCAAATTCAACCCAACACACCACCAGGGCTCCTTCAAAGACAACAGACAATATTGTAACAAGTAGAGAAGCAGGTATTGATGGCCTTAGCAAGGGACTAAAAGGACCTGTTTCCACAAGCTGACCAAGCACTGGAAGCACACTCCCTTGTCTGTGCCAGGACATTTGAAAGACAGCTACTTGGTGAACTGACTGAAAACGATCCATATTTGTGTCCATTCCAAGGAAAGATGACCCAATAAAACGGTCCAATTACAGAGCAAGATCACTGATATCACATGCCATTAAAACTTTGCAGAAGATCATCCAACAATGTTGACAGGGCGCTGCCAGATTTTCAAGGTGTATTCAGAAGAGGACGTGGAAAAAGCGATATCATTGCTGATGCCAGGTCAGCAGAGAGGGAACCAAGGAATACCAGAGAGATGTGTGCTTGCCGGTGCCCAGGCATTTAACGGTGCAGGTCATAACAAATGGTGAATAACCTTGAGAATAACGGGAATTCCAGAACTGCAATGCTTGAGGCTCGAACAGATGACATAAACACCAAAGCCAACTGAAATGCAGTTTAACTCAATAAATAGGACCCCCTAAAAATTAAATATACACCACCAGCTGAAGTCTCTCCAAGTGTGAAAAGAGAACCCACAGACTGGAACATTTTTTTTAGCTAAGGCATATCCAACAAGTATTTAATCTCTGAAATGTATAGAAAGTTTCAATATGTCAACAACAAACACACAAACACGTCAATCAACAGAGGAACAAAGGGTATTAACAAACAATCCATGAAAGAAGCTATTTAGACATTTGAAAATCTCATGAAGAAAAGTTATCAATCATTACTCGTTAAAAACCAAACATATTGCCATTGAATCAATTTTGACCTGTAACAACTCTGCAGGGCAGAGTAGAGCGCCCCTCATTGGTTTCCAAGGCTGTACATCTTTATGGGAGCAAAAATCCTCCCTTCTCCCCCTTACAGTGGCTGATGGGTTTGAGCAGCTGACCTTGCAGGTAGCAGCCCTACATGTAATCCACGGTACCACCAGGGTGCCTCATTACTCAGGGGAGAGATGCAAATCAAAACTACATTAGCTTACCCAGAGAGTACTGACACTAATTAAAAAGCAAACAAACAACAACACCAAAAATCAGCAACAACAAAACCTATGTCGGTGAGGTTGTGGGGAGAGTGGGAGTTTTTCACCCGTCAATTATCCATATCACTAAAATTTTATTAAACGCATTGCATAATATTTCTGAGATTCAATTTCAAAAGGGAGCTGTAGTACTCTGCACAGCTATGCTCTTAGGATGAAGAGAATTGGTGCCTGTATCTCCAAGGTTCTCTTATAAAACACATGGAGAGAAAATCATATGCAATGGTTAAAGCACGTGCCAAATAATTTTAATTTCATCCTACCTATACAAGGACTCATGTATGCAAAAATTGGCCAACTGCATGCAAACTTGCCATCTTCTTGGCATTGCAACATATTTTTACATTACTAGCTAGTGTAGCTTTTTTTTTTTAATGAAGAATGCCTGTACTAATAGAGACAGGTCTGTCTTGCCATATCATCTTCTAAATAGTTTAACATAATAGCTGTATGGTTAGCTGGAGTTATAAACATCTATGCATTTATTTTTAGGCTAATGGGGGAACAGATTAAATATGCAAGGAGAGACCAATTGAAGTGTGCCAAAGATACAGTAGAGTAGTCTAGGTTAGACTTTGGCACATCCTGTGAGAACCAGAGGCAGAGTAAAATCTCAGAGTAGTCTACTGGCTTCTTTCACATACAAAACAAGCAGGATATGCCTGGATTGATTGCACCATCCGTGTATGTTGCTGTGATGTAGGAATCAGTGATTTCCGGTCAGAGGGAAATTTACATTCCGTTTATTAGTTTCTCTAGTTTTACTCAAGGTAAAAGAACACATTTACCTGTTGCTGTTTTGTTGTCTGGATTGAGGAGGGTGCACGGTTGAACACAGTGAACTTGACACTCAGTTCTGGCTCGCTGGTTTTGACTGTAGGCAAATGCTTTACCACCACGCTACAAAGGACAAAGGACAAGGATCCTTCCCTGTAATAAAAGAAAGAGAAAACAAGATCGTAAAATTGTAATAAAAGACATAAAGGATCAGGCTAAAACCTACCAAATGCAAAATGAAACCCATGGCCTTTGAGTCAATGCCAACTCACAGAGACCCTAGGGGACAGGGTAGAACTGCCCCTGGGAGCTTCTGAGATTGTAACTGTTTTTTTATGGAAGTAGAAAGCCCCTTCTTTCCCAAGAAGAGGCTGGTGGTTTTGAACTTCAGACCTTTCGTATAGCAGTCCAACAGGTAACCACCAGGGCTCTCAGAGAAAATGTGAACATCTTTCTCCAGGCCAAATTGGGGTCAGAGCTCACAACAGGCCACCCTTCAATTGCAGTAAATGCCCTCCAAGATCCCGTGGCTCTCGTGGCAAAGGCATGTTTGAACCACAGCTTCAGCAGCTGTACCAGTGTTACCTACCTGATCGGTTAACATTAGTTTAGAAAAATTTGTACAATTATGTTTGTTTCATTGATATTTAAATGGTCTGTTAGTAGTTGAAAATGTCTACATAGAATAATTATTACAGGGTATTTAGCAATGAGTGCTACTGTTGTGGACTGAACCACCTAGTGGCACCAGAGTAATACAAAGGGTGGCAATCTGTTTCCATTATCTGATGGCCATGAATGTCATGTGGAATAGTTCTGCTCAGAAACACATGGGGCCACCGTGAGTCAGGGTCAGTTCAACCTCAGCCAACAGCAACAACAAGAACATGCTACGGACAACCGGGGGAGAGATGGGTTACAGAAGGCGGCAGATTGCAATTTTCAAAGATAGTCATAATACAGTCTCCCAGACTGTGGCTTTGATTCTCCTCTCATTAAAAACCAGAACAGACTCACGACAATAGCAGAAGTAAAGCGTGGCGACCTCTGAGAGAGGCCGTAGCAGGTCAAGAGCACTCACCATGAACCTAAAGGAGTCTAACTTCCTAGAAGCCGCTATTGTGGGAGGACCACAAACTGGCTTAAAGGGAGAAGCTTGGATGCTACATGAAGAGAGACACGTGTGTGGCCAGTCCCCATGCGTGCTATGTCGAGCTACTCTCTGACTCAAACCACAGCCCACGCCAGAACTGCTCAGCTGAACCCTTTCAAATGCCTGAGTCCCTGGAATATTAAGAAGTAATAAAGTGGCCCTTATCATTTGAAACAACTGTTTTGAAGCAGTTTGTTATATAACAATAAATAACCGGAACATCGTTAATCAGTGTCCCTTCTAAGTACATGAAAAGTTTTCTTAATGTTGTGTATAGATTACACAACCCCCCAATTTTTTTTTCTTGGCTTTTAGGTATGTTCCTGGGGTTGTTTGAGGGCATTGATTCAGAAAATTGCTTTGGATAGACGGCATAGCTCTAGTTTCTAAGATATGGTGTTCCACTTTATTTTCCGTTATTGTTAAACTAATTTACTAACTTATTATGCTAGTTCTAAATATGAGAAGAATCCTGATGCATAAATTACAGATAAGACAAAAAAGGTGCACCAAACCATGAGGACAAAGTGGCCACGTGGAAGAATGCATGAAAAGAGAGAGTTATAGGGCTGGCCCCAACCAGACACGAACTGTCCGCACCCCCCACCCATCCCCTACAGGTTGGGGAGAGGGGCCAGCATGCCATACCCACACCCACACAGAAGCAGATCAGGAATGAAGAAGAGAAAGAGAGAGCCGGAAAGGACCCCACGCTGGCACACCAGGCCCAGAGGATGAAGTCCCTGCGGGGAGCTAATGGGAAACAGATGGGACTGGGGGGCCCACAACAGCTCGTGTCACATTGTCCCCTTTCTGGAGCAGACTGCGACAAAGGACAATTCTGGGGTCACACGGTGGGGAGGTAGTGCGGTTTGAACCTCCCACAGCGGGGTGAACCAGGAAGGGAACATACCAGACCAGCAGATGGAGCAAAGCAAAGCTCCGAAGCCCCTGGGGAGCCCCCAAAAGGGACCCCAGGCCGGGAGAGGCAGCTCCTGGACAGTCATGAAGGCCAGCGAACAGACGTGGGATTTTTGTCTATTTCTTCTCGTTTTGTTTTTTCTTTTTCTTCTTGCTTCTTCTCCTTTTCTCTTTTCAATCTTGTTATTTCTATTTTTAATCAGTTTGGATGATGTCCTAGTCGGTGTGCCTACCAGTATAAGATAGGCATGGGAAGCGTACCGGGGAGAAAGCAGTCCTGGGGAGACCTGGGGCTTGAGGGTGGTGGGGGAAGGGGCGCTGAATAGGCACAGACAGGGGAATAATTAGTTATTAGAGTCAATAATAGGGATGGAGGAGGGAGGGTGTTGGAGAAACAGCAAATGAGCAAAGAGGAAGTATCAAGAGGCAGGAATAAGGAAGAAGTGCGGGTGGGGCAGGAGGAAGGTAAAAGGAAACAGAGAAGGACCTAGGAAGCGAAGCAATGGTAGCGGTATAAACACAGCGGTGCACACATGGAAATGCACTAATCCACAGAAATAGAGGCATTGGAATGTACATATATTTATGCGGCAATACACTGAGGTAGGGGATGGACTTCAGGCCTCTGCTCATACCCTCCCTCAATACAAGAACACTTTGTTCTAACAAATCAGCAGTCTGAGATATTCACTCTCCCAACACAATCACTGAAGACAAAACGGGTGCATAAACAAATGTGGTGAAGAAAGCGGATGGTGCACGGCTTTAAAAGATATAGCATCTGGGGTCTTTAAGGCTTGAAGTTACATAAGCCGCCATTCAGCAGTGAAGCAACAAGTCTACACGGAAGAAGCACACCACCGGTGCGACCATGAGGAGCCATAGGGACCGGGTAATAGGCATCAGCAGACACATAACAAACAAAAACATATTGTTGAGAACGAGGGGGCTGGAGTGGAGATCCAAAGCCCATTTGTAGATAGTGGAACTATTCCCCACAGGGAGGGGATGAGTCACCAGAGCACAGTAAAGCATCGAAGAAACACACTATATCCCTCTGGTTTCTTGAGGCTTCCTTACCCCCCACTAGCATGACCCCAGTGCTGCTTCTCAATTCACACTAGACCCAAACAGGTACACAGGTATAGATAAAAGATGGGTGCTCACGACACACAGAATCCAGAAACAGGAGTGGGGATAAGGATACCAGAAGGGTGGAGGGAAGAGGGGAGAGGAAGGAAGAAAGGGGGAACCGATCATAATGATTGATACATAACCATACACACCTCTCCAGGGGGAAGAACAACAGAAAACATGGAGGAAGGGAGACAGTGGTATGAGATATGAAAATGGCAACAATTTATAATCTATCAAGGGCCTGTGAGGAGGGGGGAGGGAAAGTGGGGAAAAAGAATAATTAATGTACAATTTATCAAGGGTTCATGAGGGAGGGAGGGAGGATGGGGAAGGGGGGGAATGAAGAGCTGATATCAAGGACTCAAGTAGAAAGAAAATTTTTTGAAAATGATGATGGCAACATATGTACAAGTGTGCTAGACTCAATGGATGAATGTATGGATAGTGATGAGAGCTGTAAAAACCCCCGATAAAAGCATGTAATTAGAAAATAATAAATAGACAAGAAAGGTAAGAAATATTTGAAAAATAATAAGAGATTAAGGGACTTCCCAGGGAAAAAGATGGGACTTTCTACTCCCATAAATAGGTATAGTCTCAGAGACTCGCAGGGACAGTTCTGCCCTGTCCTGAAATGTTGCTATGAGTCAGAGTGTATTCCAAGGCAGTGAGTTCGAGTGGTATACGGACCCGTGGTGGCTAGTTGGCTATTCATTGAACTGCCAAACGTAAGATCAGTGGCTGGAACCCACCAGTTATTCTGTAGCCTTTAAAAGATTGAAAAGTTTGGAAACCCAAAGGGGCAGGTCTTCTCTGTCTTATAGGATCATTGAGGTAGAATTGAACAGATGGCAGCAGGTTATACTTTTTGGTCTGGGAGGCGGTGCAATATATACAGAGACTCAAAGCTGTGTACTGCAAAGCCGGAGTCATCCAGCTTTGATGCTGTCCACTACTGAGACCAGCTTCTGCCCTTTACAACTTCCATAGGCCACACCAAAAAGATTTGATCTGGAAGACCTTCTAAGTGAGCCAGGCTTTCTCTCAAACTCACCTATAGCATATTTGTGGAACTGACATATTCCCTTGGGTTTAAGGCTGAAATGCCCTAGTGCAAGAAGCAGCAGCTGACTGCTATCGCAAGGTTATGGCACTGGTGGCTGTTGGACTTTGGTTCAGATTCTGTGCTTTGAGAGTACCCAATGAATGGTGGCCTGGGACTGCCATATATTTATCATTTTAATGCCCTCGTTGCTCTCTTATGGCCTGTATTAATCTTGAGGGCATGGCTTTGCATTTGGGAAATAGTGTTATTAAAAATTTTGCCCTACCACAACTCCCCATTGCTGTGTAAACAATGTATAGTTTCTTGAAAGTTTAATCTGTGCACATCAATAATTTATATATTGCAGCCTGAAGCTGGCCTAAAATTATATAATTTCCTTTTCTTAGCAGTGTTTTATATTCTATACCATTGGCTAAATTAATGATGCTATCAATAGAATTACCTTATGTTCTCTGTCATAAAATGATAATGATGTCTCTAAAATGAGTCAGAGACATATATAAACCAAAGATATATGACTGGATTTGGGGCTCATACTTAATTCTAATCACAATTTAAGAACAATTAGTTCTTATGACATCACCCTGCTTGATGCTTGCCCTCATGAAGAGATCACTAATCGTATGGGTGCTACAACAAAGAGTGGTGAAGAAACAAGATGGTGCCCAACTATCACAAAGGCTGGTATCCGAGGTCTTCAAGGCTTGGCTTCAAAATTTCAGCCATCCAAATGAGGTATCAACTAAGTCCACATGGAAGAAGCACACCAGCATGTGTGACCCAAGGAGTATGAATAATAAAAGCCCAAGACAGAAGGGAACGGTACCAGAGTTTAAATTCCGAACATGCTATTTGCAGAAGGCTATGGATGACAGTGAATGACCCAAATCCATTGCTGGTCCCATGTAGACTGACTCACTGCTGTTGGATAGATGTCGGCAGGGAAGATTTTCTGAGACTACAACTCTTTACAGGAGTAGAAAGCCCTGCCTTTCTGTGGAGCTGGCTGGTGGTTTCAAACTGCCGACCTTGCTGATCATAGCCCAACGTGTAACCACTAGGCCACCAAGGCTCCTTCCACATGGATGAAGTCCCTTGTAAATCACCTCTGACTGTAGTTGAGGTCTGTGAACAGCCATGTTAGTGTACCGAGAGCATTGTAAAATTGATTATGGCAGATGTAGTGAGGTTAAAATGTAATACCCTATCACTTGATCACCCCTTTGATCCATTTAAAAATGATTTGAGTTTTTAATATTTTCTGTTTTCTCTTTGAGGGTTTTCTTTTTTCTAAAATAATCATTTTATTAGGGGCTCATACCACTCAATCCGTACATACGTCATTTGTGTCCAGCACATTAGTACATATGTTCTATCTTTTGTTTGGTCATTGTTGTGGTGATTTTGTTTGTTTGCTATGTTTGATTTTATTTTGTTTTGTATGATTTTTGATATAGGACATCCAGGATAGGTAGATCTATAGAGACAGTAACTGGACAGGTCCTGGCAGGCAAGATGGGCTAAATGAAGAGCTAACAAGGAGTATGAGGAGAATATGCTTGCAAATTGATTGTCGTGGTGATTGCACACATCATCTTAATATGATTCAATGATTAGATTGTGAAATATACATCAATAAAGCTTTTAAAAAAGTTAATTTGAAAAGGCACATATATGGGCAATTCGGAGTGTTGAAAAGGTAAGGTTTCACGGCAGATTCATAAATATTTTGAACATCTAAATACTTATTCTTCAAAGTATGCACTAAGCATCTCAGAACACATTGTAATGTATAGAAGTCAGTGGATAATTCACGTTGAATGTTTCAGAGGTGAGGATGACTCCAAGCTTTTTTTTTTTTTTTCTTTCAAGAGTTTCTGTGCGCAGATAGAGAAGTTGTGCCACTTATCACAATACTGGAACATTTTAATTTTAATAAAGGAGTTTGAACTCTGACAGACCCATTTTGGATTGTACAACACTTGAATGTCAATCGATTGCACTGAATGCACCATCGGGCAGCTGATGAAGACTCAGATCAACCCTGTAGGACAGCGTGGAACTTCTGTGACTTTCAGAGGATGTAAACCTTTATGTAGTAGACAGTCTCATCTTTGCCTTGTGGAGTGGCTGGTGGTCTTCAATAGCTGAACGTGTGGTTAGCAAACACATAGCCGACCTTGCCACCGAGTTTCTTATTCCTGGACCCTTTTTCCTATACCACAGTGCACTGCCTGCCAGCCATTTCCTAGGAAAGGGGAAGGGACACTTGGGGAATATTCCAAGTTCATATACTTTGCATTGTTTAAATATATCTTTGAGTCAAAGGACACCCTGTGAAGCATAACGTGACCTAAGTATTTAGGACAAACACAAACTACTTTAAATAAAGCCAGCGTGCACTTCCTAAGACCCTGATTTTTCAGGGCCAGCAGGGGACAGGTGGTGGCTGGCCTGTGTTCTGTATCTCAGAAACTAGAGCTGATAGGGGAAGCTGGAGCCGTTTGTTTGGCATCAGCAGGTTACACACCCAGAAACACGTCTAATATTTGAGGCACCCAAATGTGTGTTGGCAAATGTTATGACAGAGTTTGGGCAAATACTGCAAGTGCTGGTGAAGTTGGAGTTTTTCTAAGGGGGTCTCAATCTTTATTTAGAAAAATGACATGAAAATATGGATGAGCTGGAATCAAGCAAGGAAGAGAGAGACAAACCTTCTGCACTAGAGACGAAAAACAAACAGGCTGGGGAAAAATAGGAAAGCTTTAATATGATCTTTTCTGTGAAATAGGCAGATGAAGTGTTTTCTTGTTTAGTAGATGAAGTGTTGTTTTTTGTTTGGATTTTTTTAAACTAAAGCAAAACAAAACAGTTGTTTTTGAGTCTACTTTCTTTCAGGGCGAGTCTGTTGTCGAGAACTAGAACTTTAATCTCAATGATTGTCAATGGCTGATGATTTGGAAGCAGATTATCAGGAATCTCTTCTAAGATGATTCTAAGTGATTTGAACCTCCCAACCATTTGGCTAGCAGCAAAGTCAGTGAAATAGATACGTTTAATCTTAAATTCAAAGCTATCTACTTGGATGCACTAAAAACGTTCCTTTCTCCTAAGTAAAGATGATACATTGTCTTTTGGGAAATTTGCTATCCACCACCACTGAATTTATTTTGCTTTTATTTGGTAGAAGTTACAGAACGGTTATAAACCACCCCTTTGGTTCATGTTGTGTGGACAGGCATAGCACACTGCACACTTTCAGATGATCCGGAACTCAGGTGACTGAGGGAACTCAGCTGTGCAGATAGACCAGAGGAATAAGCAAAACATTTAGGAAAGGTATTACTCATCTCAGGACATGAAATGAATGAGTGCTCAAATAATCCAGGTGAGATCCTAAGATGTAAGCGGATGCCAGTTGACATCTGGGCTACATATGTTGCTTGACTGATGTTCATCAGCAAGCCATTATTTAACATTGCACTAGATGTCTGGGTAGGTGTTAATGCATCCTGGATATTGAGACCAAGCTAACATTCCCTGACCTCCTCCCCCTGATTTTCTGTACAATTGCTCATACTTGAATGGATGGGGTAGAGATTGTCTTTATACTGATTGATTGTCTTTATATTGTATTTCTGCAAAACCGCTTAAGACTTTAATCATAGTCATAAAACCTTGAAGTGCATTATTTCTCCTTACTCTTCTTAAAAAAAGACCTCCATTTGAGATATATAGTGTACACTGTAGCTGAAAACATTCACATCATATTGCTCAGTTCTATTTAAAAGTTATTTTTAGACTATTAGAAACTTTGCCATAAAACAGTATTTCCACACAACCTAACCCAACATCTCCAGTAAATATAAAACCTGAAAATATCACTCTAGATTCTAACTGCCCTCATAAAAGGCAGTAACATAAAATTGAAAAATGTAAGAGACCCTCTCAGACTCTTAATGATTCTATAAATAACACACTAAACTAATTTATAAAAGCTATTAAAATACATGTCAATGAAATGCACCCCTCATCACATTACATCATACCTATTTTGAGCAAATATTAACCATGCACTTTCTTAAATATGCAAAGTTCAAATAGTAACCCTGGATGGTGTTGACGCTTCCTGGGTTAAACACTGCAGGAATGTATGTAGTAAAGACATTTGATTTCTACATCGCCTAACCTTGACTTTACGGCACAGCCTCCATTTCTTGGCATCCCTGAAACACACAAGTGCTTTTGCCACCTGTTACTTTATAGGGTGCTTATATGGGCTTCTGGCTTTTTCCTGAATTGCATTTCCATTTAGAATTAGGTGTGGCCTTTGCGTAACCTCACACTACACGTTTTCGTTTAAGGTTTTATCTAATTTAATGATCGCTTTTTTGTGCTGGAAGAAATAATTGCTAGAGTAGTTTCTGTAATCAGATTGTTTTTCAAACGGAGTGTGTGGTGAACTCCTTCATCCAGTCATCACATTTGATTTTGCATTTGCAAAGTTATCAATATATTTGTGTTCTCCTTCAGGAAGCCTGGCTTTCTGAGAGGTCTCCGTTTTCTTTTCACCTCTATCAACAACAGTACTAGCCCTTGCATTCTTTCTTTGTGAATTTCCAAAGAAGCAGTGCTTTACTTGCCTCCTGATACTTATTTAATATCCTTAGGGAAAAGAGACAGACTTCGGAATACGTGCACTCAAGTGAGCTATGGATTCTGGGTAGACAGT
Source organism: Echinops telfairi (assembly GCF_000313985.2). Taxonomy (NCBI): domain Eukaryota; kingdom Metazoa; phylum Chordata; class Mammalia; order Afrosoricida; family Tenrecidae; genus Echinops; species Echinops telfairi. Next base: position 76,297,839 of record NW_022103920.1, read on the forward strand.
GAGACTACTACATCTGTCTCTAAGAATACATGGCCCCTACACTTTTAGGAAGTTTATAGTTACTTACTAATAATTGGCACTGGAAATATCAATAACTTAACTGTCATAGATTTGGCATAAATGTAGTCAGGACACACAGATGAAGGAATTTTATAATCACTGGGAGGAGAAAACAATAATTTGTGAGTTATTGTCAATAATCACTGTCTAATGTCTGTCCCGATGGAGAAGTTGCTTCCCTTTGTTGTCATTTAAAGGAGTAAGAAAAAAATTTAGGTCCTATAATTTAAAATTTTGGAAGAAATGCTCACCAATTTCAGAAATCTGGTTCTGGGAATAAAAATTATTTTAAATCTCACACCACACTAATTATAGAAGCAATTCTGGACTCTCTCTGCCTTTGATTTGACAAATGTTGCATAGTGTTTTCCTAATGACATAATAGTTCTGCGTAGTACAGAATCAAAATGTTATTACTGCATATTGTCTAACCACTGAACACAGCATTCTTTGCCAGAAAATCTTTTCTTAGTATATTTGTTTCAAAGGCACTTACCATGTAAATGAAAGATTAAGGCTTAGCTGACCTAGACTGAATTGTGGGGATTTAAAAGCCAACAATCAATCATCTTGGGTCTAACTCAGTCTTTAAAATTAAAAAATATGTACTTTTTAGATTACCCAGTAGGTTCATTTGAGTTTTCTGAGCAAAACAAAAGAAAATGTTAATGCTTGCTTTAAAATTCTTTGGAAAGAAAAATAAAAAGTTTTTAAATGTATGAAATAAAACATGATCAAATAAATCCACATGGCTAAAGTGTCTTCATTTTAAAAGGATATCACCATTTATTCTGGTGAGAGAAATTGGAAAATTCTATCATCCTCTCTGGACCGTCAGTGGTGATCAACGGCAATGAATTGTATTTGACAACATTTAACCTTTCTTACCCCAGTGCCCAGGGAGTCCCGGTGATGCAGTGGTTTTGTGTTGGGCTGTGATCTGCACGGTTGTTATTTCGAAACCACCATCAGCTCTGTGGGAGAAAGACTGGACTTTCACTCCCGTAAACAGAACGCCACAGGGTCGCACTGGGCGTCCTCATTGACTCGATGGCAGTGAGCTTGTTTTTCTTTGTGGATCCCAAGTCCCCAAGATGAGTGGAGCGCTCTGTGATTCCCTTATTCATGAAGAGCCAACACCGGAGAGACCCAACATAGGTGGAAACATGCAGCAAAAAGAACTTTCAATAATGGAAACAAAATAAAAACGTTCTTTTTCATAATACAGTATCAAAGAGGCATCGCTCTCCACAGAACTGCAATATAAAGAATTCTTCAGCCAAAATTTAACCAAACCCAAACCAAACTCACAGCCATTAAGACATTGCAACTCCTAGCACCTTATAGAACAGGGTAGATCTGCCCCTGAGCATTTCTGAGGCTGTTAGTCTGTACAGCAGTAGAAAGCCTCTTCTTTTTCCAGGGGGGCAACTGGTGGTTTAGAGCTGCTGATCTTGTGGTTAGATAGCCCAATGGTATCCACTATGCTATCCGGACTCCCGAAAATATAACACAATGTAGAAATTTGGATCTGTACAAACTGGCGAAGATCATTGGAGATGACAAAATTTGGTTACAAAAAAAATGTGTCTCCTTCACATTAGAAGCAGTCTTTACAATATAACCAACCTGAGCTTTTAAAGCAAAACTTGTGACCAAGCATTGGAAATGATCACGTCTGTAGAAATGGCACATACAGCAATAACAGAATGAAGACTAAATGGAGCGAATAGAAGTATGTGGCCTTCAGGTCCTTCAATATATGCGAAGTAGTGTATGTTATTTAAATGTGAAATGTGATAACTAAGATGTGTGATGTAATCCCTAGAGCAATCACTTACAAAGCAGAAAAAGAGTTTAGCTTATAAGTAAATCATGAAGATAGAAGGAATTAACACTCCAAATGTTAATTAATCATAAAGGAGACAGGAAATGAGGAGAAAGTATACAAAGTATGTCTGTGGCAAATAGCCAAATCTATCTATATCAACAAACACACTTAAAGTAAATGAGGGTGAGTTTAATGAACAGACATTAATCTTCTCCCAGTTTAAAGAAAAACCCAAATTCAGAGGATCTGCTTCAGAGAAAGGCTCTCTCAGTCTTCTTTCAATTTTGCTTTTAGTCTTCCAGCAATGTGGCATCTCTCTGGTCTCTGAGTGCTTCATCTGCGCCTGCTCTGCTTTGAAAAGACATCCCAAATATAATTGTACCAGAACTACGAAAACTCTATTTCCAAATGAGTTTCCATTAATAAATATAAAGGCTAGGAGTTACAATACATATTTATGTATGCAAAGCATACATTAAGTATGCAAAGCAATCGACCACAAACCCCTTTGTTGCTCTGGATCATATTCCTTGGTCCTCTGCTCCACCAATGTCCTGGTTACACGGCTGCTGCTGCTGCTGCTGCTTCCCTGCCAATCTTTCAAACAGTACTTTGACACAAAGGAAGGTGGGTCTCTTTACAAATGTAGACATGGTTTTGTTTGTTGAAATTTTATAAAAACCAACACACAGTGTGCTTGTTCTCCTTCATTCTTTTCAGTCAACATTAGATGATTTTACGTTGACAAGTTATGCATTAGTTTTAACTTTTGCAATGCATTTTATTGTATGACTAAATAAAATATTTTATCATTACTTGTATGAATGGGTTTTAGTGTTTAGTAATAAAATACTTGTATTAATGATGTAAGAAAATACTTGTATAGATATTGTGCAAGACAAATCCAAATTTCTCAGGACTGTAAAAGAGATATACTTGTAATGTAACTAGATCTTGGCAAGTGGCCCCTCCAATTATTGTTTCAATTTTAGTTCCATCATTAGTCTATGACACTGTCGGTTTCTGTACACTGTCACTGGTGTTTAATATTTTCATACTTAAGAATTTGCTAATGCAATGATTTATAAAAAGCATATACTTGTGGTTTTTATTTGCATATCTTTTATTATAGCTGTGTCTAAGGACTCTTACAGGAATATTTCCCTTATTGATATGTGAAATTTGTTCATGTGTTTTTAATAATAATAATTTGTAGATTGTGGGTTTTAAATCTTGGTGTCTAGTTTATGTTTTTATTAAGTTTGTGGTGTACTGGGAGTACACATAATTCCTTTTTTAACTTCCCTTTAAATTTTTCTGTATTATTTTTACCCTTCACTCTTCCATATGAATTTAAGATAAGTTGGTTATACATACCGTCCCCCTATGCACACTATTTATGATTATAGTGGCAATTCATTGGATGTAGAAATTCATTTGAGGACAATTGATATTTCTAATGTACAGAATATTTCCATCAATGACAGGGTCTGATCCTCCAACTATTTCAAGATTTTTAAAAAAATTGATCCCTTTATTACTTTACCCACAGATAAATTACAGATTAAATTTGGGGGAGGCTTAAATATTTTTAAAAATCATCTTTTCAAAAAAATGTTTGTTGTCATATAAGAGTACATGTAATATTTATATATTAACCATTTTTTCAGAAACATTGCTAACCTATATTAATAATCATAATATTTTTTTCTTGGATTCATTTGAAATTTATGCAGAAAATTATGAAGGTTAGTAAAACATCTTTGCTAAAAAATCATAGAAACTTTAATTAAACAACATGTCATAGTGATGCTGTTATTGCTTAATATATCCTCCAGCTAGATTTATACATTTCTGAAGGCAGTGTTTGCATTTCTCCTCAATTTTGTGCTGTTTGATTTACACTACTTCAAAACACCAGTTTTGGTATCTTTGAGGGTCTCAAATAGTGTTCCTTTGAATTCTCCTTTGAATTTTGGGAATGAAAAGAAGTTTGAACGGGCAAGACCAGGGCTGTTGGGTGTGTGGGGTCAGGTTTACCCACAAAATTTTCCAGGGGAGTCCTTGCTGCCCTTCAATAATGAGCAGGTGCGTTGTGGTGGTAGAAAAAAAAATTGTTGGTGCAAATTCCTTGGCCTTTTTTTTTCACTAGTGCAGTTTTCAGCTTCCTTAAAACTTCTTCATAAGAAGCCCCCGTGTTCATCCTGTCCTTTAAGAAAATCTTTGCAGACTCTTCCTTGGCTTCCCAGAAAGCAATCCCGATACTCTGATGAGTTGGCAGGTCTGCCTGTGGTTTAACTGGCTAGCAGATTTCCACGGAGACTCCAGCCTTACTGGACCTTACTCTCTGGATAGCTTTTGCAAATCCGAGACTTATCCTAGGTTATGATTTGTGCCATTAGCACCATCAGCTTCCATCTCGATTAAAAGACAGAAAAAAGATCAGCTCTTTGAGCCAGCTGGCCTTTGCCCCCGTTTGACACACACCCAGTCGAAAGCTTATGGAGTCCAAGATATTACCTTAAAATTGAAAATGCTCAACCATTGGAAACCCCCAATTCATTAGGGATTGCATAAATGGTAATTCTATAGTCCTCTGCACTGATTTCTGGACTTTGGCCACAGTTTCTGCATTATTTGAGGTTAATGTGTTCCCTCACTTGGCTCAGACTTTAGGCCTTCCTGAGCTCCCCTATAATGCTTGAATGACTGCTGTTTCATGTGGCAACATTCCTGTAAAGCATCAATGATTTGAAAAGATGCCCACACGAGTTTTGGTATACCTTTGCCATAAGCTCTTAGCTCAAAGTAGCTTTTCTCCATGGCACAGAACAGATCCCACACGATTCCATGAAGAGCCTTCTTAATGGGTCATGAAAACGTATCATGTCATTGAAAATTGAACAAAATTGTTAATTGGGATATAGAGAAGAAATACAAAATAAAATGAAACATCCAAATTCCAGGAAAGAGTCAAGTATTGGTATAAATTCTGAATCTCTGTTGTCTCAAACCTACTACCATCAAGTGGATTCCAACTCAAAACCACTATGTGCTTGCTATTTATTTTTAGAATCCCCTTGGTAATAGTATATACATGAATTTTCTTTCTTTTTAAAAAAATGTGGGCTGAGACCCTATCTTTTAATAGGCAAATCATTTTGCTTATAAATATTATATTTACAAATATGTGTAGAATAAATTCAACCATTTCGTGATACTTTATTTGTCTGCCTTTAGCGATGACTTTGAAGCCCTGTCAAGTCAGTGGTTAAACTCTTGGCTCCAGATGAGAACCAGAGACTCTATGGACAAAAGACCTGGCGCTGTGCTCCTGTGAAGGTGACAGTAAAGAGAATGCTACAGGGCGGTTCTATTTGATTGCTCAGGGTCACTCATTGTTTGACAGACTCCCCAGTACCCAACTACAACAGTCATGGCTTACCCGCCCTCCATTTCTCTTCCTGGCATGGGACTTAAATGTTTTTATTTGAATTAATCATCTTCTTCTGGAATGATAAAATAAAGTAAGAGTGTTTTAACTCAGTTTTCCTTCACCTTATTTTCCTCTTATTTCTTTGGTCAAGCATATTTGTTCTTCCTTATGTTATTATCCTACAAACTAGTTACTATTATCGTTCTTATCATAACTACTGAATACATATTTGAATTTACTAATATTTTTGCAAATTCTTTGTTGCCTATAACATACCACGCCTTCCTGGGTTTAATTTTGTTCTTAGGAAATTGTTCTGTTGGTGAATAGGATGATGAGAAGTAAAATTTTAAATAAAATATGTAATTATGTTAAAATTTAGTTGAATGAATTACTAAGCATTTTAGAAATAAGCAGATTTAATCAGGGATCAAAGAGCTGTAACGAAACAGACACCTACGCAAGAACAATGAAAGGGAGACACAAATTACATGGTGAGTTGTTGGTTCCAACCCACCGGCCACTCACTGGGAGAAAGTCCAGGCTACTTTACAACGTTAGAAACTGGAAAGGGTGGTTTGGAGTCAGAATCCACTTGATCGCAGTAGATTTGAGACAATAGAGATTCAGAATTTATATCAATACTTGGCCCTTTCCTGGAATCTTGATTTATTTTTATTTTATTTCATTTCATATTGGATTTCTTCCCTATATCCCAATTAACAACTGTGTTGAATTTTCAATGACAAACTACATTTTCATGACCCATTAAGAGGGCTCTTCTCGGAATTGTATAGGCCAGAGTTCTTATCTACTGGAACCGCATTCGCAGCCCCCAGTCCCTGGGATCCATGCTGTTGTTCTTTTGTACCATCAGATTGGTTCCAACTCATAGTGGCTCTCTGTACACCAGAACCAAACCTACCCGGTCCTGTGCCGTCCCGGTCATTGTTCTGATGTTTGAGCCCAGCAGTGCAGCCCCTCTCTCAATCCATCTTGGTGAGAGCTCTCCTGTTTTTGCTGCTCCTCTACTTTACCAGGCATGCTGTGGCCTCCTCTAGCAACTGGTCTCTGCTGATCACATGTCCAGAGTACATGAAAGGAAGTCTTGCCTTTTATTGAGCATTCTGACGGTACTTCTTCCGTGACTAGATTGTTAGATCGTCTGACAAACTTTGGTACTTTCAATATTCTGACAATGTCATAATTCCAATGCACCAATTCTTCTTCAGTATTCCTTATTCAATGTCCAACTTTGATATGAATATGAGACAATTGTACACACTATGTCTTGGGCTGGACTCATCATAGTCTTCCATGGGACACCTTTGTTCTTTAACACTTTAAAGAGGATTGGGCAACAGATGTGGTCCGTACAATGTGTCAGTTGATTTCCTGGCTGCTGCTTCCATGGTTGTTGCTCGTGCTTTACAAGCAAAATCAAATCCCTGAGAACTTCAGACTTTATCGTGATGTTGTCTATTGATTCAATTGTGAGGATTTTTGTTTTCTTTACATTGAGTTCTATTCCATACTGAAGGCTGTATATATATATATATATATATACTCATATTATAGACAAATTATCTGAAGTAAAATAGCGTGAACGTTGTTTATCCAAGTACAGACAACTAATTAGCAACTGAATGAGGCTATAATTGTATCCAGAACCTGGATTTCCACTACTATCTAAGAATAGAAATGAGTCTAAATATAGCTAGGCATTCATTTTCTGCTAAAGCAATGTAGGGTATTCATCTTTATTAATTCCATTTTGCTAAATTGAACTAGCAAATAATTGAGGCTTACAAAGTGGAAATTTGGAAGTTACTCCTTAATCATGTAATATTCAATAAATTTACATGGGAATTGCACTGCAAGGATGAGAATTGATTTACCATTTATTTCATAGACTCTTTCATGGGCAAAAAACTTCAGCTTAGTGATTACATTTATCTATCTTCAATTCCATAGTAATTTATTCCTAGATTTTGGATTTTGAGATGATCTCTGAGTGGCTTAGATGGATTTGTATCATTTTGTGGTCATTGTCTCATCTATTGTAAATGTGCATCAATATCCTGTCAAATTTTGAAAGCATTCCCCTATAAATTTAAAATAGAAACCAATAAGAACGATCCAGCAATGAGTTACAGCTGAGTGAATTAGGGACTCCCCCCCTGATTTAGCGGTATTCTTGGGAAACATACGTTTGTCAGATAAACATATTTCAACTAATTTAGTGGTTGAGGCAATGGGATTACAAAGGCTTTGTCCAGGAGAGTAAATTGCCTGTGATCTGCTGCCACAATTGTAGGATGACCTTACATTGGCTCAAGCACTTGCAGGAGATGTCTTAGTCCATTGAGATCTTTGTCCAATAGGTCAACATTTGACTATTCCTTTCTTTGAATAAGAGGGTATTTAACTTTGTTTATGATTCTGAAAATGTATCTTTTGATTCTCAATTGTAAACTGGTTACCACAAATGCTAGGTTCATAAGATCTTTAACCATTATGGTAACAATGATGTACCAGGAAAATGCATCCTTGCCAAGTCTGTACCACAGATGCAGCATCTACTTAACTGAGAGTCCCAGGCATTTTTATTTACTTTCAGGAAACAGTAACTTAGAACTACATGTATATTATGGCCTTGCATTTGTATAACTTGTAACATTTGTAGAATATGTAAAATGTGTGTAAGAAATTGTGAGGATTCCATGTATTTATTCATATTTCGTATTAGCTGAAGTCTTAATGATTCTGATGGGAAATTCAACTCTGCATTGATATGGATGGATAAAGATTAATATAGCTTTTGGATTAAGACATTTTAAAGGTTTGTGTTGATTTACATACATATTGACAATAGGGTGGGTATTTGCCATCCTCTCCTATTTTACAATTACAATTACAAATCACTTTGTAGAGGTACGAAGACATGGAATGCTAGGCACTTGAACATATATATGATTTCTCCCGTCTTTCTCAACTCATCAATATCCGTGTCCTGCATTTAAGAATCTTTTACAGGTTTACTGGATAAGACAGAAGTTACTTCAAAAATGACTCTTCCTTTAAAAAATATAGTTTTATTGGCAGACACTTCACATTTGAAATAATTGCATTGCTCAATCATCTTGGGAGTTGTGCCATCATCACCACAATCGATTTCGGCGTGATCAATGAACTGAAGTAAAAGGGAGCTGGCTCTGACGCACTGGAGTCCTAAGACGTGGCACGACATGCTCTTGCCCTTCCCCGTTCACCTGGGCCGTGACAAAGAACCGCTGGCCCAGCCTGCCCACATATCGCCGAATGAGGACATGCTAATGACACACTTCAGAAAAATACGATTTGACCGATATCAAGGTCTCAGGCAGAAAGAAAATGTCTTGAGAATGATGATGGCAACAAATGTATGAATGTGCTTGACACAATGGATGGATGTATGGATTGTGATGAGTTGTATGGCTCCCAATAAAATGATTTAAAAAAAAAAAGTTAAAATGGTTTTAAAAACTCTCATGTAATATATAAAATTAAAATGTCAAAAGACCCGAGAGAAATATGATAAAATTTTGATAAAATTCATAAAATCACTATCTGACATTTTAAAAACATAAAATTAAACTGTCAAAAAAACTCCGAGAGAAATATGATAAAATTCATAAAATCACTATCTGACATTTTAAAAACATTCAACTCATTATTAATATGTACATGTCACTTTTATGGTTCTAAAACCATCAAGAAATTGAGAGAAAGCAAAACTATCCTGTAAACTTGTTGTAAACATCAATCATTTGGGAAGATGTCCATTTGTTCTGTTAACAATTTTATATAAGCCCTTACCTCAAAATCGCTTTTCTCCACCGCACTCAGACAGATCTTTTTATCTGAAGGCGCGCTAATGGAACTAAGGCAAACGGGTTAGTAGAACTTGTTTCGCAGCTGTCCACTGATCACAGAGACATGGTTAAACACGTTTGCTTGTTTTGTTTTTCTTTTGAATAAAACAGTACATGTGTGACCTAGAACCCCAGTAGCAAGTGGTTAAGAATTGCGCTGCTCCTACGATCATTAGGTGTCGATGGGATCAGGTATCAGACATCAAAGACCCAGAACAAAAAATCAAATCAAAGTGAATGAGGGGGAGGAAGGAGTGGAGACCCAAAGCCCATCTGTAGACAATTGGACATCCCCTCACAGAAGGGTCACAGGAAGAAATGAACCAGTCAGGGTGCAGGATAGCACCATGGAAACATATAACTTTCCTCTAGTTCTTTAATGCTCCTCCCCCCACCACTATCATGACCCAATTCTACCTTACAAATCCAGCTAGACCAGAGCACCAGTACAGATAAGAACTGGCAACAGAGGAAATCTGGAACAGATAAACCCCTCAAGACCAATAATGAGAGTAGCCATACCAGGAGGGAAAGGGGATGGTGGGGGAGAAAGAGAGAACCAATCACAATGATCCACATAAAACCCCCCTCCCTGGGGGATGAACAATAGAAAAGTGGGTGAAGGGAGACAGCGGTCAATGTAAGACATGAAAAAAAAATTATAAATTATCAAGGGTTCATGAGGGAGGGCAGGGGATGAGCTGATACCAGGGGCTCAAGTAGAAAGAAAATGTTTTGAAAATGATGATGGCAACATATATACAAATGTGCTTGACAGAATGAATGGATGGATGGATTGTGATAAGAGCTGTATGAGCTCCAATAAAATGATTTTTTAAAAAGCATTGGGCTGCTATCTATCATAAGGTGGACAGTTCAAAATCACCAACTCCTCTTTAGGAGAAAAATGAGGCTTTCTATTCCTGTAAAGACTCTCAGAAATCCACAGAGACAGTTCTACCCTACCTTATAGGATTGGTATGAGTTGAATTGACTCATGGCAGTGAGTTTGGGTATTTTAACAATTAATGATAGAGTCTGGTTAGTAAAAGAAACAAGCAAATAAATGCTAATCATAAGAATTTGGCTTGGTCATCTTTCAGATCTGAAAATGCAAAGAACAATGAAACTCAGGTGTTCTATTCCTAACTCCAGAATATATAATCATGTAAACTATTGTTTTGTGTGTGCCATAAAAGGAACTGCTATTGTTATCTTCTCTGTTTCCTGAGAGTTTGCCTTCTTGCACAGACAAAGGATATTTGCACCATACAGTCATTTGTTTTCGATTTAAGTGGATGAGTGCTTTTTTATAACTAAGATCACAGACATTATAGAACACCTCTTTGAAGTTTTATGCTCAGTACTTTCTGCTAAAACTCTCATTTTCCTCTCCCCCCCCTCACTGCTTTCCCACTGTGCAAAATCATTGGCATCCCATATATATATATATATACATACACACACACACACACACACATATATTTCCTTACAATAAAAATATCATCTCTTTCTCTCCTGGTACATTGTTTTCCCTTCTTGAAACTTTTCTTGTGACTCAAATGACTTGGGATCCATGTATAAGAAAAATGTTATATGGAGGGGTTTCAAAAAGTTACTGCAGAAATGGAACTAAAAGAAACGGGATTTCACAATGGACTTTCTGAAGCTCCTTCATACACACAGTCATCTTAAATCTATTGGACGTGCAGTTCTTCCTCCAAAGCATATCATATGTAAATCAAGTATTAATTGGGAAATATATGTCAAATACTTGTAAAATAAAAACACCAAGACCCTAAATTTCCCCTTTCTACTTTGTCATTGTATATTTAAAAACTTTCTTCCTTCTTATTAAAATTTATCCTTGGTCTTTGAACTTGTTGAGGTTACTCACTATACTAGGTATATATTTTAATACTTTCAATAGGCAAAGGAGGCAGTGTAATATGACTCTCTCTAAAATCTTCATTGGGTTTTAATTGGTTGTGAGGTTGGGGAGTGTGGAGGGGATCATTTCAAAGGAGTAAGCTTGACACACTTTCTTAAAGGATAGAGCACAATCATGGGGCTGGAAAAGTTGTGTAGAGAAATGTGTTTTTCATCAAAGCAATATACCTGTTGATCTTTTGAGGGTGGCAAAAGCTGTCCTAGGAGAATTTGCTTGGGACTATTTATCCTACCCACCTTACTACTCTTGCCTCTTCAGACTCGTTTTTTGTTCTCCAAACAAAAAACAAAGTCATTTAAAAGGAACATGATTTTAGTCCCTGGAGGATGACAAAACATTGCTCTTTGAATCTGGTCCAAATCAGAGTTCGTTGTTCTTCAAGGAAGATCAGAAAGATGGGAATTCACCTTCAGCTATGCACAGACATCAATGAAGAATATCTTGAGAGACAAGAGCTTCATAATTTGACATTTTTGTTAAGGGTTTCTATGATTTTGTAGTAATAGCTTTGGACTTTTTTTTACAACTTGGCCGTGGAGAAAGAGTGAAGGGAGTGGACACCACCATTTATTATCCATCATCTATGTCTAAAACCAAGCAAATTAAAAGCAAACAAAGATCGAGATCTCAGAACTCCAGGCAGCCACTGAGTTGTTGGAGAGTTGGGGGAATCCAGAAGCAAGAGAAAAAAGAGTGGGGAATGGTAGAAAAGGAACAAATCTTGGGAAGTTGTAGCAGACTTTTTAAAAGGCAGGACAAAATGGTCATCGTAATTGAACCCGTGCACCTTCTGTAGGATGAAGATAGACCACAGCACTAGGATACAGCACTGTTAAATCTCACTGAGACCAAGGGGGCGGGCGGGAGGACAAGGTTCAGGAGGAACTGGTAATGGCTGACTTCCTGCTGATGCTAGGACACCTTGGGAGAGCCTGTGCAGGGGTGCCTACGAGGAAAAGACAGAGAGAGCCCCACATCCTTGCCAAAGCAAAGTCAAGCCCCATCATTTACATCATTGTCAAAGACTAGCTACCTACCTCTTTTCTCTCCACATATGTGTATTGGATTACAGAGACCAAGCACCCAGCAATCTTGACTCAACACTAAGTGCTCTCTCAGGAAGTCTGGTGGCCCAGAGGGCTATGCATTAGGCTGGTAAGGAAAAGCTCAGCAGTTAAAAACTACCACTTGTTTTCCAGGAGAAAGATGAGGACGTCTAGTCTTCTAAAAAATTACAGATTTGGAAACTCACAAGAGTAGTTCTACTCTGCCCCACAGGTCACTGGGAGTGTGAAACAATCCACTAGCTGTCAGTGAGTGATGCCCATGAGGAGATACCCAGCCCACTGCCACGGAGCCCATTCTGACTCATAATGACAGGACAAAGTGGAACTGTGCCATAGGTTTCCCAAATCTGTGAGTATTTGCCGATGTGGAGGGTTTCCTTTCATCATGGGGTTCATGGACCCCAGGGGGCTCATAGACCCCAGCATTTCGGTTGGCAGTCAGGTGTGTGGGCTCTGTGACACAGGGCGTCTAATCAGAAGAGCGAGCGAGCAAAATGGCTCAAGTTCTACAACAACCACAAAAATGGAAAAGCATACAAAATGACTAGTCAAGAAAGACCAATCAAAAGCAAAACAAAAAAGATGAACATTTCCCCTATAGAAGCCAGATTAATACAAGGAACTAATAATTTTCAAACTATGGTGTGAGGGATATTTACACAACCTTAATTAGCTGTGGTTAGGTTGCAAAGGAAGAAACAGAATGAAGAACTTCACAAGAAGATAAAAAACATGAAACAAGACAACTTGACCAAAGAGAATGACTAGAACTGAAGAACCAAGCACCTGGCTTTGAAAAGCAAGAGACACACTCAAGAATCAGACAGATCAGACAGATGGGTTTATCAAGTATTGAGGTAAACAAAAGGGGAAAGCAAATAAAGGTGAACCAATCCAAAAGAAGCATGGGGTTCAGTTAAGACCTCTAATATTTGGATTATTGGAATCCCAAAGCATCATGAAATCAATATAAAGACATAAAATACATTTCCAAGAGAAAATCAGAAATAATTTCCCAGATCTGAACCAAGAACCCGGGCTGCAAATACAGCAAGCTACATGAATCTCATTGAGAAGATACACAAAAGATAAAAAAATGTTAAACAAAATTGCAGCCAATAGATATCAGCAACACACAGAGAAAGCATTGTGCGCCATGATCCAAAGGGTATCATACTGAGTTTACAAGGTGATTCAGTATTAGAAAATAAATTAATGTAACTCACTGCATCAATAAAACAAAGGAAAAGAAACATATGGTCATATCAATTGATGTAAAACAGGTGTTTGATATAATTCAACACTCTTTCCTGATGAAGATATCTCAGCAAGAGAGGAATAAAAGAGACAGATTTCAGCATACTCATGCAAAACCAAATAGTCAACATTGTACTCAGCAGAGAAAGGCTGAGAGCGTTTTCTTTGCGCATGCAAAGGAGACCAAGTAGCCCATATCATCATTCTGATTCAACATGGGAGTGGAACTTTTGACCCAAGCCAGAAGACAAGAGAGAGGGGTCAAAGGTATCCAAATCAGAAGGGAAGAAGTGAAAATATCTCCATTTGAGATGCTCTGATCCTAGACAGAGAACATTAAAGGTTGCACAAGAAAACGACTGGAGCTAAGAGAAAAATTCAGCCATGATGCAGATGCAAGGCCAGCACCAAAACCTTAGTTGGGTTCCTGTATACCGACAAAGGCTTCTCTGAAAAGGAAATAATTCAACTGCCCCAAATCAATAATATCCCTAGGACCTAACCTAGTCAGGGACATAAAACACTAATACAATGAAAATGATAAAACATCATCACAGGCCTACAAAAATGGAAAAAGATTTTATGCGTGTGGATTGAGAGACATCATGTAGTGAAAATAGCAATTTAACTTAAGCGATCTAGAGATAATTATAGTCAAATTGATAGATAAAATATCAAATTGTATTAGGAAATAAACAATGAATGATATCTTAGTGTAGTATACGTAAAATACTTTCTGTCAGATTGATATAAAGAAAAATATCTAAATGGAGGGAATCTAGGACAGATGAACCTCTCAGGACCAGGGGTGACAGTGGCGATACCAGGAGGGAAAGGGCGTGAAGAAAGGGGGAATGGATCACAGGGAGCTACATATAACCTCCTCTCTGGGGGACGGGCAGCAGAAGGGTGGGTGAAGGGAGACGCCGGACAGTGTAATATAAGATACAATAATAATTTATAAATTATTAAGGGTGCATGGGGGAGAGGGGAGGAGGAAGGGAAGGGGAGGGGGAAAAAAAGGAAAATGAGCTGATTCCGGGAACCTAAGAGGCAAGCGAATTTTGGGAATAATGAGGGCAACAAATGTATAGATGTGTTGTATACAACTGATCTATGTATTGTGATGAATTGTATGAGCCCCAATAAATTGATTAAAAAATAATTAAAAAAAATAAAAATATCACAAATTTCCAGAAACTCTTTTCAAAATGATTGAAGGAAAAAATTTTTTTCAGTGAATTATCATCTCACAAGATTCTGTGTCAATTTTTCAACATGTGGCGATGATAGAAGTAGTAAATTCTGGACTCTTTGTTGCTAATTATTTGTCTTTGTTTCCTTAGTACCTAGAATATAGTGACTCCAATAAATGCTTGATGACTGAGCATGGGAAGTTATTCAGTATGAACATGAGAATACTCATTTCATGTTATTCTTTCAAATGCAGTTGCTTTTTCCTCAGGGAAAATATCCTTCTTGTGATTAAAACAGCACATACAAGTTTAAATGTTAAGGCAGATATAGTTATCTGTATGGAAATCTGGTAGTTTTTTCCCCTTGTATTCTCCTTTTTAATTCCCCCCTCCACTCCCCTCCCAGAAAACGCATTATCATTAGTCACTTATGACAGAGAGCCCCTGCAGACTGCATTTGTTGGTTTCTGGGACCGTGACTCTGTCTGGGAGTAGAAAGCCACATCGTTTGCCCACAGACACTTGCACACACGAAAAAGTACTCATAAAATACAACTACTGTTTATCTGGCTAATAAAATTACTATGTGATTGTTTTATTAATAACAAACCTATCCAAGGCCTGATTTGGCTTATCGGTTTCCAACAGATACATACAATTACTATATTAATTGCAGTCCTTGATCCATGAAAGTATCATTGACGGTCAGTAAGTGGCCATATTTTTAAAACATACTTTTATGTTGTTTGTTCAATCATAGAATCATTTTGTGTACTCACAGAATAAACACCAGTGAACTCCCCAGACAGAGAATTACGCTAGCAATAATTCTTTACTTCAGTGTTGCTTTTCTATCCCACCTTTTTTGACCCTCACATCAGATTTAGCAATTCTATTGGACTTTGTGCTTACTATTTCCTTATTTTTTCTCTTGAACTCAAATATAGAAACAAAAAGGATATGGTATTGTGCCCTTTTGCTTATGTGTTTATGAAAAGGGTATTATTAGTAAGTGGGTTATGTTAGGGACCTTCAAGCTGGCTCGGACTCATAACTACGCAAGGCTCAACAGGAAAAATCGCTGTCTGACCCTGAGCCAGGACCCCAATTGTATTTAAGGCCATGGTCATACCACGGTGTCATCCATCTCATGGAAGGTCGTCCTCCTTTTTGCTGCCTCTCTATGTCACCAAGAATGAGGTCCTTTTCCAGGGACTGAGCTCAATACTCTTCAATAAACAACTCAAGGTTTGCATTTTTCTTCAGCTCTTTCAACTTGAAATAAAGTGGACATGTTCTTCCCCTTCTGATGTCCGATTCCATGTCTTTGCACTTTTCATTCTAGCGCTTCACTTTGTCTTCTCAAGCTACCATCTGATGTTTCCTGTTCAGCTCTTTTTCTGTTTCTTATGTTTTACTTTCACTTTAGTAACTATATATATGTTCAAAGCAAGTTTCAGAGTTTCTTCTGACATCCAGTTTGGCCTTTTCTATATTTTTGCCTTTTCAATGGTCCTTTGTGGCCCATCTGGTCTTCTGTCATTAGTCTTCAAGGAGTCCAATCTGTTCTTAAGATGGATGTAAGGTCACATACGGGCTCTCGTGACCTTTAATTTGCTTTACCTGCCACCTGAACTTGCAAAGGTGCAATTTAGGTCTGTCACACAACGGCTGCCTGGCCTCGTTCCAGCTGATGATATTGAGCTTCTCTGGGGCACTGCCGCTGCGGTTGGAGGGGCAGGTTCAGGCAGAGGGGCAAAGGGTGACACTGAGGTCCCCTCGCAGGTGGCTGGGCACCACAGGCTCCCAGTCGTGTTTGAGAGGTAGCCTTTCAAAGTGGTACTCGCCTAGTGCCGCCCGGGGGGATGGCTAGCCTGTGGAGCCTAGTTAGGGGGTCGCCCATCTTCCCCTGCGAATCATAGAGAAGGGGGCTGCGTGAGTAGACTCCACGCATACAGGTCAGGCAGGGCCAGGTTGGGGGTCTTCTCCAGGGCCTGGGATGCTGCGGTGGTGTCTGGGGGTCTGCCCCACTCCTGGGAGAGTGTGCGGCCAGGGAGCTTACAGGCACGTCGTCGAGGTCCATAAAGGCGCCCAGAGAGGTAGATGTAAGAGGCCCGCAGAAGCAGGTTGATACCGGTCTCAGCAGAAGACTATCTGAGAGCTCATGATTGGCCGAAGTTTGGAGGTAACCCAATAAGAGGGGATGGCCAAGAAATGGTCCCAGAGGTGACGCCTGGAGAGGAAATTGGGAGAGGTTGAAGGTTGGAGGACAGGAGTCCCTTGTCAGTTTCGTGCAAACATTGCTGAAGCAAGACACAGATTCACGGACTGCTGGGCTAGCTAGGATGGCGCCATGACTACAGTTTAAGATTGAAAAATAAAGTGAACCTGAAATTAAAATTGGGACTAAATTTTGCAGGCCTGGGAATACTAGGTTAAGGCATTGTAGTATATTTTGTTGACAACTAGAACATCTATTAGGGGCATGCACTTAATAAAGATTTTCAGTATAGCGTTTTTGTTTGAAAGGCTTAATGGGATACAAATATATGGGATATATTGGCCAAAGGAGACCAGGCTTGTGAAGATCCTGCTTAGGAACGAGTTGTAACAATCTATGGAGAGAAAATGAGCAAGCCACAAAGGATACTTGGAAAGAAACACTGAGTGTATACAATTTTATAATATATTCGTGGAAGCAGTGAAAGGCTGAAGGACATGATGTTTGTAAGAATGTGGGTCAGTCACTTGTTGGGAGAGTTCTCTGTGGTCCTGGTGGTGACTACTGTGTGGGCCTCCGATCATCTCAGACGACTGGCTGTGTGTTAATATGCTCATGACTCTGATTGATACCATTTTTCTGGAGGGAAAGGAGACTAAAAATAGCAAAGCGAAGAGCCTGAGGTTGATCCAAAGAAACTGGTGGGATTCATTATTAACTTATTCAATCTGAGAAAGCAGAGCAGTTTCCTAGTTGTGGTCTCAAGGAAATAGTTGGAAACTCTTGAGAATGAGATACAGACTTTTGAAGATATGGGTAGAGCAACTGGTGAAGTCATGTATGTAGACAAACACACCAAAGAAGGTGTGTAAACAGATGAGGAGAGAAGCTTAAGGGGACCGGGGGCCAGGCTGCCGTCCTTGGAAAGCAGGAGAGGAATCGAGGCACAAAGTGAGGAGAAAGAAGTGTTGCAGTCAAAGGGAGAGTTCGTTGTACAGGTGAAGGTCGGCTCTGGTTGGGAGTTCTGGGTGGGACCTTGGATGCCCTGGGGCACTGTGGGGTAAGTGTCGGACTGTGAATCTCACAATCTGTGGATCAAGACCACTGGCCACTCCAGGGGGGAAGATGAGAACTTCTGCCTCTGTCGAAGATTTACAGTCTCAGAAATGTCAGTTAGGATAGCTGCATGGCACCAAGATCAGGACAAGACTTATGAACGACCTTAGCTTTGAAGATGGTATCTACTGGGCTGGCTGAAAGTGAGGAGAACTTGAAGCACTTGCTGTGGAAGATCAAGGATTTCAGCCTTCAGCAGAGATTACAATTCAATGCAAAGAACACCAACATTCTCCCAACTGGACTGATAGGTAACATCATGATAAACGGAAAAATGTTTGAAGTGTCAAGAATTTATTTTGCTTGCATTCACAATCAATGCTCATGGAAGCTACAGTCAAGAGATCAAACAATACATCACACTGGGTAAATCTGCTGCATAAGACCTCTTGAAAGCGTTGGAAAGCAAGAATGTTACTTTCAGGACTAAAATGCCCTTGTCCCAAACCGTGGTATTTTCAATGGGTCTCATATGCACATAAAAGTTGGAAATTGAATAAAGAAGATAAAAGAATTGATGCAGTTGGTTTATGCTTCCAATGAAGCATATTGAACATTTATTGGACTACCAAAAGAACAAACAGATCTGCCTGGCAAGAAGTACAACCAGAACGCCCCT
Organism: Echinops telfairi; assembly: GCF_000313985.2. Classification (NCBI taxonomy): domain Eukaryota; kingdom Metazoa; phylum Chordata; class Mammalia; order Afrosoricida; family Tenrecidae; genus Echinops; species Echinops telfairi. The sequence goes on from NW_022103920.1 coordinate 76,316,507, forward strand.
TAGAGGCAAGGATGGCAAGTCAAGGTCTCAAGTACTTTGGACAGGTTGTCAGGAGAAACCAGTCCCTGGAGAAGGACCTCATGCTTGGTAACGTAGAGCAGCAGCAGAAAGAGGAAGACCGTGGTTGTATCAACAGACTCCAACATAGGAGCCACTGTGAGGATGGCACCGGACCAGGCAGTGTTTCACTCTGGGGAACAAAGGCTTTCCATGTGTCAGAATCTGCTTAATGGCTCAACAACAGCTACAACATGAGTTGGAATTGACTTTATGGCAGTGGGTGTGGGAAGTGGTGGCAAAGGTTCAGTGTTCAATCATTAGCCATGACATTGATGGTTTAACCCAGCCAGAGTCACCTTGGAAGTCAAACCTTTCCGTCTCCTTTCGGAAGGTCACCGCCTTGAAAACTCAACAGAAAGCAGTTCTACTCTGCACATGTGGGGCCACCATGAGTGGAAACAACTTGATAGCAACTGGTTTGCTTTGGTTTTTCAATTCTGTATTTAAATTGTAAAGGATATGAAAAACGTTAGACTCAGAAAAGAAAAACCGAGTTTAGTAATTAACCTTTGAACAAAGGTTTTACAAGATTTGCACATTTTAGCCCAAATCATCATGGTTGACAATTCCCTAATTTTTTTTTTTAATAGAAGGTAAAGGAGAATACCTTGTGACCTGAGCAAGACTTGTTTGATTGTATCTGGGCTGCGAGAATCCCGTGCATATGGAATGCAGTGTTTTAAACACAAGCTACATGTGAAGGTCTCTCGCCGCTCCCCACCCACAAAAAAGGAGGTTTTATAGAAGATCTTATCTTTTTAAATAAGAATTTCAAACAGGTATGCACAATGGCAGTATATAAGTGGCTTGATCTTTTTTTCAGTTTTAGTGTAGTCTAAACACGAGCACTTAGAAACATCTTCTCTTTTGGTAGTCATCTAAGGCCCCTTGACTTGGAGTCAAAGCTGGGAAACTGAAGCATGGTCAAAGGCAGAGAAATTGAACTCCTGCATTCATGTCCTGAGTTTGTGTTCCTTGAAATCCCAACTGAAACGTGTGCAGCGTTTAACAATGAAATGACATTCTCTGGCCAAAATGGAAAGCTGAAAAGGTCACCCTGTGCCATCTGGACCCATTCCACTTGCTTTCGAAAGCTGCCAAATGTTTACTTTCTTCTCATTCTGTCCCATGTTGTGTTTTCACTCATAACACATATTTTGCACCAAAAATAATTTAGTGGCTTAGTGGGAATAGAGTCATAAATGAGGAGAAAATGGAGAAACTGCTGGCTGGTGGAGCAGCCCGTGATTAATAAATTGTGCAACATGTGACTTGGCAGCTCTTTGATTCACCAGCAGAGCCCTCTCCCTTGTAAATGCTCGTTGGCTTTCCCATGCGTTATTATGTGGATTCCGGGGAACCACTTCCCTTTCTGATTTTCCAGAGACCGGGTATAAAGTTTCCCTAAACACCAATAAAATGTGAAATCTTATCCCCCTCTTTAGGCTGGCCTTGTGTCGTCATCTTCTAAAACAAGAACAGCAAACGTTCTAAAGGTTGTTCATTTCTATTTTTATGTTCATTCAACAGTTACAGTTCTTCATGATACCACTTTTCATTTCAACAAGTTGTTTCTTGAAAGTTGTGGGATGAATACTGAGAGAGCATAAGCAGTTTTATGGCCTTTAAAAAGAAAATTAATCTTGCATACCACCTTGAAGAAAAATCCACATTCTTAAATTAGTATAAAGTATATACTAATTTCTCCACCACATCAAACTCTATAGAGGACGGGGCTTGAATCAATCTAATGTGAAATCCCAGTTTACTGCTTTTTACTTGAAGTAGTATTTGAACAGTAGGGTTCAAATGTCAATTTTGATTACAAAATCAGGGAATTTTGTTTTTAACAAAATGGAGGCAATACATTTCAAACGCTTTTATTAATTGTGACTCACCAAAAAAAAAAAAAAGACATTTTACTGAAACCTTTGTTAAAAAGCTTTTAAGAGAGATTTTCCCTTAGTGAAATGAAGGAATGGAGAAATAGACACAGCTTTTATTCTGTGTAGTGTCTTCTGAGGCTAAATTTTGTCTCTTTCTTCTCATTGTATAATGTGTATTAAATCATTTACGTTTGGAGGGACCTTCTGGATTCAGACAGTAGAAAGTAGAATGAAAGAAAACTTTTTGCAATATATCTAATAGCCTCATAATACAATGTATCTAATAGCCTCAGCTTCATCTCCAATATCATAAAATGTTTATGGCAGATTCTTATCAGGTTTGGAATGCACAAGCCTTGGGTGTTTAAAAGTTATCTCAGAAACTGGAGAAGCTGCATTTATAAAACAGCATTATGTAGTTTTGGGATGAAGGGAAAGCATTTTCACTTAATTTAGATTTTTATAGCTTGCCACCACACGTAGGTGGCACAGGCAATATTTAGAAATTACTGATGTGTTTTCTCTTTTGATTTCTGAATTAATGACTTCCGTACTTATCAGACTTGGACATCTCTCTGCCGCAACCTCTTCTGTAGGTGGGACTTGTGGAGGGAGACTGTAGAGACATTTCTAAATAGAGGCTGAGAGAAAGACCTAGACGATATTCAGCTGTCTTTCTGTTTTTAGCAAGATTATAGAGTTGAAAACATCTTTTGGGGAAGAGAAGCTCCGTTAACTGGCATTGAGCTATCAAAGGCCCCGTCTGGAGGAGTCCTGGTGTACGAAAGGCCGGGCAGAGGGGTCTCACCCCTCTAACAGCGTGAGGCTGCGAGGTCCCACACCAGCAGGATTCATCCAAAGCTGAACCCTATGAGGCAAAGCTCAGATATACCTCTTTTCTCCAACGTTTTTTGTTTCACCAACTCTGACCACAACTGTCTCTTTTTTGACAATCTCTATTTCTCTGCTGAATTTGGGAATTCATTGTAATGGTCATACGTATGTCACATAACATACAATTAATTATTGGCTTGGTTAGAATCAGAAGGTTATAACTCAGGATCAATTTAGAATTAACAGGAACAACTCAGAATAAAATTTTCAATCAGGACAAATGTTTGTCCTCTGCTGTTGGGTCCTGCCCAGAGATGTCTCAGGTGACGGTTAAACTCTTAGTTGCACCGGTTGACAAGTGCCCTCAGCCACCTCTCATCAGTCTCTTGGTTCTTGATGAATCATTCTGTTTAGCTCTTGCTACTGTTACTCCATCCTCCTAGCTGGGTCCCAAGCTATAGGTCCTTTGGCTCCATGTCTTCCTGTTCAACTTAGCAGAATGGGAATGTTTTCTAACTCCCTCATACTATTATAAATTATGCAGCTGATGCCACTTCTGAAAGGTGCCATGCAACTTATTTACATTAATACCAAATTATCCAACCCCCTTCTAAGACCACAAAACTGAATTTGCTAAATCCCACCCAGTCATTTGTGGAAGGATAGTAAGTAGTGGAGAGTGAGAGGACAAAATGGATCTAATCTAACTCTAGTGCACCCAAGTGCCCAGGTGTGTTCATAGAGGACTGAGGACCATAGCCCCATTCTTCATTTAGAAGACATCACAGGGCAAGAGGGACATAGCAATAGGAGAGACAGTGCTCGAGCTCAGAGGACATAGAACAACTTCATTATAAAGAAAGGTTCTGCCTTCCCTCCTGAGATTTCTTCAGCTCCCATGATGTGGTTACTGAAGTAAGATCCAGGGGGCCTATTGGCTAAGGTAAGACATGATTAAGCCAGTGGTCTTTATACAGATATAATTGTATATAAAAATAATTCCAATCAAGGACAAATAAAGGCAATGAAAGTCAATCATGCGGTTTGTGTTTGTTGGAACAATCTCTATAGCCTAAAAAATGGCTGCTGAGGCAGCTGTGCGGTTTGGAAACAGAAACCAGTAGCCCAATGTCAGAAAGAAGCCAGAGCATACACAGATGTTGGGTTAGAGCAGCAGTTCTCAACTTGGGGGCCACGACCCCTTTGGGGGGGGTCAAATGACCCTTTCACAGGGGTTGCCCGCTTCATATCAGTAGCAAAATGACAGTGATGAAGTAGCAACGAAAATAATTTTCTGGTTGGTGGGTCACCACCACATGAGGAACTGTATGAAAGGGTCGCGGCGTGAGGAAGGTTGAGAAGCACTGGTTTAAGAGAAGAGTTGCATGGGAAATACATACAACAGCCACTACCGGTACATTCCATTTGTCCATGCGAGAGGAGCTCCGTTTTATCCCACTGATCAACAGGCGGGGGTACAAGAAAAAATCAGCTGTCTCAGGTTGCATAAAATACATATATTTTTACACGATATTCAAAGTCTACTAACCCACCTATAAGCGGTACATCAAGAAATGTTGCTACAAAAGAATCAAAATAATTATGGAGCAATGTCTAAAAAGGCGATGCTTTTGTTTTGGCATATCCTCTATATTCTCCTGACAGATGTGTTTTCATAACAACCATTTTTCACGAAAGAACCCTGCGCTCTTTGATTTACACGCCTTCACAAGGAAGCCTTCCATCGTTGAGGGAATAAAGCTGTGTGCCTTCAGGGTCTCCTTTGAGTTTTTCTTCTTTCTTTCTTTAATGTGAAATGTCAGCTATAGGATGGGCAGGGTAAGTTTTATTAATAAAATGATCATAGGACAGGCCTTGCTATCCTCAAAAGATGAGCAGGTCCATTGTTGAGATAGGAGAAGAAAAAAATCCTCACTGCAATGTTCATGCTTTATGCTTCTTCTTCCGCCAATGCAGTTTTCTGGTTTCCTCAAACATATTCATGATCAGACGCTATAATTACCCTGTGTCCCTTGAGAAAACCTATCAACGTTGCCCCTTTGGAATCACGATAAACAGCCTCCATAACCTCCGGAGCGTTTCTCTCCAGCTTGAATTCACCCTCGAGGTCTTCCCAGTCTCCTTGATATGCTCTAAAGCCGTTGTTTGATATGGGTGGCATTTCAATAAAATGGTTACAAAGCTTCAGTGATTCGGGAAGATGTCAACCCGAGTTTTGTTTAAAATGTGACATTTGCCCTGTCTTAGAAGTTGTTTGTTTCCACTGGGAAACAATGGGAAGCATTGTTCCCTATAGGAAGCATTCAAATGACACGAACACAAGTGCATTACTGAGCAAACTTGTCTGCAACCATTCACTGATCTCAGGGACACATTTCAAGATGGTCTCTTTAGAATAAACCCTTGAACGCATGAACCTGAACCCTAGTAGCAATGCCTTTCTACTAATCCTTATCTTGTGAGCACATTGCTGACATTCCTGGGTGTTTATGAAGCAACGTACCTATAGCAGAATCTCCACATTTTGACGGGATGGCAGGCAATAGCCACACAGGCAAAACTGGAAATTGTAGTGAAAAGTTTACTATTTAAATCTTTAAAAAAATTAACACCCTCCAACCCCTTCCATAGCTCCTCTTTGAAAACAATTGAAACCACAAGTTGAGTTTTTAGACCAAGTGCAGCTTGTGAATCAGGTGCCACCATGTCAATCCTGATGGATTATACAACACCTTGTGTGTCAGAGTTGACCTGTACTCCAAATTCAATCCTTTTCAACGATTGCATTTTTGAAAGCATATGGCCAGCCTTCTCTTCTGTGGGGTCTCAGGGTAGATTCAGACCTCCAGCATTTTGGTCAGCAGCCAAGTGAGTTAACTCTTTGCAACACCCATGAACTCTGATCAAGCTTGTAGGTATTTTTTTTACTTGCTTTGTTAGCTTATATTGTATGCTCATATATAAATATTAATATATATGTTCCTAAAAATGGCTGGTTACTAGTGCAATGATCAAAAGAGTAAAGATTGAAATGGTCAAGGGCTTTATCTGGTTTGGATTCAAAATCAAGACCTCATGGAAGCAGAGGTCAAGAAATCAAATGGCATAATGCATTGGGCAAATCTGCCTCATAAAAACCTCTTTAAAGTGCTGAAAAGCCAGTCTTTCCCTGGGAGGATGAAGGTGCACCTTCATAAGACCACAGTCTTTCCAATCACTTCATTGCTTGTGAAAGTGGACATCGCATAAGGAGGATCTAAGAAGAATCAATACATTTCTATTACGGTGCTGCAAAGAATCTCGAAAGCACCATGAACTGTGAGAAGAACAAAGAAATACGTCTGGAAGAAGTACAGTGAAGACCCTTTAAAGGGTGATGAGACTTGACCTCATGCACTTTGGACATGTTATCAGGAGGGGACACGTCCCTGGAAAAGGGCAGTTGAAAAAGAGGAAGACTCTCGGTGAACTGGATGGACATAGTGACTGTAATAAAGGGCTCAGGCAGAGCAGCAATTGCGAAGATGGTGCCAGATCGGGCAGGATGTCACTGCATTGTATAGCGGATCACTATAAGCTGGAACTGACGTGACAGCGCCTAACACCAACGACAAAGATCAGGAATCTTGGCCGCACTAGGTGTGGGTGTTCAAATGGTTCCTCTTGCCGCAGCTCAGGGCCCGTGCTCCCCTTCACCATTGCTCCTGGCAGTGACCCAGGGCATTTAAACTGAGCGGTGACACACTCTCCGTCCTGCACACGACCTTGGCCACCAGACATTCCTTCCGCATGAGTCTTAGCTCCTTGGCCTTCCCTAGCAGTTAATTTGTGGCCCCCAACTACCTACAATGTCCTCCAAACCTCTTTTTAACCTTATCTTTCATTAGCTCTCTGTTCATTTTCTCCTCTTCAGACACACTGGAAGATCCTTCACTTCCTGTGTTGGTGAGATGCATGCCTCTCAGGAGGCTAGAGTTACCCGCCATCCTCCCACCTCCTTTGCCCCCACTGCCCTCAGTCAAGTGAGAGCTTGAGGCTATAAGAGTAAAGTCAAACCAAACCACAAACATTCCCTTAAGTTGCCTCTATGTACAAGGTATTGCACTGGGTGCTTCTGGGCTCCATGTCTAGAGGAGATTATAATATCCTTAGGACTGTAAACAAATAAAAATTAGATTAAACATGCAGTACATTACATATCAGATCCTGAGAGTGATAGAAGAGATAGAATGAGGTGGGAAGGCGAGCGGCGCCACAGGAATCTGTATCAGTGGCCCACACCATCTGTGGCTCCTTAGGACAATCAGAATCTCGGTTTTGTGTCATGGGAGAGTTGCTCCATTTATTTTGAAGTGTCACTGAAATCACAATTAAATTTTTATTTATTTAAATTGACAACGAACTATAAGGATGAATGCAATGTACAACTCAGTTACCTTCATCCACTCATGTGCCAAGAATTCCTAAAATACAATTAGTAGACTAGAGATTAGCCTGGATAAAGACATATGTATTGCTGCTATGTATATTTTGTATTGTAGTTTGTCTGTCAGTGGTGTATTACTTATATGGCACTGCACAACAGAAATGACCTCAAGTGGGTGCATTTTAGCAAATAGAAGTTTATTTTCTCACAATTTTGGAGACTAGAAGTTGAATTGAGGCTGC
>NW_022103920.1:76324702-76352707 GCF_000313985.2 Echinops telfairi
ATTCACAATGATATGATTTTTTGTTCTGATGTTGCCTGATACCTGATCCCTTCAACACCTCGCGATCTCACAGGCTGGTGTGCTTCTTTGTTGGCTCTGGGAGAAGGCCCTTGCTCCTTGGTTTTTTAATGATGTTCACATGGCTTGGAATCTATTTTCCCCCATCTCTCCTTCCGTAATGTGCTCCTTTTCTATTTTAGAAGAGATAGAGTCAAGGCAAACCCTAGAGTAAACCTGATTCATTATCATAATAAAGCTAGCTCATTCTCAGATAGAATTGTAACCACAGGCATAAACCATAAAAAACAAACTCACACTCATGTTGGCTTCTCAGGATTTCAAAAATTGTCAATCATTATGAGGGAGAGAGTCTCATCTTTCTTACCTTTCTCCTTGCTAAGTTTGAACTGTTAATCTCATGGTCAGTGGCCCACACTTAACCCACTACGCCATCAGGACGCCTTCAATCACAGGCCGAGTTCAGAATTTACAGCACGTATTTTGGGGTAAGGAATCAGTCAATCCATAACAAGTGATTACTTAACATTTTTGGACTTGGTAAGTTAACACTTTTTATTTCTTTTCTTTTCAGATCATATACGTGTAAAAATACAAACATGATAATTTTTCTTAGAAGAATTATTTTGTAGAAGAACATATTGCCATGAGAAATAAGCCCTAGGAAATATGAGCGATCATTTTTTCTCCTTCCTGTCACACTGTCAGGACTTGTCTCACTATGTCCAGACCTACTTACAGAATCACAGCAACACCCTGCTGGTCAGCAAGTTATCTGTTAAATAAGGTTATAAGGTTAACAGCTAACAGATTTGGCTTCAGCAACAACTTGATTTAATAGACATATATCACATCTATTAACCAAAGCTCCCAATCATATTTATCATATTTGTTTGCATTTCATGTCACTTTCCATGGCTCCTATTGAACAAGATGGTTAGTTCCCTCATAGTCCTGGGACAAAGTCACTATTGCTAGTTGAAGTGAGTTCTCCCTATTGCATTTAAATTATAATGTGATTAAAATCAATAAGAAATTAAAGGAAGTTTGCTTGAGTAAACCGAATCCAGATCACTGCCTCTTTTAGTATTGTTGCTTTTCATGACTTAGTGCGTAATGGATTCATTTAAGTGGTGACGGTGAAACTACACACACCCAAAGATGATTGTCCTACAGGGCGGCATGGCAATCCATTTATTTCTGCAGAGACAGGGAGGAGTTCATGTAGACTTGCTCCATCCTTTCTTGGCTGGATGCTTTGGAGGGTCAGAATGACTCTTCATCCAAACGTGTGCCAATGGCGGCCGAGAAGGCATCACCAGGGACTGGAGGTCGATGGCTGGCCCCAGTCACCTTTCTGCACCTCACAAACACATTCAAATTCAGAAACTTTTCATGTAGAAAAGTATTAATATTACCCTGGGTGTCTGCGGTGAAACAGGTTCATGCAGCAGCAATTTATCTAACAGAAGAGGTATTTTTATCAAAATTTTTATTTAGTGGTTTTTGATTTAAAAAAATCAGATTTTTTTTCTCCTAGACTAAAAATAGCGGAGGTATATTAGTCTTGGAGGTCCTGTTATTGAAAAAACCCCAAAGGCAGCCTTGTAGTTCTTAGAAGCTGGTGCTTGAACGCGAAGAGCAAGCTGAACTGTTGAAGACAGAAAACTCCACTGTCTTTGGAACGTACTGGATCGGAATGGCTGTATTTCCCTCAGACTAGGAGTGTTTATGTGATTCCCTTCCATTATATTTACAGAAACTTTTAGTGTTTTAAAAACTTAAAGAAAAGAAGATTTTAAGAAAAACAATTTATCTTCATGTATACACATATTCCAGAATGGACATTTTTCTTTCAATTGATGTTTTTCTGAAATTCCAAAGTTTTCTCTAAACCATCTACTTGGCAGAGGAGAATCTCTACTGTGGACCCAAGTGTCAAGAAGTGCACCATTTGAAGGACGCACTCAAGGGCACTCACACATCTCTACAGTGAAACCTGCACTGCTGATTAGGTTTTCTTAGGCAAATATCGGTAAATGGCTTTGCCAGAGCCACCACCACTACAACAAAAACAATGTAATAAGCTTGAATTTGGGGCCACAAGTCTGAGTAGAGCAGGCTCACTGCTAATTACAAATTAGGCAGACTTGTGGTTAGCTTAATGAAAAGGCTCCAAAGTGTGTCAGGCCAATGGCAAAGGACCTAAATCTAAAAGACAGACAAGCTTTTCTTGATTACAGTGATTACATCATGGTCATTAGAATTTAAAGCAAGTAACCCAAACACAGACATCATATCTTCATTTGATAGCTGCAGTCCAGTAACTCGAGGGGAAGGATGTGATGTATGGATTAAGCTTGATGAAATGAAAACAGACATTCTTTTTGAACCTCTCTGGCAAAGAAAATGAAAACTTCAGAATCAGGTAGTAAAGTTAACTTTCAAAGCTTGGGTCCTTTGATTGGAAGGGGTCTGGGCAGTGTTTTTGTCTATTCTTTGTTTTACAGGATGCCACAGCAAGAGCTGCGGTGCGTGAATCCTGCAAGGAATCTGTGGTGGGAAAAGATGGGTGAGATCTATCTTTTGGAACTTTAGACAATTCAAGTTTCTCAAATGTTCAAAGCAGAAGGAGTTGCTGGTAAGGGTCCGATTATTTGTTTTCTCCTCAACTGTGAAAGAATTAAATATCAACTGTGAATTCTAACACTCCACATCTCCTTGAGGCACAGTCTGACAGGGGTCTGACCGCACTCTGCATGTGGACAATCCATGCTGAGAAGAGAGAGGATTTGCTATAGGAAAGGGATACGTGCATTACATTACCGTTGGAGCTCTGCATGAAAGCAGAGCCTGCTGGCCTCTGACCCGGACACAGACTTCATAGCCCTACCTGTAGAAACACCGCCCCTAACCGGAAGCACAGTTGTTTAAGAAAGCTAGGGGAGCGAATCAAAGACAAACAAGGCACAGAGCATAAAAGGACATAGCAAGACTTCTCTGAATTGCCTTGCTCACTGGAAAATATTGTACTTTGTTTTAAGAAGATATAGCCATTCTGTTGGATTTTACATGAAGAGAAAGGGCACAAAGAAGAAGTGCACTGACGTGGTGTGATTTTAGGATTCTCCCAAAATGAACAAACAAAAGGGGATAAGACAATTTGTGGTCTGAATTCCAGGAACATTCAGCATAAATAAAGAGAAAGAGGTCCCATGCTAACATCAACGTCATCATTATCAGCATCAAAAAGCATTTATTGAGTGTCTGGATGCCATAAGCATCATTATGTTTAAAGATTAGGAAGGACAACTAAGTCTCAGTGTAAACACAGCTAAAGTTACATGAATTTTTATCAGCTCCTTATAGTGCACCTTAAAGAAACCATTAAGCTGTTCAAAGGAAAACAATACAGAGACTGCACGAGGACCCTGTATGCCTCTTCACCCGGGTAAATAAATGGTTTCATTTTCTACTTTACTTCAGTTTCTAAATGAGCAGAGGGATTCACAGAAGTTTCATAGCAATATTCAGACAAGGTTTATTGTCACCAAGAACAAAATATGGTTTAAATTAATCTTCCAAAATGGGTCATTTTCTCTTGAAATAAAAAGCAATCAACCCTGTGAAGTTTTATATTTCCTATTGTCTTAATATTGGGTGTAATCATTGCTACAGATTTTCCTTATAGCCCAGAAAACACTCAGATGAAATGTGAGTGTCAAAAAATTTTAAGCTGTTTGGATATGCAAAACTGGCTGCCCTTTAGTTAATTGCAACTCACAGTAACTCTACAGGACAGAATAGACGTGCCCCTGCTCATTTCTGAGACTGTAAATCATTACAGGAGTAGAGATACTTCTCTTTCTCTTACAGCGTGGTTGCTGATTTTGAACTGTTAACCTTGTGGTTAGCAACATAACGTGTAACTCACAAGGTTACCAACATTGTTTAGACACTAAGAACTTTATAAACTCTGACTTAGCCAGACAGAAACCAGGTGGGTGACCACAGCAGTATGTATGACCGAAAACCTCGATAAGTAAATGAAAGTATGCATCTCTTTTCAGATCATCTGTCCAAACTGATTTTAATTTCATTGTATGATTTGGGGACCCAACAAATATCCATAGGTCACTCGTGTGATTTGCTTTGGGTTCTATAGTCTACTTCTAGTTATTAAAACAATGCTTCTATTATGCAAGTGATTATAGACTTTTCAAGTAGAACAGTGATCAGAATGTTTGTGCCAATGACAGGTAAATGATAACATATTAAACTTCTTGGTACCTGCAATTCTGGTGAACTAAACAAAATTGATGATTAAGACTTATAATCTTGGCACAGAATATGAGACAAAGGGACACTAAATTATATTGAATTGATCAGCTAATAATTTTAAACACTATAATTCACTTAAGATAATTAATCCTCAACTTAAGGTAGACTTCACTAAGTAGTCTTGGGTGTGAGAAGAGTCTAGATTTAGGAAATTTAGAAATAGAAGTGGTACATTGCAATGCAGAACCTAAAAATTGGTAGCACTTTCTGGTGAATGTCAAATTGAAGTCTAATTACAAGAGAGCCATGTAGAACTGCAACAAGCCCCAAACCAAACCCACTCCCACGGACTCAGTCTGATTTGTGTGTTACTGTGGAGCCACGCGGGTTTGAACTCCTTATTTTGCGGCAAGTAGTCCCATGCTTACCTGACAGCACCACAGGACTTCTTCAGAGGAACGATCGAAAGACAAAATGAAACTAAAAAACAGAAACAAATCCCCCAATAATCCAAACTCACTGCCATAAGGTAGATTTCGACTCATCATGAGCCTATAGGACAGAGCATAACTGCCCTTTGTGTTTCCAGTGCCGTAAACCTTGTATTACAGGAGCAGAAAGCCTCATCTTTCTCCGGGGGAGAGGCTGGCTGGTATGAACTGCTGACCTTGTGGTTATCGGTCAGCAGATAACCTCCTACCCTACCACTAAGGTTCCATTTTTTTTCTAAGTGGAACGATAGCCTTTTTGTTTTATTTGTTTAGGCTTCAGTAGTATTGCATCTACCTCAGTGGAATCACAAGGACTCTTGGCATCATTGCGGATTTTAAGCTGCTAATTGTGAGGTCAGCAATTCAAAATTAGCAGACACCCCTTGGAAGAAAGATGGGGCTTTCTATTCCTGTAAAGTTTCACAGTCCTCAGAAACTTACACGGGCACTTCTACTCTGTCCTATACAGTCATTGTGAGTCAGAATCCACTGTAATACCAAATGGAGCTAAAAAATCCATCAAGCAGAGTTTGGAGAGAGGAACGTTAGACACTGAAGTACAAGGAACCCAGAAGCAGGTAAAGAAGAAGAGGCCAAGAAAAACAGAGTATTAAAGGGGCATCTTAACCCTGATCGATGTGGTGCCGGGGCGCTCTCCCGAGCCGGACCTAAGCCGCGCCAGACGAGGGACGGACGTTCGCCATGAACGGGACCGCTCCTCTCGCTCTATAAAAAAATAAATAAATAAAGGGGCATCTTCCTGTTGTAGTGGAGCAAAGAGAGCCCAAATTCAAATATAACTAAAAGGGGGAACCTCCCAAACCAGAAAAAACTCCACTGGGCAGAGCTTTGGGAGTACACATTTTCCCCACTAAGTAAGCATCGAGCCACTCACTCTGAGTTAGTGCACCCAGTGGTGTTGCCTGAGAAGTTTCTCTCTGGTCACTGAATGTTTTTCATAAAAGCAGTTTCACTCAAACTTCATTTTTTTGTGATGGGCAATTTAAAAGAACAGCGTGTGGAATTTTGTTTCCTGCTGAGGAAAAATGCCACAGAAACTGTTGTGATGTCGACCACAGCTTACAAGGACAGTGCTATGGGAAAAATTCAAGTGTACAAGTGATTTTCTTGTTTCAAAATAGGTGAAATGTCGATTGATGACAAACCTCATTCTGCGACACCTGTCAACGTCACAAATGTATGAAAATGTCAATTGTAGTGCATTTGGAGTTTGTCCACCAGTCAGATTGTTAGCCAAACTCTCTAGTTAGAGGTTCTGAAAAGATAGCTTAACAGTGTGTGACAAAAAAGGCCTGATTTGTGGCAGACACGGGACTGGTTTTGCCACCATGACAACAAACCTGCTCACACAGCCATCTCTGTGTGCCAGTTTTTTGGCAAAGCACCAGCATGCTTCTCTTGCCCCTACACCTAACTCATTTGGCCTCACTGTGGTGTGGGACTTCTTTTTGTTTCTGCCAAAGAAGAGGGACATGAAAAGACAGTGATTTGAGGACATAAAAAATGTGAAAAAACAAAACGAGGGAGTTGCTGTCAGCAATCCAAACAGATGAGTTTGAAAAATGTTTCCAAGAATGGAATCACAGATTTGACCAATGTATTAAGTATAATAGGGAATACCTTGAAGGTTGGTTTGCAAAAACAAACAAACAAACAAACAAACAAATGCTTAGCTTTGAAAAAGTCCATCTTGTGGGGGTACACCCTTATATAGGAATATAATTTGAGTCTTAACTAGGACAAAGCCAAATACATATCGCCTGGATGAGATAGACCATCTGCAAGAGGCCACGCTGTTAACACGGTAACTTCCATAGGACATGGCGCTTAAAGGAAAACTGTAGTAACAACCTGATTGGCAGTAGATCAACATATCACAGAAAGCGGGACAGGGATCATGATTGGGATTTGTACACTATTTTAGGTAGAAAAAGCTTAGGATTTGTTTTGGGCTCTCTAACCAAAGTAATCAGGATATCACTCATAATCATGTAGCCCCTAAGGTCCTAAATTATACCACGGGCATACCAAGGAAAGTCCCCAAGGGCTATGGGTGTTGCTGTGAGGTGCCATCGAGTCAGTTCCCACCCACAGAGACCTGTTGCACAACAGAATGATACCCTTCCCGGTCCTGGTCCTGATACCCATCCTCACAACGTTCCTTACCCTGAGCCCACTGTTGCAGCCACTGTGTCAATCTGTCTTCTTGTGGGTCTTCCTCCTTCTTGCTGCCCATCTACCCTATCTAGCACGATGTCCTTCTCCAGAGAACTGTCTTTCCTGATAACATGTTCAAAGGATGTAAAACAAGAAGCCCTGGGCCTCTTTGCTTCTCAGGAACACTCTGGTCCCTTTTCTTCTAAGACAGATGGGTTTGTCCTTTCAGCAGCTCGTGGTAATTTCAATACTCTACTCCAGCACCACAATTCAAATGCATCAGTTCTTCATGGGGCTAGGGGGATGGTAGGCTCCACTTTCAAACACACTCTGCCCGAGGGCAAAACTATTCACATCACTGGTTAATGGTCAGAGAGAATTGATTGGAGGATGAATCTGTGTGGAGACTCGAAAGTGGATTTAGAGTTTTAACTGCAAAGATTACCCTTCTGTTGACCGAGTGCTCAGAATGTAAACTCAAATACACTCCCGATCATGGGTCTGTTTGAGACCCCTGCTGTAGTCACTGGGTGCACACATCTCGCGGTGCATCTCCGTCTTTTTGACGAATCCGCTCCTTCCTGACGCAGGCTCTCTTTCTCTCGCAATCATTTACTACTGATGATCTGTCCAAAGTAAGCACCCCACGCTCACGATTCTTGCTTATTAGGAGCATGTTGGCTGTCCTTCCACTTGGCAGTTCAAAATACATTCCATATTCTTCATCGACATCACAATTGGGATAGGTCAGTTTCTGGTTTCACTTTTTCATTGTTCATATTTTCTTGTGCGTACTAGTTGATCACCTATGCGAGTGCCTAGATCAGGTGCACCTTAGGCCTCAAAGTGATATCTTCTTTTTTTAATACTTTAAAGAGGTCTTGTGCAGCATATGTCCCCAATTAAATTCATCACTTCATTTCTTGATTGCTGCTACCATGGACTTTGGTTGTGGGTCCATGTAAACTGAAATTCTGACAACTTTAATGCTTTATCCATGTATCGTGATGTTGTTTATTGATCCAGGTGTGAGTATTTTTGTTCTATGTGGAGATTCGATGCACACTGCAGGCTGTAATCTTCGGTCTTCATCAGCGAGTGCTACACATCCTCCTCCCTTTCAGCAAGCATGTTTGTGACACCTTTGTCTCACAGGTTTAGGATGACTCTTTAGCCAATCCTAGTGCGATAGTCTTCCCTATGTAGTCCAGCCTTGGAATATTGCTCAGGATAAAAATTAATTAAGTATGATATAAGGGTACAACCATGACATACACATTTCTCATTTTAAACCATGCAGTACCGCCTTATTCTGGTTGAACTATAGGTTCCACCTGAACACAATCAGCACACTAGAATTCATATTCATAGTCAATACATAGTCAATACAACACAGATCAATCTTTTTCTGGTATTACTTGCTTTCAGCCAAGATTCATTTCACATCAGCAATGATATCCCCTATTTCACATTCTCTTTTAAATCTGTCTTGAGTTTCTGGGATTTTCCTGTTGATTCATGGTGGCATCTGTTTTAAAATTACCTTCAGCAAAATTTAGCCATGTTGCTTGATAATTTCCTCGTTTAGTTGGATCTACTTTCTTTGTAATGACACAAATATGGATCTCTGGTACCTAACTCTCTTTCAAATTTCTCAACATAGCTGAGAAAATACTCCCAGAGTTTCATCTGTTTATCGAGGCATCTCAATTAGTATTCAATCAATTCCTGGAGCTTTGTTTCCCCCCAATTCCTTCAATGAAGGATAGATGCGTTCCTTGTCTTTTCTTCTGTCATCAGTGTTCAGTGAACCAGTCTATTATTGAGATGCTGTCTAAATTGGGGTGGAACATTTTCAAGGTCTTGCTTTTACTCTCAGAACTTATATGGATTTTCTTCAGCTTCAACTTGAACTTTCCTATGAAAATGTATGATCTGTTCCACTGTTGGTAGCTGGCTTTGTTCTGACTGACAATATTGAATTTCTCCATCATTTCTTCTCACAGTTTGCCTGTGTTTACTGTCATGAAAAACCCATGTTGATATTCATTTGTGTTGTTGAAAATCTGTCAGTCTGTCATACTACACGTGTACATGCAATCAAAATGCATTGAAAAGTACTGATGCTTGGAATGCAAAGGTAAGGAACAAAGAAAGAATATTGGTTAAAAAATATGGATTAGAGGTAGAAGTGATGCCAGAAATCACATGATTGAATTTTACAAGACCAGTGACTTATTCAGCGAAAATAGATTTTTTTAAAAAAGTAACACAAATGGAAACTATAGCTACAGGATGGAATATGCAGTAAGCAAATATACAACATTCATAGAACTAGATGATGGCTGATCAGAGAGGACAAAGTCAAAGGTAGCTTCGGGAGCCATTGCTCATATGCAAATTGAAGTTTAAGTTTATCCACTTCAAAGCGCTATTCATGATTTTTTTTTTTTTGTAGGACATATTCTGAACACCAGAGCTAACAGACAGGGAAAGGCAAGAGTATAAAAACACTGAAAGGGAAGATGGATTCAGTAAAAGTTAAAGCCAATTTCTAGGTCATTGATTATTTCAGAATTTCATAGTCTTAGTACAGACAATAAAGCTATTAATAACACATGCTTGCTGACTCAGTTTGCTAGGGGTATTATATATGATATCACATTTAATCATTAGTAAAATTGTTACTTGTGTGCGATCTCAATTTCGTCATTCTGTAGTTTCAGAACTATGGTGGGTCGGTCACCTTTCTTGGGAACGGGCACAGATTTGAATGTCTTCCGGTCAGTTGGTCCAGTTGCTGTCTTTCAAATCTCCTGGCATAGATGAATGAGCGCTTCCAGCGCTTCCAGCTTTTGGAAACATTTTTTATGGGTTTTCTAGCAAACCCATGTTTTGGTAGAAGCCTTGTTTTGTAATGCATTCAATGCCACGTGAGCTTCTTCATTCAGCACCTTTTGTTCTTGTTCAAATGCTGCCTCCTGAAATGGCAGAATGTCCACTAGTTCTTTTTGGAACAGTGACTGTATTCTTTCCGTCGTTTCTTGATGCTTCCAGAATCATTCAATAGCTTGCCTCTAGAATATTTCAAAACTGCCATTCCAGGCTTGACGTTTTCTTGAGTTCCTCCAGTTTCAGATATGCTGAGTGTGCTCCCTCCTGGTTTTCCAGTTCGAGGTGCCTGCACGTTCCATTTTAACATTTGCTTTGTCTTCTCGAGCTGGCCTTTGAAATCTATCCAGCTCCTTGACTTCACCCTTTCTTCCATTTATATATACTACACACAAACACACACACATATGTAATCAAATACATATATAATCAGTATAAAAAAAGAAAACAAAACTCATTGCCACTGAGTCAATGCTGACTCATACTGGCCCCCTGTGGGTTTCTGAGACTGTAACTGTTTATGGGAGTAGAAAGCCCAGTCTTGCTCCTGTGGAACTGCTGGTGTGGTTTCAAACTGCCGACCACGCAGATCACAGACCAATGCATAATTAAACCATCAGTGCTCCATGGTGCATAAAGTCAGATAGATATACAATCATCTATATATTGCTTATAAAATAAAAATATATATACTTTCTTATTGTTAGATGCCATCTAGTTAGCTCTGACCCATAGGGAGCCTGTGGACAACAGAATGAAACGCCCGCACGGTCATCATCCTCACTGTTCCTACCCGAGCCCATTGATGCAGCCACTGTGTCCATCCATCTCATCGAAGGCCTTCTTCTTTTTTGCTGCCCTTACACTTTACCAAACATGATGTCCCTCTCCAAGGACTAGTCTCTCCTGACCTTATGCTCAAAGTATGTAAGATGAAGTTTTGCCATCCCTGCCTCTCGGGAGCACTCTGGCCATGTTTTGTCCAGTAGAGATATATTTGTCCTTTTAGCAGTCCATGATACTTTCAATATTTTTCTCCAATACCGCAATTCAAATATATCAAGTCTTCTACAGTCTTCCTTATTCAATGTCCAATTTTCATATGCACATGATATGCAATGGAGAACACCTGACCAATGGCTTGGGTCAGGCTTACCTCAGTCCTCAAAGTAACACCCTTACCCTTAAGTATTCTACAGAGGTCTTGTGCAGCAGATTTCCCTAGCACGTCTTTGCATCTCTTGGCTGCTGCTCCATGAGCATTGATTGTGGATCCAAATAAGACAAAAATCCTTGACCACTTCAACCTTTCCCCCATTCATCATGATGCTCCTGATTGGTCCAGTTGTGAGCATTTTGGTCTTCCTTACATTGAGCTGTCATCCCCACTGAAGGCTACAGACTTGGATTTTCACCAGCATGTGCTTCAAGCCCTCCTCACTTTCAGCAAGCAAGGTTGTGTCATCTACGTATCACCAGTTTTTAATAAGCCTTCCTCCAATCCTAACACATTCTTCTTCATATAATCCAACTTCTATGATGATTTGCTCAGCACACAGATTCAACAAGTATGGTGAGAGGATACAACCAGGAAATGTACCTTTCCAGATTTTATATCACACAGCATTTCCTTGTTCTGTTCACACAACTACCTGTTGATCCATGCACAAGTCACAAATTAGCACAATGAAGTGTTCTGGAAGTCTCATTCTGCTCAAGGTTATCCACAGCTTATTATGGTCCACATAGTAAAATGCCTTTGCACAATCGATGAAATACAGATAAACGTCTTTGTGGTCATCTCTGCTTCCAGCCAAGGTCCATCTGAAGTCAGCAATGATATCTCTTCTTCCACATCCTCTTTCGAATGCGGCCTGAACTTCTGGCCGTTTCCTGTCAATGTACTGCTGCAACAGTTCTTGGGTGATTGTAAGCAGAATTTTACTGGTGGGCGATATCATTGATATCATTCTATAATTTGAGCATTCTGCTGGGCCAGCTTTCTTTGGAACGTGCACAAATATGAATCTCTTCCAGTCAGTTGGCCAAGTAGGTCTCTTACAAAGTTCCTGGCATAGAGAAGTGAGTGCTTGCAGGGCTTCACCAGCTTGTAGAGATATCTCAGTTGGCGTTCCATCAAGCCCTGGTTGCTTGTTCTTGGCTAATGCATTTAATGCAGTTTGAACTTGTTCCTTTAGCACCATTAATTCTTGCTCCTATGCTACCTCCTGAAATGTTGAATGTTGACTAGTTCTTTCTGGTCCAGTGACTCTGTGTGTTCTTTCCATCTTCTCTTGATGCTTCCTGCATCATTCAATATTTTGCCTACAGAAACTTTCAAGATTATAACTCGAACCTTGAATTTCTCGAGTTCTTTTAGTATTAGATATGCTGAACATGTCAAATACAATTGATTATACATAGTCATATATAAACAGTAAAACATATACAGTCAAATATCTACATGTATAATATACACATTCCCATTTACCTTTCCAGACCTGTTGAGCTTGCTTGTCCACCTATGTATCCAATCATAGGTTATTTTGATCATCGTTACAGCAAGATTATGCCTGTTCTAGTATTACCTTTGATTTGCTTAACTTGTGTCCTTCTTGGTGTCTTCCTTGTCTTGATCGTTTTGTGCCGACCTCCCTCTTAGAGCATGTTGCCTTTCCTTGGCCCTCCCTTTCTCTGCCAGGCCTGGTCAATTTAAAAGTGTATTTCTTTCTCTGTAAGCATTTTCTTAGCCTTTTGACAATAGTGGTATTATACAATAGTTGACCATTTGTGTTTAACTAATTTAACTCAGCACAATAACCTCAGGCTCATTCAGGTTATGTGGTGTTTCATTGATTTTGCTGATTCATTAACCTCATGTAGTAGCATTCCATTGCATGGATGCACTATTGGCTGTTTATCCATCCATCCATTGATGGGCACTTCAATTGTTTCCAGCATTTCGCAATTGTGACTCATGCTGCTATGAATATAGGTGTATATACACCTAGTCATGTCACTCATGCTATTTCTGAAGGATGCCTGTGTAGTATTCAGAGGGCGAGAACAGAAAGCAACGCTTTCTAATTTTGTGAGGAAGTGTTCTAACATTGTCCACAATGGTTGCACCGCTTTACATTTCCAATAGTAGTTCAGGAGAGTTCTGATTTCTCCACACCCTCACCAGGATATGTTGTTTCTGTTTTTTTGAACTTTGCTATTAATCCAGGGGTAAAGTGCTATTGATCCATTTTGTTTTGCTTTGGATCCCTCCCATGGCTAGTGGCCTTGATCCTTTCTTCATACGTTTGTTGGCCAACTGAGTGTCTTCTTTGAAGTGCCTATTCATGACCTCTGTGGATTGTGGATTTGTATTTTTTGCTGTGGTGTTGTTGTTTTCTTTTAATTTTAGAGATTGGTCTATTTTCCAATATGTCACTGTCAACATTTTCTCCCAGTCTGTAGATTTTCTTTTTACTTTTGGTTGAAGTGTTTGATGTATAGAAATATTTAATTTTTTAAAAAATGAAGTTGTTTGCCATTAAAGACTCCAACTCTATTTCAATTTGTCTTTTTGTACTTTTTTGTTGGTTTTTAAGCCACCCAAACCATTATTTAGGTTTGAGGGATAAGGAATCTGCAGGGTTTTTTAAAAAAAGAAACAAAGAATACAGCACTAACAGATATATGTATACCTATGTTTATTGTAGCAATTTCCACAACAGCAAAAACATGGAAACAATCATAAACTTTTTCAATAGAGCAATGGATAAATAAGCTCTGGTACATTTATATTGTGGAATTTTATGCATCAATAAAAAACAATGACAACTCTTTCAAACACCACAAGCAAGGACAGAACTGGAGAATATTATGCTTAGCAAACCTAGTCCATCTTACAATGATATATATTTAATGTCTCCATTGTTATAAGGGAAAACAAAGAAGAAATGTGGCTTATACATACAATAGACAAGACTGTGATGACTGAGAGAAGGGGCAGGGACATGGACAGTAACAGGGGAAAGGGAGGGATAAGGGAGTGAAAAAAATGGAAGATTTAACAGAATATTATTGTTGATTTCATTTCTTGAGAGGGCTGTGTGTGTGTGTATACATACATACACATACATAACATATATTATGTTTCTTTAAAAGTATAAATGTTTCATTTTTGCCATGCATTAGAGCCTCTAAGTTTGACCATGTTTTTCCTTGATGATAGTTATCGTCCTAGCATTTGCATTTAGGTCTTTGTTCCATCTTGAGTAGGATTTTTGTATATGATGAGAGATATAGGCTGTGGCATATCTTTCTGCAAATAGACATCCAGTTTTACCAGTACATTTGTTAAAGAGATCATTTATTCCTATTTAATGGATTCGAGTCCTTTGTAAAAGATTAATTGTCCATAGAAAGAAGGATGTACTTCAGGTGCCCAAGTCTGTGCCACTGGTCTGCGTATCCACTGCACCAATACTAGGCTGTTGGGCTGTCTTCGCTGCCATCACTGCATGGTCAGCTGTGCGATTGGGAGGTGCGGGGCCTCCTACTTTGCTTGTCTTCTTTAGTAGTGCTTTGCTTCTCTGGCTTCTCTTTCCTTTTCATGTAAAGGTGATGATTTGTTTTCCCATATCATCAAAGAACAACGATAGATGTTGGATCAGTATTGCACTACGTTACGGCCTAGATCACTTTGGGTGGTATTCACATTTTAAGTCTAGCCATGAACATGGCATATTTTTCCGTTTATGTGGATCTCTTTTGGGTTTTTATAGTAGTGTTTTTCATCTTTCTTTGTATCTCTTTGTAATTCTTTTGTATAGCTGTTTAGATTTATTTCTATATACTTCATCGTTTAGGTGGCTATTATAAAATTGTATGATTTCCCTTATTTCTATTTCAGAGTTTTGTTGCTATAGAGGAATCTGACTTTTTTTGGTATGTTGATCTTGTATTTTTTCACTTTGATGACTCAATTATTTCCTGTAGTTCTTTGTTGAGTCTTTAGTATTTCCTGTGTAGAATATCATATCTTCTGCAAATAGAGATCGTTTTACTTATTCTTTGCCAACTTGGATGTCTTTTATTTCCCTTACTTTCTGTATTGCTCTAGCTAGGACTTTTTATAGAATATTGAATAGAAATGGTGATAAAGCAAAACTGTGTCTTCTTTCTGTTCTCAATGGAAATGCTTTCAGTCTCTCTTTGTTGAGAATAATATTGGCCATTGGCTTTGTGTATCTACTCTGAACTCTGTTGAGAAATTACCTTGCTACTTTTCTGAAACTTTCAGTTATTTCCAGTAATTTTCTTGCTGACTGTGCCAGAGTTTACTGTTTTCCAGATATGAAGAGCTTTACAAAGTTCATGGAAAAATCCCTTCTCTTTAAATTTCATTTTCCACAGACTTTTTTAACCCTTTGTATTTTTCACTAATGCAATGAATACTAAGGATTATTTTGAAAAAGGAAACTTACAACTTCTAATCACTGTCTTAAAATATAATAATTTTCTATCTTGATCTCTCTCTATATTTTCACACAATGCTACTCAAAGATGTTACATATTTAATTTTTTCGTGTGTGGTAGTGTATTAAAAATAATTTCATTATTGCTAGAAGCCAAAATTTTTTTTGCATAGAGAAAAGGAAGGTTGAGTGCTTGAATATTGAGGGAGTAAATGATTTGAAAGCTGAGTGTCATTTCCTAAGGCATTTATAAAAGTGGTGCAAATAATTGATTTGAAATTGGTTTGTGCATTATTCATATTAATTTCAATTTGGAGCATACTTCAAGTAAACTGAAAATATTTCAGAGACAGTTGGATAAATGGGAGAGAAGTGTGTTTTAGAAATGTCGATTTGGCAGCAGATGAAGAGTTTATATTCATAGATGCATGATCCTTTCTGTCTATTATCATAGTGACTGCAGAATAGTTATCTAAATCTTCAGGATTTTATTTCTGAAATAACACAAATCTGAAAAAAATTATAGACATAATTGAAATGTTAATTATTAAAAAAAAAAAGTCAGGACATCTCTATTGCTACTGAATTGTCCCTTAGAGCTAATCTAAATTTTTGACATTTTTTGTTTGTTTAAAATCAGTAACCCTTTAAGTTGGGTATTTTGACTCACTACATACAAAATCATATATTAGTTTAGGAAATATCCATTTTAAATTAAATAATATAAAGAACAACAACAAGTACTATTTCTCACTTTACTTTCACTGTATTAATTTTCCCTCAAATTTTATTGCCAAGGACATTGATAATGTGAAACTCTAATTTTTGCAAAAGTTGTCTAATAAATGAATAATGAACAATGGTGAATTCTGTGTAGTTAGAATATGTCGACCAGAAATGATACCTGATGAAATTAATGAAGAAGAGATTATACATGTCTGGAAATTAATGATAGCTCTGTTCTCCAAGTTGCATCTGAAAGCAAAGTGCATGGCAAAGGGTGCCGCTTTAGCCTGTGCACCAAAGAACTTCCGTTTCTGTGACTGCTCATCTGGCATTTTTCACCAGCACCAAATTCATTAGCAATGATTAGTTCTTTTCTCCAAACCCCTCACTCAAAATGAGTAAATAAAAGGAGAGCTTAGGCAGTAAAAGATCAAGGGCCAGTATCTCTAGTTTGAGATGTCCCTACGTTATCCTGATTGGTCAAAACCTAAACAGGCTTTAACAAAGGAGCTGCGTGATGAAAAGATGAATTCTGAGTAAACATCTCCAGTGTGACAGTCTCTTTAAGTTAACATGGATATTTTAGGTCAATTAATTCACATGTATTGATAATTTATTGTGTGAATGTAGAATTTCAGTGGCATGAAAAAGTTATATTTTTCTTTATTTACTCTCTTAAGCACAGCTACAAATATTTACAATCTGCTCTATTGGAATATAAACAAAAATGGAAAATCCTTGACGCGCATACCCTTGATTTTTTAGAGCCAAGTCCATGAGCAAATTCTTTTAAAAATTCAGAGGACACAGGAAAATCTTTTTGCTTAATAACTTTTCTTATGCCTTTGTATTCAATCCTCTTTCATTTTCAGTTACATTTTATGCTTTTGAAAACCCACTCAGTAACACTGTTTGGATGGCAAACCGTATTTGATACATATATACTCTGAGACTGCACAGGCAAAACAAATAAAAAACATACATTCTAAGAAACATGATACAGAGTCCTAGGGCGTTTCTTTTACTCCATCTGAGACAATAGAGAAATGTAGCACCGTCAGCCAAAATGAGATCAGGGCTTGACAACAGAGCAGACCTTCAATTGCCTGTTTGCAAGTTCAAGTTAAAATCGAAGAAAATGAAAACAAGATCCAAAACGTGACCTTGTGCATATCCCAAAATTGTGTGTCAAAGATATATCCTTTCATCATACTTATTCAGTCTGTATGTTGAGCAAATACCATGAGAAATGGGGCTATCTGATGCGTAACACAGAATCGAGATAATGCTGGTGACACAGTCGTGCTTGTTGAAAGCCAGTGGGACTTGAAGCATTTACCAATGGAAATCAAATATCACTGTCTTCTGTATGTTCTACAACTCAATGTAAAGAAAGCAAAAGTCTTCCCTACTGGACCATAGATAAAATCAAGATAGACAGGAAAGATTAATGTCAAATATTTCATTTTAGTCTGGCCCACAATCTATGCTTCTGGAAGCAATAATCAAGGCATCAAATAATGCATTGCATTAGGCAAATCTGCTGTACAAGGCCCATTAAAATTGTTAAATTCCAAATAATGTCAATTTGAGGACTACAATGCGACTGACCTAAACCATAGAATTTTCAGTTTCTTCAAGTACATTTGAAAGTAGGATAATCCATAAGGAAGACTGGAGAAGAATGAATAGATTTGAATTATGGTGTTGCCAAAGAATATTGAAAGCAATGTGATCCGCCGAAGAACGCAGATGTTTGTCTTGTAGGAAGTTCGGCCAGGATGCGCCTTCGAAGTGAGAATGGCCAGACTCTGTCTCACATTCTCTGGACGTGTTATCAGAGCAAGCAGTCCCTGGGAAAGGCAGCCTGCTCTGTGAAGCAGGAGGTCAGCAAAAAAAAAAAAAAAAGTTGGGGTGGGGGGCGGGGAATCCTCCAGGAGATAAGGTTTTCATGGCTCTTCTTTTGACAGAAGCAGTTTACCAGGCATTTCTTCCTGGCAGTTAGTGGATGGAAGTGTCAACTTTTATGACATCAGCTAAGCACACACTCTATGTGTCACGCAGGTTTATTACATATGCAAGAATATATATCCAAGAGCAATGGCTAAGTATGGTAAACCGAAAGGTAGGTAGTTTGAACGCACAATCCACTATTTGAGAGAATGGGCTTGAAGATGTGCTCCCATCAGGAGCGTAGCACAGGAAACTCTATGGGCAGTTATTTTCTGTCCCAACAGGGAACATTGAGTCGAGTGACTTCATACATTTTGGGGGTACGTATCTCTATGCACATATATATGACAATATTGAATATAATCTGAAATGAAACTACTTGTATATAAATTCTATTGGTGTAAAGACTAAGGTTGATCTGACTCCGATGTCTGGGGTTTGAAATCGCTGCGTGGGAGAACGATGCGGCAGTCTGCATCTGCGAAGATTTTCTTTCCACCGTGAAAACCCTATGAGATGACGGTCTAGTCGGTCCTGTAGGGTTTCTGCAAAGTGGCATCAACTCAGTGCCCATGGGTTTATCCACGAAAGACCTGCTTTTAATCCTCCTTTTACTGATGAGAAAAATTAGGTTTGAAAGTTTAAGCCACTGGCCTGAAGTTTTGTTGTAGGTGGTAATTTCACACCGTGAGCTTCACATTCTTGTACTACTGACCAGGCAGAAAACAATGTCACGTATGAAGATATTCCGTAAATAGCCTAGAACTTACTCTGTTAAATTTTCCGCTGAGAAATGTTTTCAGCTATAGAAAGTCACTCAATACCCATTATCTTACAAATTTTCTCAAAAGTTTAAAAACTCAGGAGTGTGTGTGTGTGTGTGTGTACATGAGGCAGAGAAGGGAGAAAAGATTGCATTGAGATTGAGGTCTTCACAGGAATAGGAGATGCTGAATAGTACTGAAAACGATCACCCTCTCTTGGGAATGACTCTTTTAAAACTCCAAGGAACATGCAGAAAGGGACCTTTGTGCTTAGATCATTATTCAGTTTAGTTTTCGAAATGTTGGGATTTCCGATTGGCATCATCTAGCTGTAGCTCACTCAAGTCTTAACTTTTGAATGAAGTAGTTTGTCTTCCATGGCATGAATAGACTATGAATTTGAATTTTTGCTTTCAAAAGAGCATCACTGCATCCTGGCATGAAAACTAACATATAATAAAATAGTAGTGGTGAGTACATGTCAATATATTCTTGATACACCATTGTTGTATAATACGGTATGAAATTATTCTATCAGCTATTGTGACAAAGCTCTTGCCTATTTTTGTTTCAATTTTTTCTTTATCAGAAACCTCTCCAATCTTCTTTCTGCACTTAAGGAAACTGAACTTCCCCAAACCGGTCCATGTGAGCTCTGTGGAACCCGAGTCTCTTTGGCTGTTCTTTTTATTCATTTAAGGACTGCTACCCTGCCTCCGTGGGAAAACGATGGGCCGCTCTACTCCTTCAGAGTGACAGTCTCAGAAAGTCACATGGGCAGGTCCACCCCGTCCAGCAGGGTCACTCTAGGTCAGCATGGACTCAGTGGCAGTGAGTTGAGGCTGACCCCATCTTCTCCCTCAAAGATACAGACATTTTCATCGCCATTGCCTTGGTTCTGACTCAGAGGGACCCTCTGTGGGGCTTCCGCGGTCATTTAAATATGTCACAGGAGCAGCTAACCTAAATGTATTTGTTCATCAGAACCACCAGTGTTCAACATGCCTTCACTTACCAGTTGACCATTTCCATGGCTCATGATAAGAAATACACCCCTCTTTCCTCAAATATTCTAACGATGCATTTTGCTGATATCTATACTGAGTCACTATAAGGTCTCTCTATAAGTGAACATCAACTTGATAGCTTATCTTTGGGACTGTGATTTACATTTGCAAGTCTAAACAAAGGAAGAATTGCCAATACTTAAAAATCTTGAGTTCCCATTGAGCAATATGGATTGTCTATTCACCTATCTATAAAGTATGTAAATAAAAAACATCCTCTAGCCCTATAATGCTGAATGTGATGTTTTCATAACATTTAATTAACATTTATATATTAATAAATATATTGATAACTATGAAAGAAAAGAATAAAAACAAATATTTTCCCCTGAAATTAAAAATTCAGGTGTTATAGGGCTAGTATTGAGGACCAGTATGGGATAAAAACTAGATTTACAAGATAAGAGCTTTGTATTCTTATTGTAGTGTTTTGAACTCAGACACAGAGCTAGGTGATTTTGAACTCTGATGATACACAGAGGGAGAGAGAGAAAAAGAGAAAGAGAGCGACCCAGAGAAGAAGGAGCCCTCTGAGAGAGGGGTTGAAAGAGAAAAAGACACAGAAAGAGAGACAGAGAGAGAGAATAGAGACAGATGGACAGAGACCTAGAAAGATGGAAAGACAGAGAGGGAGAGACAGATGGAGACCCAGAGAAACTGAGAGAAACACCCAGGACAGAAAGAGAGAGAGATCCAGATGGAGAGAGCACTAGAGAGAAAGAGAGAAATGGGACCCCTTATACTTTACTACTGTCATTAAGTTATTTAACTTCCCTGAAAATAGTTTATTTATTAAATTAAAAAAAATTTCTAGGTTCCCCTCCCAGACCAATCCAATGAATGACTTTTTTCCTCCAGTTTTATTTGAGACCAGTAACAAGTTCATTGCCATCTCTGCTGATGTGAGTGCTTGCCAATTGATGTAGCCTAAGACACTTATCTGGCAGGGTTAGCTGTACTGGATGAAGGCTAAGGTTTATGAACCTGCAATGGGTTTAGATATTTTGGCTGCAAATTTTATTGTCACATCTATGCTTTCTAAGTATTGATTAGTTCATAAGGGTCCACAGGAATTTTTTCTGTAAACGTTTTATATAATATAATCTTACTTTGAAAAGAAATGCATTATTTGGCTGGAAAGTGGTTTTGAGGGGCTGAATTAAAATTAAACTAAAAGTAGTAGATCGTTCAAGAAAGAACAACAAGTAGGAGGGTTGAAGGAGGTAGCCTCTTGTCTGTCTTGAATGCGTAGCTTTACAAACAATGGTATTGTGAATAGCTAGCCAACAGTAATTTCTGGGGAAGCTGAGCATTTTCTTCCCATAAAAGTATTCATTAGTTAACTCATATGTAAGATAGAACATTTCTCTGTAAGTAAATTAGTCAAAAGCAATGAAAGCAATTGAGCTCAATCTAATGATTTTCATTTTTCAACTGAATGCAAACGTTATAACTTATCAACAAAGGTGATAGGTCTAAAAGCACAAGCAATAGCCCTGTCTTTAGTGTATGCCCCTGCTCCCTGCCCCAGCACTGCATGGCTGAGAGTAAGCTGTTTCTGGACTGGGACATTTGCTGACTTAAATTTCTAAATCAAATTATATGGGTTTGCTAGTGTTCTCCTTCACATGCTTGGAGTTTTGAGTTGACATCCAAGAAAGGTTCAAACCTTTCTTGGGGGGTGGTGGCGGCGGGGGAATGCATCCCCCTTTTTTAAAGCTCATGGTTATTCTGAGTACTGTTCAGGAAAGAAAGCACATTACAACTTATGCTAATATAGGAAGAAAATATTGTTATCACAGCATGACATCTCTTAACAAGGATCTTTATAGAGAATACAAAGTCCAACAGAAATTTAATTACAAGAGATTTTCCACTTGCCAGAAATATTTGCGTTCGTGTCAGTAATAGCTACAATAAAGAGATTATTGAATGGTGTGGCAGTACAAGTAAAAGATCAAAAGGGAGGGAATCCCTGTTCCATGCACATTAATTTTTCATCGAATATTAAGATGTTCTTTTGAATAACCACCAAGTAAAACAGTGAGGGAAAATATAAAAGCAGTTCCCATTCATTAGTAACATATGAGCGCACCTAGGTCTATTTAGCCTGGCATCAGATGATGGGAATTGTTCGCCTCATTGACTGTTCTTTTCTTGGGCATTGACTCCTGCATATGGGCACACCTTATAGAACAAGCTGCACGGACTCTACACAGAAATCCACATGTAGAGCGAATTTAGAACGCTGAGGTGATGCCATTTCAACAGTCACGGTCAATCTACAATTCCCTGGCAGGTTAGAGAAGAGTTTTAAGTGTTGATGTCCTATTTCTGTGGGAACTAGAAACAAATGAAAAATGCTAGTAAAGTAGATCCAGTATAATAAATCAAGAAGCCCTAGAAACTATTTATCTCATGCAATAATTTTTGCTACCTAGGTAACACTCACAGAAAGACTAGAGCACTTCATGAGAGCCGCGAGTGGTACTGTGTGTGAAACTCTTTACACAAATGATCCAATTTCTCTTCACCATTAAGGAATAATATGGTTATGCTGATCTTAGTTGCCTGCAAGTCGGTTTGCACCTCATGTTACTGTGATCCTTGTGAGTCTTCAAACAAGTAAAGTGCTTTCTTAGGCCATTCATTAGAACATTGTTTTCATGGGTTCAATTGTGGCCCCCAGTTTTGTTGGAAATTCTAACCCCTATTCTCATGTATGTAATCCCATTTGGGAATGTGGTTTTCTTTGTATTTTACTGAGGATATATTCATTTAGGATGCATTTTCAAGTCAACCACTTTCGAGCTGTAAAAAGATCAGTTGGGCCTGGAAGCAATGAAGGACAGACAGGGAAAGATTGATGTCACGCAGGGATCCTTAAGGAACCTAGAATCATAAGCTGAAAGAGACAATGTTTTCTCCCAAAGCAGAAAGAGAGCCTTCCCTCAGAGCTGATGTCCTAGATTTGGATTTCTAGCTTCCTAAACCATGGGAACATATTTCGGTTTTAACAGTCCTAGCAAACTAAGACAATAAAGGAGCCAAATGATTCATATCCCATGAATTTAACCATATCATTTTCCAATGGCTTTAGTTGGAAACCTGAAATATTTTGGTGGGGAAAGCTCTAAGATCCAAAAGCTGGGGCTTCTCAACTTTTGGACCAGAGATCCCTGAAGAACTTACAAGTTAATACAAGGCATGCTTCAGATCAGATGCATGGTACATGAAGCATTATTTATAGACAATAAATATGTCACATACTACCACTTATTAAGTGTAAATATATGTTATGCAAATAAGAAAACATATAACTCTTATGTGGCAGTTCTCTGCTTCCATAAATATTTCATCCACAAAATCCCTGGTCTAGCTTGCTGTGTTTGCTGTGGGTTGGAATCAACTCAATGGTACACAGCAATACCAGGTGGGAGTTAATGGGAGTTTCACTGCTTTATAAATAGGGTTGTATTCCCAAAAGGGATGAAGAATCCTGTTATGTATTAGAGGGTAAAGATTTGCCTCCTCCTTTACTTAAACGAAAGGAGCCCTGGTGGCACTGTGGGCTAAGCATTGGACTCTTGACCAAAAAGTCTGCTGTTCAAACCCACCAGCTGTTCAAAGGGAGCTTAAAGACGAAGTGTCTGCTATGGTCAAGATTCTACCCTAAGGAACTGTGCTAACCTTGCTTCTATAGTGTCTTGGTGAATCAAACGGACTCAATGACAATGGGTTTTACTCAAATGATGAATTCATTTATTCACTCATCCACTCAGTTTTCCACAAATACTTATTGAATTCTAACTATATTGCAGCCACAATTGTACCAGTTGGGGACAGAGTAGGAAAGGTTATTATACACAAAGATAACTGATTTTGAGGAGATTACATTCTAGGGTCAAGATTGTGTTATATGTGTGGTAGCAGAATCCAAACTGCTTTCTAAAATAAGATTGGTCATGCATGACTATGTTTTCTTGGTACCTGTTTTGGTAGAGTGGGGTGTGCTTTGAGTCAGGCTTTTCTCTTGTAGGGACCCTCAGAGGCAATCATTGGGGACATGCATTGGATAAATGTCTGTCAGGATCAGCTGGACAGAACCACTGTATTCCATGTTATTGCTGGAGAGTATAACCCATCGTGTATGAAAACAAGACTGCCTTGGAAGAAGTACAGCCAAAATGCTCCTTGGAGGCAAGGATGGCTAGACTTCGTTACAGGTGACATGTTGTCAGGGGAGACCAGTCCCTGTAGAAGGACATCCTGCTTGTTAAAGAAGAGAGGTGGCAAAAAATAAAAAATAAAAAAGGTCCTTCTTGAGATGGATTAACACAGGAGTCACAAAGATGGGCTCAAACCTTAATAACTATGCGGTTGGCTCAAGCCTGGGCAGTGTTCCTTTTTGTTGTTCATAGGATCACTCCGAGTCAGAACTGACTGATGACACCTAACAATAACAACAACAACAATCTTGGATTTTGAGATGTAATATGACAAATATTGTTTGAAGATTCTACAATCCATCTAGTCTGCTAAATAATATACACATTGATCCCTGGATAAAATTTGGCAGTCAGAAAACGATGGGTTTTGTAGAATGTGTGGTTTGGGCAATCTGCATGACTACGTTTATTGACTTGTGCCTTGGCATGAAGTCGCTGGTGCACCTAGAGAGGCAACCACATTACGAAAGTGCCATGTGGAGTGATTTATGTGACACCGACTGCCATCCAGCCACTTCCCATTCATGGTGACCCCAGACAGAGTTTGAGAGACTAAATCTCTACAGGAGCACAGAGCCTAGTCTCTCTCCCATGGAGCAGTTGGTGAGTTTTGAACCACTGACTTGGTGGTTAGCAGCCCCACATTACTCCCCTTTAGTTCTTTAGCAGAAATATAAGAGTGAGTCTAAAGCATTGTTCCAAATCATGGAAAACTTTATTAAACAAAAACATCAACATGTGAGCTTATTGTTTCTCAACATATCTTCCATCAGGTATATATACATATGAAGGCTGTATATACTTATCTCTTCCAGAACTCCTTAAAGAGGTCTGCCTTCTTTGACTTCCACATCAATATGTCAGTTTGGGCATCCTTTTAAATGTTCTTTGATTTGGGGTACAAAAAGAAGTTTAAAGTGGCAAGATGAGGGCTGTGGCTTGGGGGATGCAGAAGGCTGCCTTACAAAATGATCAGATACCAGCCACAGCTGCTCTCAAAGAAGGAATGGGTGCAGTGTTTCAATGGAAAATGAAAATCCTCAGTGGAAATGGAGACGGCTGCAGACCAGGAATTTTCATTCCGCTGTGGTAGGTTCAATATGAGTTGAGACCTGACTTAACAGCAGCGAAAAACAACAGCAGCGGTATACAAAGAAGCCCGAGAGTAGCAGCTCGGAAGTAAATGTGCATATCAGAGTAAAGCACAAAGCATTGCTGCTCAGTGAGACTTTTTCTCACCAATGTAGTTTTTTGTTTTGTTTTTTAAAATCATTTTTTCGGGGACTCTTACCACTCTTATCACAATCCATTCATCCATTCATAGTGCTTTGGTACATATGACCAATGTGATTTTTAATATTCTTGAAACATCTCCAAAGTTCCTATGAGCATTCTCTGTCCTTTGAGAAAATCTATCATAATAGGTCACTTCATTAGAATTCCATGAAACAGTCGTTGACCTCTCTGTTTTGAATTTAACTGGCCCAGCAGATCCCCTTAGAAGCCACTGATTTGGTCAGGCGCCTTAACAAAATTAGGACTAATGTAGTATGGAGGGATCTTGTCTGCAGTCCTCCCCTAGCTGCAGAAACATGTCTAAACATGTTTGGAATAAACCCATGCATACATGGACTGGAACCTGAATAGCAATGCCATGTCAGTTCCTCTCATGTGTACACAGTTACTTCTGAGCTGCTACTCTCTGAACCCTTTCACACTCTTGTTATTGTTAACTGATGTTGAGCAGGTCCCGACTCCTACTGAACCCAAACCTAACGGAAGGAAACTTCCTACTTCGGAGCTGTCCCCGTAAGGGACTATAAATTGGACTTTTGTGATCCATAGTATTTTCACTGGTCCATCGTAAAGAAGTAATCCTTCTAGTCCATCTTCGTCTGGTGGCTCCATGGAAACGTGTTCATCATTATAACAACATGGAAGCCTCCACTGACAGATGGGTGGTCATTGTGGATAAAGTACTTTGACCGGAAATTGAATGCTGGTGTCTTGCATGGAAAATGGGAGTTCTACCACTGAGCTACCACTACTGCTTCAAAATAGACGAGCTGGAAGTTTCTCTGTTTCCTGATTTCCATATATAGATATTCTCATTTTGGCATAAGCATTTTTATAAACCACTGCAAATAATTTTGGTAGCAAGGCAGGATGTATACTAATAATCATACAATACTATGAGCTAAACAAGATTGGCAAATGTAAATGATTCTAAGCCTTTAAGTCACAACAATTTAAGTTAGCACTTTTAGCTGCCTGTTTATCATTTTATTTCGAGCTCTTCAACATAGATTCCAGGAAAATCGCTTTTGAGCCCTTTTCAGATTCTTATCCTCTCTGGTATGTTGTTCCCGTGACTCTGCACATGTCTATAGAGGGGATCAAGTACACTGGTTTATCTGACATACAAATGTCAGCAACCGAAGACCAGTTGGAAATATATTTATGGTATTTTAATTAGACAATCTATGTTTAAGATGGTCACATTTTGTAACTCAGTTTTCGATGGATTTTATATCCCAGATACTAGTTTGGCTAGGATATTTTTGACATCTATATTACTTTTTGAATTCTTTTTTTTTAATTAGTTAACTTTGAGAACTTATTGAATTTCAATATCCTACAGAATACAAGTCGACCTAATAGGAATGTTGGCTTTGTTACCAAACAGATGGTGGAAAAAAAAAATCCTGTATACGTCTAAGTCTGCGGATACGGAACCATCGTCAGTCTCTCCTCAGGCTAGCCCATCTTCACTCTTAAAATAACAATGTCACTCACATCCAACTGTGGACGTCATTGGTTTGTTAACTGTAAGGCTTTAAGTACCTGATGCTCATAGGAGGTTCCTTTTTCAGTTCGTTGGACGGAGGATGCTCGATCTCTTCAGAGGAATTTGGATTAGGAGAGGGACAACTCTCACAGGCCGTATTAGGCTGACTTTCTTCACTGTTGACTGTGGCTCTCTTCATAAAGCTCAATTCATAACGGTCCGTGGTCCCAAGGAGACCGTCCATGTAAACAGGAATTGTCTCTTGTGGGGTGAGAGAGGAGTCAAGGAGGATGTGAACCAGGCTAATAAAATGTGGATTTATGGCTGTTCTGCTTCAGAGTCTACTTTCTGTGTCTGTTAGACCAGAATTTCCTGGTCCTTCTCCACTGCCAAGAAAAGTTATTTCTCTCTCTTGCTCGCTCGCTCATAATTAATGTGTATGGCAGTTTGCTATGATAGAGTACACAGATTACAGAGAGGGAAGCAGGTTCATGCAACCACCTCCATGTTTAACTGAAGCAGGAAGCCTCAGAGCTCAGTCTCAGGAATCTGACAGAGGTTGCTAATATGGCATCCATTCAGCGATGCACTTGAATTAAAAGACGTATCATTTCCTTAAAAGTTTTCTCCTAACCACCAAAAGTGTGCGGCAGAGCAACAGTGGGAGCAGAGCAGAGTCCCCGAGGGAGTACAAAGGACAGACTCTGGGGCCAGAGCATGCTACCCCATCGGACCTGACGGAAGGGCACGCCTAGAGATCAAAAATCAGACTTTGATCTATTTACAGGTTTTTCTTTCTGTTTAAAACCTTTTTCTTTTACTTAATTTATTCTTCTATGGGTAATTGGTTTCCTTTTTTGTTGCCATCGCTGTGTTCTCACTGATTGTCTATCTTGAGATGGCTTGGTTTTTGATGCATATTAGTATCTCTACAGATCTATCTAGATAAGATAGACTGGATGAACAGTCTGGAGGAGAAAACAACGGGACCAACGGTTCTGGGGGAACACGGGAGAGTGAGAGGCGGGGCAAGGAGGTGGTGGTGACCAACCCAGGGACAGGGTAGCAACAAGTGATCCAAAATCAGTGGCAAGGAGGGTGTGAGAGGCCTGGTAGGGATTCAGCAAGGGCAATGTAACCGAGAGAG
>NW_022103920.1:76353868-76357033 GCF_000313985.2 Echinops telfairi
GAAACACCGGGAATCCAGGACAGATGACTCCTTCAGGACCAGTGATGAGAGGAGCGAGGCCTGGAGGGTGGAGGGAAGGTGGGGTAGAAAGGGGGAACTGATTACAAGAATCTACATATAGCTTCCTCCCTGGGGAATGGCCAGCAGAGAAGAGGGTGGGGGGAGACGTCGGACAATGTAACTTATGACAAAACAATAATGATTTGTTAATTATGGAGGGTTCATGAGAGAGTGGGGAGTGGGGAGGGGGAGGGGGGAAATGGGCAGCTGATATTAGGGGCTAGAATAGAAGGCAAATGTTTTGAGAATGATAGGGCAGTGAATGTACATATGTGCCTGACACAATGGATGTATGTATGGATTGTGATAAGAATTGTACGAACCCCCAATAAAATAATTTAAAAAAAAAGTTAACTGAACCAACGGCTCAAATAGAAAGCAAATGTTTAGAAAATGATGATGCCAACATAAGTACAAATATGCTTGATACAATTGATGTATGGAATGTTATAAGAGCGGTAAGAGCCCTCAATAAAATGATTTTTTTTAATAAAAAAGTTTTCTCCTAATAGTTTAATTCAATCCTTTGATTATTATTTATATATTTATTTTTAAAGATTAATAAATGAACTAAAATCTTCAGAAAAAAGTAAGCAGGGATGGTCCTATATGTCAACTTTTTAATTTGCAATTGAACAAAAGAATACGCGTTCATCGTGAGAAGAAAATACTGAACACAGCATTTCTATTGCAGCCACAGATAATAAACTTTATGGTTTTTAAAGACATCTAACACTTTTCTCCAATTGAAAAGCTTTTCAAAATTGATGTCAAATATTCCTGCTGAGTGATTCTTAAAATGCATATGGATGTAAATGGCCAAAAATTTGAAGTTAACTTTTTTTGACAATTCTATAACATCTACCATTGCACATTGAAAACAGGATAATAATTCCACATGAAAACTTGGCTAGTTTGGTCTTAAACAATGTAAGATAAAAAGTCATGTGGGATGCTCCCACATAGTATTTCATAGAAAGTACAATTTGATCTGATCATCCTAGTCTGGAACACATTTTTCTTGGTATTTGGTCTCGGCCACCCCACCCCCTGCCTCCTGCTTTAAATCCCTTTTCTGCAGTCTGTGTCCTTGCAGCGTACGACATCTAAAGAACAAAAACAGCTTTCTTCCCTAGGGAGTGACTGGGGCAAACGCTATTTTACATGAGGCATTTCATTGCCTGCAATTTTTCAGAGATAGTAAATAATTATTTGTTAAATTAATGAACAAATAAACATATTTGTTTTATTTACTATATACTACCTGGATACTGGTTAAATTTGTATATATACTACAAACTCCTTCAGGACTGAAATGTTATAACAGCACCCCCCCCCAAACACACACACACACACACACACACACACACACACACACTTTTTGGCCTTCCCCTCAACCCATATGGATGTGTGTGTGTTCTCTCTCTCATACCACAGAATATCTTGCCCAGACAATTCCTATGGTATGTGGTCTATATCACAACATTGATATTAGATATACAATGTAACTTAAAGCATCAATTATCTTTTAATTCATTCTTTTCCATAAACTTTTGCATCACCTGCATCAGGACAGGCTACTGTCAAATCAAATTGCAAAATATCCTGTGGCGGCCTACCAGGTTGGTTGTTTGCAAGTTTATTACATATGATGGTCAATATTATAACTTACATTGCACCATATAACCTACAAGAGCCAGATCATATATAAGGCAGAAACCTGCCAGAGTAGAAGAATGAAA
Organism: Echinops telfairi; assembly: GCF_000313985.2. NCBI lineage: Eukaryota > Metazoa > Chordata > Mammalia > Afrosoricida > Tenrecidae > Echinops > Echinops telfairi. The sequence goes on from NW_022103920.1 coordinate 76,355,671, forward strand.
AATTTCCCCGCTAAATAGACTGGTATAAAAGTGGTGATGGCTCCCTGTCAAAGAAGGGGATCTTGCAAGGTCCTGAAAAATGAGGTAGTTCCACCCCTCACAGGGTTTCACTGTAGGATGTCCGCCCTCTGACTAGTTGTGAGCTAAGTCACAAGTGCCTGACCTGACAGCATTAATCCACAGACACACACAGGCAAACAGACACACTGAAACATACTACACACACACACAAACATATTATGGTTGTGGCTTCCGTGTTCCAGAGACTGACTTTAGTGACAAGTGGAATATTTTAACATTGGGAGAGGATTTTTACAATATCACTTTGCAAATTTTAAACTCCTGTGATCTCATTCCTCCTTTCAAGTGAAACGTTTATTAATGTGTTTGTGAAATATTCATTCGCTTCAATGCATAAGTATATGTAAAAGTATCTTTCAAATGCCTACTCTGTCCCATAAATACTATTTTGGACATTGTTAGTGGAGGGTAGAGCTTAACAGACAGCTGCTCTGCCCTGCAAGTGTTTGCAATCATGGCTGATTTAGAAGTAGATCCATTGTTTTTTATTCTGGTCCATATTGTGTGTCTCCGGTATACTGATTTGAATAGTATAAGTTGAAATATCTAAAGAAAATTTGTTTACATTTTGATGGGGTCAACTAAATTTCTATAAGAATAGTATAATGAACAAAGTTTATTTGCTGTACTTAAGGACTGTCCAGTGTTCTTAAAATGCTTTAATTTTATTCAGAACAATATGTTTTTCTAAATCATTTGATTAGGGCATAATCCAGACATCATACCATTTAATAGTTCAGTCAGTTCAAGCAGTGTTGTGCAATCGCCTCCACAATCATTTTCAATAAATTGTCTTCCTTTGGGTACTCCTTGATATCGGCCCTTCATTACACCCCGCCCCCGCTCCCCTGCCAGTGGTGCTACCCAGGTACTCTTATTCTGGTTTTATTATAGATTCACCCATCCCGAGCTTCATATAACAACAACCACAAAAACACAGAAAGATACACAACAGAGAGTCAAGAACACTACCCAAAATAGCAAAGTACAGCAGAGATAAGCCCCAGTTAGGGAGAGACAAACAAAAATCAGAAAATATTAAAAACCAGATACAGCTCAAATGGAGATCAAACGACAAGGTTTTAGCCAATGGATCACTTTAGTGATCTCACCCTCTCTGCAGTACTCTGATGCCCAGGGTAGGCCCTTCTCTCGCTGAAGGTCGGAGGGGGACCACAGGAGGCTCGTTCCCTGTGCAGACCCTGTGAATGCCTTTTGGGCTCCCACTGTCACCCATCGCCTCTGCCAACTAGAATCCCACAGTTTAAGCTCTGGTACTATT
>NW_022103920.1:76357343-76359582 GCF_000313985.2 Echinops telfairi
GCTCCTTTGGATTTGTATTATATCTGGAGAAAAATCTTTTAATTACTTGCAGCTTTCATGAATATGAGTGACACTAGCTGTGAGTCAATCCTTTCAGAAATATTTCATACAGGACTGTAAAATGCTCTGTCTGTAAAGGGGCGTGGGAGAAATACTTTCAGTCTCATAAATCCAATTCCAAGATGTACACTCAAGTGTCCTTGTCCAGGATCGTTCTCTTATTATCTAGGATGAGTATTACACTCACAACTAACCACTATATCTTGTAGTGACTCCTCAGATTATATATATTGAGGGCTTTTAAAAATTCTCATTTTCACCTTACCTTTTACCAAAAGCTTTTTGGAAGTTGAAAACTGATCCACTATCAGTCTTCTGGGGGAAACGGGAAAGAGGGTACATTTCATGTGAATTTCTTTCGTAGTGCTATATGCCCAGCACGGGGCGGCATGTGAAGAAGGAAGGATGAAGCAGCCAACCGCTTTATGGCACCTCCTTGTGTGGGGCTCACCTGTGGACATTGTTATGTTCCTTCCAGTGACTCCCAGAAGAGCAGAGTCCGTCCGAGTCCAATGTCTAAGAATAAGGACACAAGGTCTTGATTCACGGCCCCCATTTTCCTGGTCAGCTTGGATTGTCCACTTTGCCGTTGTATTCCATTCAAGCAAATGATAATTATTTACAATTCAACAACTTTCTCTAATTTTTCTTCTTAATTCTCTCATTTCAATCAGTATACTTCTTCTTCTGAAACTCAACGATAAGATCTCAAGTGTAATACATACCATGTGTTTTAAGCATATATTATCAGATGAGCGTGTTATGAGTATCAAAATTAATTCATAAGCAGTTAATAAGCATTTCCTGAAATGATAAGAACTTTCAGGAAATTAAGCTATCTTCTTGGACTGGGGATTCAATATGACTTGTTGAGGACATACTATGTGTTGACCATTGTTCTGGTGATACAAGGGAAAGGACCTATCTAACACAGGCCTTGGAATATTATGGAATTGCCATTAAGACAGGGAAATAAAATATATCTATAAAAATATATTGAATACCAAAAAGATTTGTTCTGTGGAATAAAGTTGTCTAGGTTAACAGTTTGAGATTAATTTCACTTCTCCCAAATTCTCTTTTAAAATATCAAAATATATATTTTAATGTCAAAATAGTCTAATAACAAGGAACATTGTGCTAACTTTTCAAAGAACATATGATTCAGTTTGGAATATGTGAGATGCATTGGTAATAGAAAATTCAACTTCTAAATAATAATGTTATATCCTAATTATTTGCAAATGTTTTCATATAATCTTAATTCCAAAGTAGCTGACCCACTATTAATCCAAGTACTTTTAAAGAAATGTGAAATGCCAGACTTCCCCCCACCAAAAGTAGACAACTGAGCATTTTTTCAACAGTTAAATGTCAATAAAAAATAATTATGATTTTAAAAATTGTGACTTTGATTATAGCATTTTTTTCCTGCCATACACAGCTGGGGGGACAGTTCATCTCCAGGTCTTTAGTACCTAGCTTCCTTGGAACCAGAGTCTGAAATATTTGCTGAGTAAATTCGACTCTCTATCCCTTAGAGACAGTTAAATTGCGCTCCCCGCGGTCGTATTTCAGAGCTCATTGGCCTATAAGAGATTTCAAGGCCATAGGCATCTAAGAGATTTCAAGCTCATTGGCCTATAAGAGATTTCAAGGCCATTGTGAAGACCACCGATTTGCCTTGGAATCCTTGGCCTGAACTTTTTTGAAGTGACTAAAAGACAAGGGAATGTTAAGGATTATGATTCATTCCAGAGTGATAAACTGTGTTTCCTCTGGGTCTTTTTAATTAGATTAAAAATAGGTTAAAATACCACCAAAGAGTAAAGCCAGATTGCCATTTATGTGTTAGCCCGTTTTCTTCCTTCCAGCCTGAGGAGCACGTTGGTGAATTCGGTTAGACTGGAATGAAGGGTCAGGGAAGCCTCTGGGTAGATTTTCATCTGCAGCTCAAACTCTGACAATTCCTTGGAAGTTCAAGGTAGTTCACCTTTTAGAAATTGAAGGAAAAGGAAGGGAGAGAGGAAGGAAGGAAGGGAAAGGGAAAAGGGAAGGGGGGAAGGGGAAAGGGAAGGAAAAAGAGGGGATACTTGAGGATTGGGGTTGGGTGGGGGTAAGAGGTAGAAGGGAAGAAGAGGGGGAAGGGGAGGGGTAGAGGTAGAGGAGAGAGAGGGGA
>NW_022103920.1:76359744-76394434 GCF_000313985.2 Echinops telfairi
GGGGAGAGAACAGGGAAACTATCTGTTTAATGATCTCAGATTTGCTGCTCTGGAAAATTCTCTTCCTACCTGACAGGAAACCTCCTGGCATACCTTATTCTCAAGAGCAGTGGTTCTCAACCTTCCTAATGCTGCGACCTTTTATGTCACCAGTTCCTCATGTTGTGGTGACATCCCAAGCGTAAACTTATTTTCATTGCTACTTCATAACTATCATTTTGCTACTGTTATGAATCGGGCGACCCCTGTGAAGCGATTGTTCAACCCACAAAGGGGTCACGACCCACAGGTTGAGAACCACCGCTCTGGAGGCAGCCCCCCATGCCATCTCCCTCTTTCTCAATTTTCAAGCATGCCTTACAAGTACCACTCACTTCAAATAAACCTTATATTACTTGTATTCTTGGATAAGATTGGTAAACCAGAGTCCATGGAACTCAACTCTGTTTCCAGTGGCAGAGATGAGGGAAGGTCAGTATTATGCTGCATCACAGCAAAGCACTTTCTTTATTCTAGCGTAAGCAAGCAACCATGAACTGCTTCACTTTGGAAAATAACCCTTCCAGATGTGTATGAAAGAGGGCACACAATTCTTCTTCATCCTGTCACTTGCTTTTAAACTACAGCTCATATATTAAGACAGTTCTGTTTCGGTTATTATCTCTGGTCTACTTCAGCGCCCTGCAAAAATCCCATGATACTGTGAACTTACACATCCTTTGTAGTCTCTTCCCTGCAGTGGAAATAAAACAAACATGGCTTCAACTCTCTTAGTCGATTCCCAAACTCAACATTCGCATAACCATTCATGTAAAAAAGCAGGTGATAGTATAAATAACAACAATCACGCACCACCTGTTACTGTATGCACATTTTACTCTCCAGTACAGTGCAAAAGACATCATGGTTGGTAGAAGGGCAGTGAAAAAGAGGAGACCGCTTAGACAAGATGGACTGACACAGTGGCTCTCACAATGGGCTCAAACATAAGACGAATTGGGAGGATGGTGCAGGATCAGTCCGTGCTTCTTTCTGTTGTACCCAGGCTCTCTGTCGGTTGGAACTGACCCAAAGGCACCTCACCAATAGCACGTTCTAAACTCTAACTTCTCCACACTACAAATACAGTCACAGACATTCACATGAGCCATTTCCTGCCAATCCAAGCCAAACTCCTAGTCAAGCACACCTTTAATTAGAAAACTACTGACTGCTTCGTGTTCATTTCATCAACTTCTCTTTATTGTCACTACAACCCAGTTTTCACATTAGAAACTATGTATTCTGGCTCCTCTCTCCTCCACTCACGAGAGGAAACTCAACCCTCTTTGCTTTTTTAAACAAAGTTTAAATCATATTGCATTCCAGAAAACTATTTTACCATTGACAGCTGAACCGATTTTTTTCTTTTTTAGTTCCAACTTCAATTAATTAAAAAAATCTTAACAATAGCACAATATACCTTAGTGAATATTTGGTTTCATAATTATGTTGCAAATTCTTTAATCCAATGTTCCATGTCTCCAACTTGTTTATTTCTTCATCAGTGCCCAAGATAAAGTGTGTGTATATGTAATATTTTCTACATTATAAATATTTTAGGTTAGACATATGAGATGAGCATAAAATATTTAAAAAATTTTTTCTATTTTTTACAGTATGTAGCTGCACTACATTTCTATGTACATTTCAAATGTGAACACTATTCTATGTGCTTTTCAACTTTTAAAATACTTTCTTTTCATCACCAAAAATTCAGAATTACCTAATAGTTGAATATAATAATATTTAAACAATCATGTATAAATCACCAATTATTTTGAAATATTTGATTTTGGAAAATGAACATATTCTATACAGAACATTCAGGCCTCCTGGGATATGCATTTCTAGAATTCAGGGAGGACTAAAACAAATTTACATAAAATTGCTTAGTTTATCTCATGCAATTAATGTGGAAGAAAATGTGGATTGAGTTTAGAAAAGTGCTAAAAAGCAGAACAGCTTTCTACACTAACGTAAAGTGAGAAGCTGGTGTGGGGTAGAAATGCTAACGTAAAGTGAGAAGCTGGTGTGGGGTAGAAATGCACACGGAAGAAAAAGAAAGAAGCAGCTAAAAAGATTAGCCTGGTATCAGTACCACCCCTTCAATCACATCAGTTCTAACTTGTAGTGACCCTAGCTGGTGAGTTTGAACCGTGCCTCTTGCAACTGCAAGTTCAACACTGACCAGGCAGCACCTCCAGAAAAGAAATGTTTAAAGAAACCGTAATGCTATTAATATATTTTCTGAATATCCTTTAGAAATTGGTTTATGACATGGTTAATCTAATCTCACTTTATTTATGAGCTAAATATTTTCCTCTACACCTTCAAATGTAAAGATGACTAATGATTCTTTTGGGGGAAATATACCTTTGTATTCTGTATAGTTGTTTATTGTTTAGAAATATACCTGAACCGTGTTGTTGTTGTTCAGTGTCATGGGTAGATTCTGACTGCTAGAAACCCACCACGGGGCTTGTGTGTGAGCCCATTGTACAGCCCTGGTGTCAACCCTTCCCATGGAGGGCTGCCTCATCCTTTTCCTTCACACCCCATCCACTCTACCAAGACTCACTGACTAGATTGATTGGTTAAATCTGAAAAGGGTCTTCTTCATATCTTCAATTTCTCCTTTCATGCATGGCTGAGATGCAAGCTGGCTGGGAAGCTCCATGACCCTGCTTTGCATGCACTGTACAAAATGGAAAAGCAAGGAGCGAAGCCCCCCTCACCCTGCGGGCTGTCATCGTGCCGTCTACTCCTAAGCTGCACACACTAATGCAGAAACACAGCTCCTTTGAAACAAAAATGATGAGTGTTCTGACTCCTTGGAGACAGTCAGACTAAGTTGAACAAAGTAGCAAGAACACATCCTGTTATCTGAAAAAAGACAAATTACCACACTAAATTCATTTTCTAAAAGTTAATTGCTCCACTGTCTGTATCAAACACTGTCTGTGGCAGATATACCTATTCCTTAGAATACATCCATAGTCTCTATGGGCAGAACACTAATGATTTTAATATATCAAAACCTGTTACTTATACTTGAATAGATTACCTAAAAAATTTAGTTAAGAACAACTCTATCATCCCTTAGTGTGGAGACCTCTCAGCTCATTACCAATCAGCAATTTAGCGAGACATCATTCAAGATGATGATAGTAGTTTGAATTATTTGGAGCACAAAAATAATAAGGAATCTCCTACAAGTGACCAAAATGTATAGCTGTGGCTCGCATAGTAGCTTAGTAGTTCACATATGGCTTATGTCAATGGCAGAAACAACATTATTTTCTAAATCACATTGATTTGTTACGTGGTATTGAAAGATCTTAAGCAGAATCAAGGTCTATAAATCATAGAATGGGAGTCCTCAAAACTTCTTATCTGTGTTTCCGTTCTGTCCAAACGAGCCCAAGAACCAAGCATTCTAAGTACACAATGCTACCAGTCAAAGAATAAGAAGGGAGACCATTCAATTTCCTCCTTTTTGGGCACGATGCCAGACTGACATTTTCTTTTCTGTTAGTTTTGGCAAGGAAGAAAGAGAAAGGAAACTTTACTGCTCAGTTACTGATGGTTTTTCTATTTTGTTTTTATTAAAAATGTTGAAACATGGGCCCTTTGTCAAAATTATTTTATTATTGAAGGGTGGGTGGGGTGAATGAACTGGCGATTGTTCAGAAAACCATTAACAACACTGGCAATAGACAATCTTATTTGGGTTCCCCAACACAGAAGTGCTTAATTGCAATAAATTACACTGCAGTCTGGTGACTGATGTGCATGTTTAATGAATTGGTACAGACCTGGAGGTTAATCTGCTGGGAGGTAACAAACTTCGCCCATCTGATATTGCAATAAAACGTATGATCTTTTAAAGTTACATGATGATATATTTTGGGCATGAAACTAAAAGAATGAGTTTTTATTGGCTGCAGATTTGTTGGGTCTCCAAGACTAAAACATTGAAAAACCAACATCCCTAATGGCGACATTTGAATGAAATACAAAGCTTAAGTACATCAGTAGTGGAATGCAATCCCTTAGAATGAGAGACCAGTGACCATCAAAGAACTCACAGAAGATGTGGTGTGCCCTCAGAAACAATTGCCTTTGAGCCAGGCATCTTTACTCATGCAATGAGTTTTATTTTCAGTTTTCAAATTATTTATGTAAAAAGAAAACAAATACTCTTTCTATATGCTTCAACACTAAATATCCCTTAGAGTTTGTATAGAAAGATGGGGAGGGAAAAAAATCATATCATCGTGAATGAGGCTAGCGCGTGATGGGGACCCAATGCCCATCTCTAGACAACTGGACATACCTTGCAGAGGGGTAGTGGGGAGATGAGTCACTTAGGGTTCAGTACAGCAATAACGAAACCCACAACCTTCCTCTAGTTCTTAAACGCTTCCTCCCCCCAACTACCATGACCCCAATTCTACCTTGCAAACTTGGTTAGACCAGAGGATGCACAGCGGTACAGATGGGAACTGGAAACGTGGGGAATCTAGGACAGATGAACCCCTCAAGACCAGCGGTGACAGTGGCGATACTGGGAGGGAAGCGGGGGCTAGAAAGGGGGAATTGATCATGAGGATCTACATATAACCTCCTCTCTGGGGGATGGGCAACAGAATGGTGGGTGAAGGGAGATGCCGGGCAGTTTAGGATAAGATACAATAATAATTTCTAAATTATTAAGGGTTCATGAGGGAGGGGGGAAGAGGGAGGGAGGGGAAAAAAAGGAAAATGACCTAATTCCAGGAACCCAAGAGGAAAGCGAATTTTGAGAATGATGAGGGCAACAAATGTATAAGTGTGCTTTACACAATTGATGTATGTAGTGTGATGAATTGTATGAGCCCCAATAAAATGATTAAAAAAGAAAGAAATATGGCTTCCTTTAGGAACCACAGGGAGAAAATGATTTCATAACCCTAAATGTAAAACTGAGGCTCAATCAGAAAGAGAAAGTTAGTAATGGATCGGTTGATGGTTGTGGAGTTGCTTCCAGGAGGTCCTTCACAGATGAGTTAGTGACAAATCACTGACAACTGAGGTCCTTGAAGAAGTTAAAACAGGAAGCACTGTGTTTCCAAAAGAAGGTAAGAACCACTTTCAGATAAATCAATCAAAGGCGATGTTCTGAAAACAATTACCCAAGTAACTATCTAGTAGGTTTTAAAAAAGAAATCTAAGATGAGGATTGATTTACATAATTAAAGACATTGTACAGACTCTTAAACAAAAGGAACCTTCCATTTTATTAGCGTTTTCGTATTTACTGAACCTAAATGTGATACACATCTCTTATAAATTTACAAATAAAAATGTATAATGAAATAACAAAAACTTGATGCAGTCCTTCCGAAAGATCAGCTATATCAGTTCCTAAATTGCCTGATGTCTCCTTTCAATTTCCTGAACTCCCACATTGACTACATTGAGGTCATTTTAGACACTGCAGTTATCAAAGACTCTCATGTTGCTGGCAAATTCACTGATCTAAGCAGTTGTGCCTTTAAAGAAGAAAGGATGTTAGAGGCCATTTTCTCTAAGCTTATTCATACCATCATTATTCAATTCCACAAAATTAATGTAAATATACAATGTTCTTTTATCCATCTCCTCGAGCTGCGGTGTAAAACCATCCCCCACCTGCTTCTGAAGACTTGGGCTTCACTGTATATTCTGACATCTCTCACAGCACTTGCAGGCATTGCCTAAAGTTTTTAACTTCTCCATTGAAGCTCGCCAAAAAAGGGATTTTGGAAATAAGTAGAAATAAATGGGCCCAGCACATTCACCTTTGAGAAATATAACTCTAAACAATCACATTATTTTTGTGAGAGGGCAGATTAATATTCAGAATAACAGGAGCACGGCCCATTTTATGGAGCTATTTCTGACCCAACTAGTTTAATGCCGCATCTTACTCCAGAAATCAGTGATTATTGCTATTATTATTTTTCAATCAGTGATTATTTTTGGGGAGCGTGTAGAAGGCAGAATCACAAATATGTCTTCAATTAATTGTCTTCCAATATCCAATCCAATGAGTTCACAATTTACTTTTTTAGTTTCCCATCCAAATGTACCTTTAAATGTGTGTAAATATATGCCACAAATAAAATGGACTGAAATATTTTATTTGATTACTTATTATATGTGAGGTCACTTCCAAAAGCCTGAAGAAAAATGGAATAAAAAATACTGGGATTTTTCACACATTTAAAGCAATATTTTATTGTGAATTTAACTAAGTTTTCCAAAAAGGGTTTTCATTCAAAAAATCATGCACATTTTGTTTTATCTCATTGACTGCAATCCCAACTTTTAGAAGCACCTTCATACAACAGTTTTAAGAGAACGTTTTAGCTTTAAAAATCATATTGTGTTGCTTTATTTTCAAAGGTGAAGTCATGCTGTATGATGTTATATTAGTAGAAATGTAGAAGTAGGTCTATATTCAGTTTTTTAAATTCTGAATAAAACTAGGCAGCACATAAATAAAACTTAGAAGGAATCAATATGTATATTAAACATATTGAGCAAGACGGAAATTTTCAAGATCTAAAACCATATGCAAACAACTTCTTCATCCTAGCCAACATATTTTAACTAGGCCTTTGGAGGGATGGATGTGGCCTGCAAAGACCTATGTGGGCCATCCTTACATAATAAAACCTTCCTTCACGGATTTGGGAGTCCCATGTTCACTGAATACTGAAAACAGATGGCAAACTGTGTTAGAGCTATATCCTAAAATTGGTGGGCACCTAAATCCCCGTATGCAACAAGAGGAATAGCATAAGATGCTACAGAAAGACCTTGAGTAGGCTGTGCTCTGTATATACACGGCGTTCCTTAAATTATTTATGTTTGAGAGGAGAGTGTTGAGTTTTGCTCCTTGAAGGAATGAACAAAATAAAGATGGTGATGAAAAGGAAGGGATAAATATGACTTGCGACCTGTCAGGATGATGATAGACTGACGGAGTGAGGAGGGTCACTATGCTAGGCAAGACGGAACGAAAGAATGTAAATACCATCTTACCGGATTCCTTCTCATTCCTGTCCGTGTTTCTACGGATAGAAAGAAAGAAAGAAAGAAAGAAAGAAAGAAAGAAAGAAAGAAAGAAAGAAAGAAAGAAAGAAAGAAAGAAAGAAAGAAAATCTGCGTGGGGACTTTAGGAGGCGCGCATCTCCGTCACAAATGCTGTAGACTAAAAGGGTATAATAAGTGCTTCGGGGTAAACATGTCCCAGGATATGGAACCCTGAGAGGAGAGGGTACTGGATGGATGGTTTATAACAAGTCCTTCTCTCTAGTTAACAGAGAGACACTCATCTACTCTGGGCCAGGATAACAGTTAAACTTGGAACTATTTGTATGGTCTTTTCTTTCTTTCTTTTTTCCCTTTGGTGTCTATCTATTTAAGATAGGCAGGATAAGAAATCCCAAGAAGACCGCAATGGGATGGGAGGAGGCATGGGGAGGGGAGCGATGAGCCAACAACAACAGGAGCAGGGGAATAACAACGTGACTAAAATTGATGGTGAGGAGGATGTAGCATTCCTCGTCATGTTTGATCAATTGAAATATTTCTGAGAGGAATTATTGGGAGGTGAATGATGGGTAAACATGATAGTGGGGCAGGAGGAAAGAAAAAAGAAAAAGAGGAAAGAATAAGAAAGTAAAAATTATATATATATATAAGTATAACTATAGTTTTGTATATGTGTAAATATATAAAGATAGGGGTATTTGTCTATATATATATATATATATCCACATACAACAGGAAAGCAGATGGATTTTGGGCTGCTACTTAAATCTTACCTCAGTACAAGAATGCATTGTTCTAATAATGTGGCAATGTAGCATGCTCACCTCCCCAACAAGACAAAAATGGGTGCATACACACACATACGGTGAAGAAAGTTGATGATGCCCAGCTATTAAAAGATATAGCATTTGGATCTTAAAGACTTGCAATCAAACAAGTGTCCAGCTAGCAGGGAAGCAACAAAGCCCCACATGGAAGAAGCACACCAGCTTTTGTGATCACGAGGTGTCACTGGGAATAGGTCTTAGAAGTTCAAAAACAAGCAATAAAATTGATGTTAAGGAGCATAGACAAAGTGGAGACCCCAAACCCACTTGCAAGGTAATTGCATAGTCCCTCACAGAAGGGTCACATGGAAGGGAAGATATATGCAGGATGTGGTATGGCACTCATGAGATACATATCTATCCTCTAGTTCTTTAATATTCCTTCCCTTACCACTATCATCTTTGTTTTTACCTCATTAATCTTGTAAAACCTGCGTAGGTTCATTTGTATAGCTAAGATCATTTGATGCTTGAAAGCCAAGATAGATAACCCTTCAGAAACAGCAAGGAGAGTAATGATTCCCTGAGGGTACCAGAAGAATGGGGTAGGGGAAAGATGAAACGGATAGCAGGGATGACTGCAGAACTGCAAGCAGAGGAATGAATAACAGAATTGTAGCGAACGGAGACATTGGATGATGTAAGATACTGCAAATAATAATAATAATATACAATATAATAATAAGGGTTTCTGAGGGTAGGGTGGAAGAGGCAGAGGAATAAAGGGGAGCTGATATCAACGAGTCCAAGAAAAGAAAAAAAATGTTTTGAAACTGGTGGTGGTGGCAGTTGTACAATACTGCTTGATGTGATTGAACTATGGAATGTTCTATCTGGAAGAGCTCCTGATAAAATGATTTAAAAAAAAAAAAAGACAGCTGAAATCCTGCTGCTGCTATATTAGGGGAGAAGTTAGAGAAGCCATGCCAGTGAGTGGAAGGTGAAGAAATCGGGGAACTAGGCAGGTCAATAGCCTACGGTTAAACGGAAATACAAGTATGGCCTATGTGACATGCTGGCTACTTTGAAGCCTGAGTTAGAGTGACGCAACATGAGACTGGCCTCATTATGTGCTCCATCATTCCTTCATTTTTGCACTCACACTATCCATGATGAAACCTTTTTTTTAAAACTCATAGTGCAGAATAGGCCTTACAGGAAGTGTGTGAGCGCTATACAGCAGCTAAAGCTCTCCACCGTGGGAAAAGGAAATGGCCATCACTGCTGCAGGAGCACTGAATGAGTCCAGGTGGCTCTCCTAGCCAGTCTCTGTCCCACCAAACTACCTCTCCACGCATGCTGCATTCGGTGCGAAGGTGGGAGAAGATACCCCTAGGATTCACCTGTGAGTCACTGTGGACAGGATTCCCTTGAGTGGCATCCTGCTGAGTATAAATGAGCCCTCTGAAGCAGGGGGAGGGACTCCGTTACCAGCTGGAGCCTGGAGGGGTGCTGTTCTCTGGACTCGAAATCCCTGCCTCCTTGATTCGGATGGCAGACTAGCATCCGAGGCGCAGCAGCAGAAACAAGAGCCAGAGCATAGACTTCCCAGCAGAGGGATGGACTTCCCAAGCCATGGAGCAAGTAGAGCCACGGGCCTTTGGACTGAGCCTTACTGGTGTGGGATGCCTGTGAGCACTTCATTCTGGGAGCTGGATTTGCTGACCGTGTAGATTAAGCTTTAGAATGGCTTTAGGTTGAGGCTTACAGCAGAGTGGTATGTCCCTGTGGGCATTTACTAGCAGACCTGAAACGTTTTCATATGTCCTGGTAAACAACTACCCTGAGCATGTCTCACTGCCATTACGATTTGTAATTACTTCCTTAATAATCCCATTAATCATTAAAGAAAGCCATGTTAATAGATATTCTCTTATAATAAAATTGGTCTAATTAGTTTTATTTTGAATATAATAAAATTTGAGCACAACTGGCTTATAACCTTACACCTTAATGAGGTGGCCGGGAGCTGGAATCAAGTCCACAGCAACCAACAACAGCAGAGGCCGGGAGTTCGGAAGAACACGGCATTCCGGGTCTCGTTCTATCAGCCGGAAATACGGAAGGGACTCAACATAAATAGCTAGGATTGCTGACACTACAGTACCCCCCTAGAATTTAATTAGGAATGGACAGCCTGAAGAAATGTCAACAGCCCTTAATTTGGAGCTTAAGAAAATTAAGGCAGCGCTTTGGTATTTCCAAAGTCACATAATTAAGTGACACCATTGGAATGAAAACCGAATATTTTGATTCTGATTCCTGGAGGACACAGTGGTGTCCAAACCTGTCATTTCAGCAGCAGACACAGGAAGGTCAATGAAACCCATGGCAGCAGATTGGCCAGCCAAGTGACTGGATCAGCAACGCTGACAAGGCCAAGTGCTCTCTTGTCAGTGTCACTGAGAAACTTATTCTATTTATTCATAAGGAAATATTGAAAGACTTAAGAGCTAGTATAAATTTATTTCAGTAAAGAATTTGCATGCAGCACTGCATGCAACCATCTGCATGGTATTGTGGGTATCACTGAAATCAAAATGCAGCTGAGAAAATCATAGTTTGATAGGATCATGAATGGGTTTGACTAATAGAAGTAGGTTAACACCCTTGTTCACCATTGAAAAACGCTAACCTTTGTCAGATATCTCACCCCTCTATAATTTCTAAATGACAATTTAGGAAGCCCTACAGGGCAGTTCCAGTCTATCCTGTAAATTTCCTATAAGTTATTGTCAGCTCTAAGGAACACAGCCACCAACTGTAAAGTGGGCGATGCGAGCAGTTAGTGCACTTGACTGCTCACAAAATGGGCACACTCGCTGACATGGAGTCCATGCCCACCTGGAGTGATCCGATAGGACACAGCAGACCTGCCTTTGTGGGGTTCCGAGACTGCACCTCTTTCAGGGAGTAGGAAGCCTCATCTTTCTCTGGTGGGTTCCCTGGTGGTGTTGAACTGCTGATCTTGTGGTTAGCAGCCCAACAATTCCTCCTGGGCTCCCACAAAAAGATAATAGGTTCCAATTCACACAGAGACATCTTGGAAGACAGGTCTGGAGACCCGCTTCAAGAAAATAAGCCATCATTTTAAACTCTTTGGAGCTACTTTATTTCGGAACACTGGGGGCCTTGAGTCAGAGCCAACTAGAAAAAAAAATCTTGTTTGTTTACCTCTAAACTCACTGCTGGAGTGAGGACTAAAGATGATGGTGCTTTTAATGAACTAGCAACCTTAACATACGTATAGAATTACCCACCAAATAATTTGCATTCCCATCAGTTCGTAAACCATAGTCGTGGATCTCAAAATCTCTTTTCAATATAAAAAACACTGGGAAACAGGCACATATAGAATGGGACTGTTCTACCTACTGGAAGTCTAGAGGCTTGTTAGGTTACAATAGCCATAGCAAACCCCTGGGGAGACAATGCCACATTCCCAGGCTCATTGGTGTTTACATGACCACCATGGAATGGAGTTATCCCAAACTAATACACAGAATCCTTAATCCTCCGTTATTTGATTTATACTCGTTACCTTGAATTCTAGTTCTTATATATACACCAAAAAGTGGCACGATAGAGCCCATTTAGTAGTAAGGAGATATTAAAGACATGCTGGAGTTGGTTTGCTTCTTTGGCACAAATATTAGGACAGCTTCTTAAAATGGTTTGCATGCAGCGCCTGGGGTATTTTTTACAGTATCGGTACACTAGAATAGAAGATTTTCCTCCCTACTTAACCAAAACCAGACATTTCCTTGTTTTGCTATTTTTTCATGCGTTTGAATGTAAAGCCTGAGCACTGTTTGCACAATCATAAATATATGTGATATTTTCATATTGAAGGTTAAGCTGAAATCTATGAGAATCTGTTTTAATTTTATAGAGAAAATAATGAGGGATGATTTATCCTCTATGCTCTCTGTAGGCAATGTCTATTTCCTCCATCTCTGATGAGCAATTAAATGACTCAATAAACCTTCATTTCTTCAGAAACTGTCCTTTGCTCTCTTTAACCCCCTGGGCACATAAAAACAATGTGAAGGAAAACAAAATCCAAAAATTTATTCTCCAAATTTTATTTTGTTTACTCTCCAATTTATCAATTAAAAAAAAAAACTTCCATTGGACAGCATAGAACTTTCCCGTACTATTTCCAAGGCTGGAAGAACTACAAAAGTAGAAGGTCCTTTTCCTCCTGCTGACCGGGTGGTGGATTCAAACCACAGAGCTTCTGGTTAAGCAGTTGAGAGAGCTTACGTTAACTCTGTGCCATGAGGACTCCTATCTAGTTGGCATTTCATCCATCAAGAGTTATTCTAATAAAAGTGTAATCAAGAAACAATCCGAATGTCTATGATTGTTTAATTTAAATGTGAAAAGAGCAATTCCACCCCCCTCACCCCCGAGCTTCTAGGGTGCTTGGATAGACTATGGACAGTCCAAAAGCCAGTCTTCTCATACTGCTTTTTTTGATTGTAAAGATATATGATGAGTTCATAACCTTAACTAAGACTAAGACAGTCGTGAAGGATAGTATTGCAAAAAGAATGCTGGCTTTCTTTTTATCCGTTGGCACAAGCTTTTGTTTCAGACGCTCCCACTTCATTACTGGTAGGTTTTAGAACACTTCATATCCGACTGGTCATTTATGGTAAGAACATCCACGGGCTTGTGAACCATTCTGGTCAGAAGGACAAACGAGGCTGTCTCTTTTCTGGACGGCACCTTTCAGCACTCGAATGATTGTCCTTAACCCTGAGCATAGCCTTCAAAGTAGTCTCCATGGAGAAGGCGTGGATGATCTGGCTTCTCTTCTTTGTCTCCTGCTGCTCCCCCCCAGCCTCATCTCACTACCAACAGCCCATCTCTGTCTTAGAGCCTTTACAAACATCGTTATTTCTGATTGGAATATGGCCCCTTCTACTGAGCTGCCCGCCTCCTCTCTCACATCTGTTTGTTAATGTCTTAGCCTACGTCATTTCCTAGCTTAATCTTGTATTTCTTTTCCTTTGTATTAGATCACGGTTGCCATTGTCTTACGTGCTGACTTACATTATAAGTGCTATTGAAAACTTGAGTCACGTTTTATAACCTATAAAGAAATAGAGCACTGTCTGAGTTATACAGCTAAAAAACACAGTGACATATATGCTTCGTCCATTTTGCTACAGCTATAAAAATAACGTGTTTTATTTTACTAGGATCCACAATCAATGTTCATGGAAGCCGCCATAAAAAAATCCAATGATATATCGCATCGGGCAATTATGGTGCACACAATCTCTTTAGCATATTAAAGAATAACAATTTTACTTTGAGGGCCACTCTCACTTGTCCCAAGCCATGATACCGAGCCAATGAAGACGAGAAAGTTTCTTGGCAAGGTGGCCAACAGTTGTGGGGCTGGCTCAGGAAATGGCAGTGGTTTGTGTCCTTGTACACAGGGTCACAGAGAATCAGAGTCAATTCAATTCAGTAACAACATAACAAATACTACTTTAAAAATTAGCATGCTTTCTGTATGAATACTGATATTCTGTCTGTTCTGTTCCACAGTAATATGACATTTACATGCTTTAGCAGAATGAGTAAACATCCCCAAAAAACATGCCACAGAAAAACATTCATGTGTTTTAACAAAAGATCTGGCATTTTGAATTAGGCAATGCTTCCTTGATATCACGGATTCTGTTGGCACTGTGATTAAAGCACTCCATTGATGGGTTTTTCAAACCCGCCGGGCTCCCTTGAGAGAAAGATGTGGGTCTTCTGGTGTAAAGCCTGGCCCTGAAGCGGCTGTGTGATACAGGTCTGCTCTCTCCTAGAGGATCACTCTCAGTGGAAATCGACTCCCCAATAGTGGGAGCCTTGGTTTAAGACACAGGTGCAACTCTGTATTTCGTTTTTCTCTTTGTCTGACAAATGATCCTAACGCCTCAGCACTCTAAGTTCTGTGTCCTTTGGAGCCTTTTCCGCCAGTTTTCTTAGATGTTGGCAGAGCTTCAACTTACTTCCTTTCCTTTGCCAATAACAATATTCTGCATTTTTTAGTTCCTTTGGGGTATCTATCTGACATGCATATGCACATGCGTGCACACACACACACACACACACACACACACACAAGTGCTCCTGAGAGCCATGCACCCCACTCCAATTTGCAGGAGAATCACAAGGAGCTTTTTTGCACATCTTTGTGCCATCAACGGTTAAGGCAACCTCCTGCTATATTTCAATTTACTCTCGACACTTCTCTGAGACACGCTGTGCCTCATAGATAGCAAAACGTTTTGTTTTTCAGGATGTTCAGTTTATACATATGGACTATAAGTTTACATCTGATTAACTTATATATACTATAACATAGTCAATGCCTATTAAACTGATTACTTTTCTCTTAGTATACTTTGTGGACTTTAAGTTAATTAATTGTTCCACCATTAATTTTTGAATTCACTTTGAAATTTTCCAAAATATTTCATTGTCTATTATTTTCCAACCAGTACTTTAAATAGTTCTAATTGTCTAAGAGATAACTATGTGCATTTACCAACAGGTCATACTTGTCTTCCTTATTCCCTTAGAAAGCAAAGCAACCGTCACAGGAATTAAATCCACTAAGCCTTGTGACATAGGGGCTGTTTTCACACTGTTCTACTCCCATAACTATTTACGCCCTTAGAAACTGAACAGTGCAGTCCTAGTCTGTCCCAGAAGGTTGTTTTGTGTCAGAATAATGCGTGATGGTAGGTGAACACACACACACACACACACACGCATACACACACATACACAGATACATGCATACACAAAAAATGCACATACATAGATGCATATATACGTATACACAACATCTATCTGGCAATATTTCCTTTTGTGTCTTATTTCCTTCACAGTTGTTAGAAAGCCAAGAAAGGCATTATAATCTATGACCTTTGAGGAGTGTGATCCAGAAGCAATATACTTTGTCTCTTCTAGAGTTTGTTAGCCAGAACAGATTTTTGCTATGGGGGAATCGATTCTAATGGGATTCGATAGTACCCTTCTGAAGCCTATATAGCTATGTTAGAAAATCTTGACTTGTGTGAGACAGTGAAGGGACTAACATGCTTTTCTTTTAAACTTAATAGATAAAATATTAGTGACTCTAACTGATGGGGTATTCACTCAATACTGTATAAATAGAAGATAAACGATTAGTGTTGTCAAAGTTCCATTTAGGTCCAAGAATGTCCTGTTCAATTTAATAATGTTCTGACTGTCTTCAGAGCCTCAGAGAACTTACTAACCGTGGCTTGGTCTTTGAAGTCACCACGACACCATTGTCTCTGATACAAGAGTTTCTTTATAACTTGTTCAGCTGATGTCCTCTCCCACCGAATCAGCAGGCTCTCTAAGGTTTGGGGATATAATTTCAAGGACTGTCAAACCAGTGTCAAAATTGGGCTGGCCCCCTAAGGGCCCTCTGTTTCAACATTCCCTTTGCTAAGACAAGGCGTCTCAAGAAAGTACTCAAAACCCGACAGCTTCAAATACCATAGGTTTTGTAACTTGGAGTAGCATTTAATCTGAAAAATAACATTAGCAAATCAGCATATAATTGGTTTTTCATTTCCTTTGCTATGCCCAATATTTTTTATTAGTTTGAGAGACTAGGTCAAAATTGTACTCCATACAATCATTTCGTAATCTCTTCAGGGGGACGTTCCATACATACATAATTAGGTAATTAAGGTAAGTCATTACCTTATGAAAGCAGAAAAATATATATTTTAATAGAGATGGTTGATATCCCAATTGTTCCTTTTGCATTATATCCTTGTATTGTTCACATATCCACTGACGTGTAAGGAGTCTTTGCAAACAACTAATCTCAGTGAACAAATTTAACAAAAGATGTGTAAATATTTAATTGCTCAGATTGCCAATTTTCAATTTTTCTGCCTTTTATCTCTTGTACTCCATATCGACATAAAGTTAAATTCTCGTCGACTTTCCCAGGCGAGCTAATGAGCACGGAGAAGAACTCGAGTGTGTTTTGTAAAATAAGAAGTCCACCAGAGAAGGGAGACGTTGGACAGGGCAAGATATGACAAAATACCCATTTATAAACTATCAAGGGCTCATGAGGGACGGGGGAGCAGGGAGGGAGGGGAAAAATGAGGACCTAATGTCGGGGGTTTAAGTGGAGAGAAAATGTTTTGAGAAACGATGTACAAATGCACTTTACACAATTGATGTGTGTATGGATTGGGATAACAGTTGTATGAGCCCCTAATAAAATGTTAAAAAACAACAACAAAACAAATACAATATCAACAAAATGAAAAAAAAAAAAAAAGAAGTCCACCAGAACCTCTCTAGATGATCTCGGTCATCATTTACCTTACCAAAGCTCTTCAAATTACTTCACGTTTGTTAACCTGTCGTTACTAGTGTGGGCATTGTCAGAGGAGAAATTGACTTGATGGCACCTAGCAACAACCAGTGCTTAATTCTGATCATCTGTCATTTCCTCACTAGCCAGTGACGATGGCACTAGCTCAAGTCTCCTTTTCTCTCCATTCTCCGAGGCATGTCTACTTAAATACAGAACTGAGCTAAGGTTCTGCTGTGGTGGTATACGTTGCTGTTAGCTGCATAGACTTTAGGACCGCTTGTGGTGCTGGGTTAAGCGCTCCACTGCTAACTGACAGCTGGGCGGTTGAAACCCACCAGTGGCTCCGTGGAAATAAATATGAGTCTGTTTCCATAAATATGAAGCCTGGGGGATCTACAGGATAGCTCCACTCTGTGCAGTGGGGCCTCTATGAGTCTGACTTATCTTGACAGCAACAGGCTTGATTTGGTTTCCACGGGCTTTAGGTCGAATTCCAATCCCTCTATTCGATATTGTGACTTGGAGCAAATTCTTCAACTTCACTGATAACTAGGATTGCAAGAATGCTATCATAAGATTGTAACTAATTTTACTGTGATAACTCATATAAAATGGTGAACGACAGAATGACAAACTGCCTGGTCAGCAGTTTGAAACCACCAGCCACTCCATGGGAGAAAGATCGGGCTTTTTACTCCCATAAAGAGTTACAGTCTGGGAAACTCTCAGGGGCAGGTATACCCCAGCTTACAGGATCGGCATAAGCCAGCATCTACTCAATAGTGGCGAGCTTGTTTGTATTTTATGCCCAAACGCAAGTAGTTGGTTGCCACCATCTTCCATATGAGGCGTCCTTGGATTGTAGACTTAAGTGAAAACAAAAACAAAAACAAAGAAAAAACCTGTATTGATTGATTTTTGTGCTGGGATAGGACTGCATAAAAATTTCGATGTAGAAAAATATTCCTCTATCACCAATGTAGTGGTGCTTGATTTTTTTAACAGAGAATTGTTCTGAATATGTTCTTGCACCAATGACAGGTTTAGGTAATGACAACATTGTAAGTCAATTTACATTTTAATCAGAAAATGACTCAGTAGTTTTGAAGTCAAACTTCAAAGCTCATTCCTGTGTAGTTTGCTAAAAATGATATCATATCTTCAGAATGTTAAATGGAACAATTCTACTGAGGACTGAGCTAGTTTCTGATTGTACCCAGGGCCTATCAGTTTTGATTTTTTTGCCACGCAGTGGACATGCTCCATGATGACATTTGAAGAACGTCTGAAAGCAATGCACAGAGAGATGTGCCTCAGTTTTAGTTCTGAAACACCCTTTGAAATGAGGCATGTCACGGCATTGCTTGATACAGTACATAATTTTCCTGAAATGTCTCAAAATTGGAGAGCTTATATTTTGTGATCTCTTGATACTCTGCCTGTTTTTACATTACCGGGAAGAAAAAAATCTTTACAAACAAAAGTAATCATAAGAAGACTTTCTCCAATCATAATAATCTCTCAATCGCTAAATGACAATTAATAGAAAGGACATTTGTTTAAGAAAAGTGATATATTAGAGCCAGTGGGGATTGCTATTAAAACTATGCATGTTCTTTTGCTGACAGCATTATTGCTTGGATTCACCTTAACAAAGCAAATGAAAAGGAGTAAAATTTATTCAAGCATTAATAAGTCACTTATCAGGTGGCTCTAATCTGGTGGCACTGTGGGCTAGGCATTGGGTGGCTAACTACAGGTCAGGTGTTCAAATCCACCAGCCACTTCTCAGGAGGCTGTCTGCTCCCATAAAGATTTCTAACTCATAACCCCCACAAAGGGTCACTAGGAGTCAGAATTATCTCAATGGCAATGGTGGGTTAATATAGATTAGGAGCTGAGTAAATAACATGCAATTATGCAAGTAAATATATCAGACATGATTGGGAAAAGATAATTGCTTAAAAGATTTTAAGTTTTCATTACATGAAAAACAATAAAATCAACATGTATAATTTTAGAAGATAACTTTAAGATAAAACATAAATATTAAGTACTAAAAGCATATCCAAGAAATGGGTAATTGTTTCCTATTTTTTCTTTTGCTTTAATCTCACTCTCATTTTTTCTTAGCATTAGCTCTAAGTCCTGCCCTTGTCTGCCCACCCATGTACCCACCCACAGATGACACAGTTCTCGCTACAGTTTAAGAAGATACTGACACTGATATTGGTGCTGAGTGCAGACCTTAGCAGAAAAGAACACCAATATCCACCAGAATACCCTATTAATGAACACTTCTTGATCCTAACCAATTAGGGCTTTATATTGATGATTGCTGTGACATGCCTACAATAACCGCCTTCCTCGTGTTTCAAGACTTCGCTTCATGTAGTACTTTATAATGTGTCAACTTGTCTAAACTGAACTACTCGTTCCCCCCAATTCTCTTTTCGGAATGTTTCCAGTTAGGACCTATCACATGAGTCCTAATTGCCCCCCACCCCCCACCCCCTAGTCTGGTTGATAGGCTGGCATTACCCGGATCTCTAAGTGAAGCTTTCCTGACCCTCCATCTCCTGCCAGGCACACATACTTGAGTAGGCACTGAGGAAACAAGCAATGCAGCGCAGACTCCAAATGCTGAAACCCTTCAGCCGTATGAGGTCAATAAATGCTTTCACTTTAAAGCATTACGTTTGGGGCAGTTTGTTATGCAGGTGTAGCTAAATGAGGCAAAGGGAATGGTGTGTTGGGGGTGGTGGTGGTGGAAGAAAATGCTATGAACTGGGGTAATACTATTTGCAATATTTTGACAAAAACAAAACAAAACTTACTGCCCTTGAGTGGATGCTGACTCATAACGAGCCTCTAGGAGAGGGTGGAACCGATCCTGTGAGTTTCCAAGACTGCAACCTTTCCCATGAGTAAGAAACCCATCTTGCTCCCTCGGAGTGGCTAGTGGTTTCGAACTGCTGACTACAGCCCAAGCTGTAACCACTGCCCCACCAGGGCTCCTTATTTTGACAAAGGTAAAGATTAAATATCTAATGCTAAGGAATAAAAAGTACATTTTCCAGGTCAAAACCATGGAATAATAGTAAAAATTCCATGTGAATTGAATAATTAGTGGAAGGGACTCTAATGGCAAATAAGCAATGTCTTGGGTTGCTTTCCAATGATTTAAGGGTGATGTATTTTCCTCTTTCTCTCTTTTTACTTAGAATTAGTCATGTAATCAGTTTTAAATATGCTATGCGATAAATCTATATTGATGTTTTTATAGCATGATAAACAATTTTAATTATGTGTCTTGTGTACCTCTTATATCAAGAGGCTGTTAGAACCAATGGTATGACTAAAGAAGTCCAAGCAGCACTGAAAGCATTAGCCAAAAATAAGGCTCCAGGAATTGATGGGATACCAACTGAAATGCTTCTAAAAGCTGAGGAAGCACTGGAATCACTCCCTCATTTATGCCAAGGAATTTGGAAGACAACCACTTGGCCAACTGACGGGAAGAGATCCATATTTATACCCATTCCAAAGAAAGGTGTTCCAATAGAATGCATAACTTATAGAACAAAATCACTGACATCATATACAATTTTGCTGAAGATCATCTAATTGCCAGAAATTCAGGCTGGATTCAGAAGGGGATGTGGAACAAAGGATATCATTGCTGCTGTCAAATAAGTCTTGACTGAAATCAGAGGATAAAAGAACAATATTGACTTGTGTTTCATTGACTATGCAAAAGCATTCCACTGTGTGCATCATAGCAAATTATGGACAGCCTTCACAAGAATGGAAATTCGAGAATACTTCATTGTGCTCATTTGGAAACTGCACATGGATCGAGATGCAGTTGTGGGAACATATAGGGAATAGTGTACAGTTCAAAATCAGGAAAGCTGTGCATTAGTGTTGTATCTTCTCACCATACTATTCCATCTGCATGCTGAGCAAACACTCAGAGAATCTGTATTATAGGCAGAAGAATGTGCCATGGGGTTGCTTGTTAACAGCCTGTGGTTGGCAGATGACACACCTTGCTGACTGAAAGTGGGGAGGACTTGAAGCACTTGCAAATGAAAGTCACAGAGAGCAGCTTCCAATATGGATTACAACTTAATGTAAAGAACGCCAAAGTCCTGGCTACCCGATTGACGAGTAGGTAATATGATAACAGAAAAAAAGGTTGAAGTTGTTAAGCATTTCATCTTGCTTGGATCCACAATCAATGCTCCTGGAAGTAGCAGTCAAGAGACCAAACAACACATTGCGTTAGGTAACTCTATAGCACAGGGCCTTTTTAAAGTCCTAAAAAGCAAAGAGGTGACTTTGAGATCTAAGGTATGCCTGACCCAAGCCATGGTATTTTCAATTGCCTCATATGCATGTGAACACTGGACACTGAATAAGGAAGGCTGACGAAAATGGATGCATTTGAACTATGGTATTGGGGAAGAATACTAAAATTACTACGGACTGTCAAAAGAACAAACACATTTGTCTTGGAAGAAGTACAGCCAGAATGCTCATTAGAGACAAGGATGGTGAGACTTTATTTCATATATTTTGGCCATGTTGTCACCAGAGACCAGTCCCTGGAGAAAGACATCATATTGGTAAAGTGGAGAGGCCATGAAAAAAGGAAGACCTTGGACAAGATGGAGTGATACAGTGGGTGCAAGCATACAACGAATGGAGAGACTGTCACAGGAGCAGCAGTGTTTAGTTCTGTTGTCCACAGGGTTGCTATGAATCAGAAGCACCTCAGTGGTACCTAACAACATCAACATTTGTATAACATGACATTGGACATAAGCTATCCCATTGCAGTAGCCTGAGAAATGCATTTATGCTTTACACTTTTTATATTGCTTTATTTCATGGCTTCTGTGGTTGACCAAGACCTGACTTGTCTTATTTTATTCAGTGTTAGATATATAACACCCTTGTACACACAGAGACCTAGGCATTGCACAATGTGCACCTCTGTGCAGTTGCACCAGGAACAACTGCAT
Source organism: Echinops telfairi (assembly GCF_000313985.2). Taxonomy (NCBI): domain Eukaryota; kingdom Metazoa; phylum Chordata; class Mammalia; order Afrosoricida; family Tenrecidae; genus Echinops; species Echinops telfairi. The sequence goes on from NW_022103920.1 coordinate 76,381,116, forward strand.
TTCTTGTTGGAAGTGAAGATGCTTAGACACACTTTGCAGTCTGAAATAGTATTCAAGGATATGTTCAGCAATCTCCTTCCTTGGCTAGTTTTGTGCGTTATTCCTACACCTACTTTAGTTGGCTAATCTGTTCTCTAAACATGGAATGTTGCCAAGTGCTCAACATTATTTAAATCAAATCCAATTAAATTAAATTGGACTTTAAATATTTAAAGTCCAAATATGCCCACTTAGTTGTAACTCCTTATCTAATATGTGAAAATGTATCTCTAGGATTTTTATAAGTTCGTGACAATAGTTCATTCCAATACCTCTAAATAAATCTTCTTAATGCTTAGTGCATTGAGTAAATATTTTAAAGTAAAATATTAAGTATAAAGAAGCAATGATGTTTGCATAATTATGGCTAATAAAAATTTGTGTCTAATTTTCCTTTAATAATTTAAGGTAGCTCTATAGACAAAAAGTACAGTTCTATATCAAGCAGTCATCATCAAACTGAATTTTCTTTTAACTTTTTTTACCCTTAATTGGGCAGAGTCTAACGCCAGGACTCTTAGAGTAAAATGAAGAAAGCAGAAGGTGCTGACTGAATGAAAAAAATTAGAGCTTGGTATTAAAATCCCCAACATTGTATCTATCTGGCAGATGTGTGTAGTGACTTATATGAAATTGAAATTCAAAAAGTAAATCCTAAATCCTTAGCCATTTCACCTAAGACCATTGCTATTTTTGAAATGAAATGATAAAACAGGTTGTCAAGGCAAATGTCATTATTATGTTAATACCTTGAGGGAGTAATTGGAAACAGCAATAAATAAGCTGGGCATAGATGTTAGTTTTGACAATACAGTGGTGGCGATGATCTAAAGAACACATGAGCAGCATGATTAAAATGTAGTCCTGTGTGGTCTGAAAGAAAGAAAGTGCTCCAACACATTCAATTCTTTCTCAAGGGTGAGTTCTTGACTTTACAAATACTTTCTGAAGTCTCTCTCAATATGGTAGCCAACAGTGCGAACGAAGCACTAAGAATCAAGACGACTCCGTGCAGTCAGAGACAGTCTTTCTCGTGGTCTCTGCACCAGGCCCAGTCATGATGTATTCAATTGTCCACTCACGGGAATGGAATTTTCCCATTCTACATTTGTCATCATTTGATCCAAAAGCACACACACACACACACACACACACTTCCCACCCTTCTTCAGATCAACTAAACAAAGATCTTTTTAACAGCAAATAACTGTAACAACTATAATTTTGGGAACGGATGCATAATGGGCTAGAAGAAAGAGGACATTAAGGCTACCTTCCTGTTGGCGTTGAATATGTGCAGCTACACTGAGGGGGTTATGTCTCTACAGTACCCAAGGTAAGCATACTTTTTCATGTTGGTCTAAAATTTGTCTCCTCTGCACAAAACTTCTGTTAAGTATGTGTCTCATCCAAAGCAAGAAGCAGCTCTCCCACTCTGACCTTGTAGATTTCTCAGACCCCCATTTGGCCCTTTTAATTGTATTAACTGAGACGAAAACCTCTTGACATCAGAATTCTGCAAAGTTTATTCCATATTCTAATCCCTGAAAACGTTTAAACACTAGGAATTGGTCCAGATTGTCACCTAATGAATAAGAAGTCTTGCAAAGTCCTTAACATTTAGGCTATAAAATAACAAATGATTATATTATCCCTGAAAAAACAAATTAACGCCTTAGATTTATTCCACTATTTTTTTCCAATTTTAAATCAGGGTTTTTCAACTTTACTAGGAAGGCACATTTGCCAAAATTGTTTAATTATTTTAACCAGTTGATAAAAAAAACAACATATAGGAGAACACATTACATGACATGAACAAAATATTGAAAGAAATCAGAAAATGAGACCATAAGAATATTAGTTCTGTTTTTACATGTGGTAGGAAAAGCATCATGATTACATAGCAAAATAGCTTAATTTTTAGTTGTGTGCCTTGCTATTCAAAGATAAACTATCATTGTGTAATTTATTTTAAATGTATCTGTCACAGAAAAAGATAGATTGATAAAGTAAATAGGGCTTAGATTTTTGCTATTATGAAATCTTGGTTTTAATTATATGAATTCATTATTCCTATCTGAATGTTTGAAAATTCTTGTAATAAAAATTTGAACAGTATTTTAACTGTCTTTCTTATTACATCCTAATTTATGAAGTTTTAAAATGAGAATACACTTTGTATATAATCTGTGTATAATATAGAATGTATAAATTTTACCTGCAAGCAGTAGTTATCAGGAAGCAAAATCATGGCCTACTCTAGTCACTTTCTCACTCTTAGTTTCTTTTCGATCACTTTAAAAATAAGAACAATAATCCTTGTCACCCTCTCATGTCAAAGGGGTGTTATAATGATGAATGATCTCTAGGAGTGGATTTTTTCTGCTGAGTTATTTGTAACCCATATGGCTGCATCACCTTTGAGTTTTCTAAGAGGAATGGAAAATGGTTACATTAAGTGTGCCACAAATTATATTTCTGTCATGTTTAGCTTTAAAACCCAACTCAGATTTTCATAGAAATTCAAGTTTCCATTGGCCAGCAAAGAATCTTCTTAAAATTCTGAGTAGAAAACTTTTTTTGTAAATGTAAATAAATTTTTGCTGGCATTAAAATATTCTTTTGAAAAAATAGTTTTCAAATCTATTTGGCACTGGTGTATGCTCGATGTAGTCGATGCTGTTGTCATCAGTTCTGACTCAGGACCCTAGAAATAACAGACTGAGGGTCCTCACAGTTGTTCTGATGTTTGAGCCCATCCTTGCAGCCACTGTGCCAATCCATCTCTGAGAGGTCTGCCCCTTCACTTGACCAAACATGATGTACTTCTCCAGAGTCTGTTCTCTTCTGACAACTTGTTCAAAGTCCGGGAGTTGAAGAAGTCTTCCCATCCTTGGCACGAAGGAGCTATATGGCTGTACTTCTTCCAACACAGATTCGGTGGTTCTTCTGGCAGCCCGTGGTACTTTCAATATTCTTCACCAGCACCATAATCCAAGCGCATCAAATCTCATAAGTACTAAAGTAACTAGAAATGTTTATTATACATTCAATATTTTTAACTGCTGATTCCACCAAAGCTAATACATAAGTTAACAAGTGCGATCTGAAAGGATAATGTTACTTGGTTGCTAAATTTCTCTGCATCCCTACAGAAAAATGTTCCTGAATAGCGCGCATGTGCTCCAATGACCAGTGCATCAAGTCAACTCTGATCCACGGGAACCGTATGTGTGTCAGTGCAGAACTGTGCCGGGGGGTTTTCAATGGGATTTCTTCTTTTTTGTTGTTGTAGATCACTAGACCTTCCTTCTGAAGTGCCTCTGGTAGATTCAAAGTTCCAACGTTTTCGTTAGCAGCCAAAGACTTTAATTAACCATGTTCATGACTAGCTGCCAAGTGCCAGCTGTCAAACACTTTGATAATGTGCATGAGTAGGACTCCTTGTGCTACCGCAGCAAAGAGTAATCCAAGACATTTGCATTAGAAACATACTAGATTCTGGCGCGCGCGTGCACACACACACACATACTATATATTATTTGTTGTCTTTAGGTGCACTCCATTTGGTTCCAACTCATAGAAACCCTCTATGTAATAGAACAAAACACTCCCTGCTACTAAGCCATCCTCACAATCATGGAGCTACTCTGTCAGTTCTTCTCCTTGATGGTCTTCCTTTGAGTTTACTTATCTTTCACTTTACAAAGCATGATTTTCCTCCCAATGACGTGTGCAGAATACGTTAGAGGAAATCCCACCATCCTTTGCTTCCCAGAAGTGTTCTGGCTGTACTTCCTCCAAGACAAGTTTGTTTGTCCTTCTAGCAGTCTGTGGAACCTTCAACACGATTCACCAATACCACAACTCAAAGACATCACTTTATTTTTCTCTCAAATGGATATGTAGGGATTGAAAACACTATGACTTGGGTCAGGTGTACCTTCGTCTTCATCGTGACATTTTTGTTCTATAACACCTTAAAGAGATCTTCTGCAGCAGATTTTCCCAATGCAACGCATCCTTCAACAATTTCTTGACTACTACATTCATTAGCATTGATTGTGATTGCCAATAAAGAGAAATCCTTGACATGTCATCTGCATGCCTCAGGTTATCAACGAGCCTTCCTATAACTCGAACGTTGGGTTCTTCTACACATAGTTTAGTTCAATTCAATCCAACAAAATCTATCATATATATTTTCTACCCTTATACTCAGTAACATTTTGTTAAGTTACTTTTAAGATAATTCAATACACATTTTGGAATTGAGGGTCTGTGGGTCTTGGATAAAATCCTTCTCTTCTTTCCAATTTGAGGAAAAAGGTATTCTGGACATCTATTTATTTATTTACACTGGTTCCCATAAATTCACACTTCATGAGTTTGTAGTAAACAAGGTTTAGAACAATCAAACCAGACATAGCACTTAAAGTAGAAATAAATTAAGGAACTGAAGGAACTACCTTAAACATTCAATCAAAAAATTAAAGAGTAAGTAAGAAATAAATGTTCCATTAAAAAATGAAAAGTTATATCATTTGGCAGCCGTTAAGTCAGTGGTTCTCAGCCTTCTTAATGTCACAATCCTTTAATACAGTTCCTTATGGTGCGGTGACCCCATATATGGGCAGAGCTGCATGTGGACGGACCTGCCTGGAGATGGAGAGAGGAGTGGTATCTCAGTTCCAAAGACCACCGGAAATATGGTCTTAGGTGACCCCAAAGGGTTACGACCCACAGGTTGAGAACTGCTGCTTTAAGTTAATATCAAGTTAAAAAATGAAGTTTGTACCTGTGTTAGACAGAGTTCTCTAGAGAAACAAAACCAGAACACTTATGATTTTATAGATATAGAGATTTATAAAGCACGAAGGAATACAACAGCTAATTAGCCCACACAGCAGTACAGAGGGCTCAGTTCAACTTACTTCCATGGAACAGTTAACATATTGGAAGTCCTTCAAATCATGAGGACCTCTGGGTCCAAGGTCAAGGAAGCAGACAGCTGAGTCTCCCATAGGGCATTTCAGGCAGTCCAGCCACAGGCAGCAAACAGCAGGGCAGATCACCAACAGTCAGCAAGACAACTGACAGTCCCAAGCTCAAGTGATGTATACACCAGCAGCATGGTGAAGCAGGTCTCAAAGGAACCTTAAGCTCTACAACAGGATCCACAGATTGGCAATCCCACAGCTCACAAGTTGGTCTGATCACCAGAGAGCGAGAGAGTAAGAGAGCGAGAGTGAGAGCGAGAGAGCGAGAGAGAGAGGTGGGGTTTTCCGAGCCATTGATCTCTTTGCCCTCCAATCAAATTGCGACCTTATTAATCCCACATGACCTTATTGGCCAGGTTGGCACAATAAACCTACCTATCACAGTAACCTGAGTCCAGGTCAATGATTAGGAGCCAAAACAAGAAGACCTGGTAGTTTTAAATTGGTTGTGACCTAACTTGTCAGCAGGGACAGTGCTGTTGAGGGATCAAGTCTAGTCACATGTCAGTGGAGCTGAGGAATCTATGTTAACTGGGTTCAGATACATTTCTTGTTATGAGAATTTTTTGAGAGAAGCTGACTTGAAACGAGAGGATATCAACGATGGAAATTATGCCTGGGAAAATCAGGTTCAATTCACAAAGTCCACAATAGGTCGATGGCTTTAGCAAAAGGATACTTGAGGTTAAATCAGTCTTGAATTAAGATGAAAAGGTTTACTGAACAATGGACTTGCCAGTGGCTGCTTATACTCTTATTTGAAAAATATTGAATATTTGCTCTTTTAAAATAAAAGTGCCTGTGATTTCTAAGTGTGGTCAATGCTTCCACAATTTCGGAAGAGCGGTAGTTTTACAGCATACACAATATTGACAATATCATCATGACAACAGCAATAATTTCTATTGTAGTTATGTGTATAACATTGCAGGTCCTCAGGTGGTACACTGGTAGCCTAACTGTTGGTGGCTTGAACCCTTGCGGAAGATAGGCCTGTTCTGCATGTGGAAGGCCACAACCGTGAAAAGCAGATGGTACAATTCTGCCCTGCACTCAGGGTGCTTCTGTGAGTTACAAGTGACTCCCTCATGACTAACAACAGCTGTAAGGAACCATCGGGAAGCAGAAACTCAGTTATTTCAGATTTGTGTTAGTGCATGCTATCAGTGAATTGTCCTGTAGCGGTTGCTAGCTGCAGTCCTGAGTGTCTTTCAGTATGACACAACAGCACTGCCCCCAGGTTGTAATCTCTCTGAGAGAATATCATCAGCGCTTTTCTTCTAATCATTGCATTACCGGGTTCCTATAATGAACTTAATTTTGGCATTGCATGTATTATAATTTTTGTATTTACAGTGCAATTAGTAATATGGAGGAAAGTAACAAGCCCTGGCCTCCAGTGCCATTTTTTGGATGGCAATTGAATCATGAATGCAGAGTCTCTGGTGTTGATTGGTAGGCACAACAATATCAAAACAGGCATCTCTACCACTCTCTTGGTCGCTCTCCATGACTGTGAAATGGCCACTGCCGCTCTCAGAATCATGGGCACACCAAAAAGAGAAGCCGCTCCAACCATCTCTCGCTTTTATTTGAAACACGGAAGGCTTCCAAGAAACAGCATGGTCCGATTTTCCCTTTTATCAGATCAGCTAGAACTGAGTCACATGATCTCTTGTAGCAATAAGAAGAGTTTAGAAATCAAGTATCTGGCCAGTGGGAACTGGAAAATCATGACTAGTTTAGATTAATCAAGATTCATTTCCAGGTGTTAGATAAATTACTAACTTGAAAATAATAAAATGTCCAGTGTCAAGGAGGGTGGAAAGAGGGTAGATGTTTCTGAGGTAAGAAACAGTATCTGTTATATTTCTGTTCTAATCTTATATGTAGAATGCCACTTAATGCATATTCAACACAAAATTTTAAGCATATAGTTCAAATGAAAAAAAAAGATTTAATTTCAAATGCCAATGAAAAATATTATTTGGTGGATCCAAACCAAATTCACTGCCAGGGAGTTGATTCTGACCCATAGCAACCCTCTATGTGGTTTCCAAGGTCTCTCAGGGACCAGCTGGTGGGTTTGAACCTCCAGCCTGTGGTTAACAGTCTCACACTTACACAGTAGTGCCACCAGGGTTCCTTTTATGGCTGACACTTACATCAAATTTACTTTGTATTTCAAAAGTATTTTAACATAACTTATGAGCAACACTCAACTTAAAAAGAAGTGGAAACACTAGATATCTTAAACTGAGGCTCACTAGACATATTGTTATTTTTGTGTCATTCTTAAAAAGCACCTACTACAAAATATAAAAACATGAATGAGATTAAACATGCAGATAAAACATTTTATTCAAACTGTAAGATATATTTGTAAAATGGTTTTGATTTTTTCCAAGCTAAAAATATCGCAATTTAAATTAGGACTTTTTTGGTAGTTGTAATTTCTTATTTACTTTTAAAAAATCAAAAATAGTCAACTTTGAAAATTATTTTTGCATATTCTCATACTTTTTCATATTCAGAGTTTCAAAGTATAGTTTTATGAGTCATTCTGCATGTACTCAATCAAGTCCTTGTGAGCAGGACATACTGAAGATACTGTGGAAGGCTAAAAGAGCAGCAACAGAAAATATGTCTTGGAAGAAGTGCAAGAATATTTCTTAGAAGCTCTCATCATGAGATTTCATGTCACATACTTTGGACATGTTATCAGGAGAAACCAGCAGGAAGAGGATTCTCTGCTTGGTAAAGTGGAAACAAACAAGTGGAAGATTTTCAGTGATATGAACTGGCACCGTGGCTCAGCAATGGAATTCAAGCATGGCAACCGAGGTGTGATGGCACCAGAGCAGGCATAGGGTCATGTGCATCAGAACCAACTCAACTGCCCCTCACAACAACAACAGTAAAAGCAGGACCTATGCGAAAAAATACTGGTGGTGCAACGGGTTGCCTACCTGAAAGGTCGGTTCTATGCAATGGACAGCCTCAGAAACCCTATGAAGTAGGTCTATGGGTTGCTATGGGTTGAAATTTACTGGAAGGCAGTGAGGCAGAATGTATTTTTTTTTTTTGCATGCATTTATAAAACAATATTCTTTCTTCTTCACCTTCTGCTTATTTGATTCACAGCATCATGAAAATGTAATAGTAACACTTGAAAGCCATCTTGATGTTGATTACAGTTGACAAACTTTGTCATAATTCATACAATGCCAACTTTTCTGATGTCCCCCAAAAAAGGAACAAAAAAGAGGAAAAAAAAAAAGTAGAAGAGTGATATCTAAATTTTAAGTGCAACCTTTGTGGTTGGTTTAGTAGTACATTCAACTATATAGGCTGAAAAGTTTAGCTACACTTAACCAAATTGACTGTGAAAATAGCCCTCGAGCAAAATTATCCTCAACTTTTAAAATTAAGGCCTTAAAGGTATGGGGTGTAACAACTAACCTGTAGAGTCTTTAAAACACATCAGCTAAGTTGGGAAATATTTGACACCTGGGAATTTTCTTTGGGCATTATTAGGGTTACAGGTATAGTCAAAGTATTCAAGTCAGAAAGCTTTTCAATGGAAATTCCAGATGTTTGACAAATGTACTATTGCCTTCTAATCCCCTGTAGCCACATGCTACATGTCCATTCTTCTACCTTATATCTCCTTTTTCAAAATATGTAGGCATCAATGTTGAATGCTAATGTACAAGTAATTTTGAAAGTATTAGCTTCTTAGTGGTAGGCTATAGTGGACATTTGGCATTCTCTTGGCAGCACATCATCTGTCTTTCAGATATTTGTCATCAATGAGTGATGGTGAGAAGCAAAGCCCCTCCTAATTTAGCATGGGTTCATGTTTCAATGTTTGGCAATTGAGTCCCTGTATTTATTTTGTGTGTGTGTGTGTTGGCTTCTGGTTAAGGACTTATTCTTCACCAGTGAGACTCATTGACCCTAGACTTTTCATCATGAATGAATGATTCAAGAACTTCCAAGACATCCTCTCTGGTGACCATGGGGCTGGCAGGATGGTTCATTTCCTAGAGCACTGGCTAATTGTGTGACTAATTGTAATATGTCGGATCTAGTGCTTGTTACGTTAGCAGTGTAAGCAGTCAGAGCTGAGTTGGTTCGGTGCTCAATGGAGGGTACTGAAACAAGATTTCCAGAGTAGTTCCAGGTGAGGATGTGCACCAGAGTCCTCAAACTACAGAATGCTTCATGGCCAAAGGTCCAAGTGTTGAGTTTTAAAATCTCTGTGTGCACCCAAGCTATTCTCCCCACAGTCTGCACCCAGTCAATGACTGGGGCTCATCAAAAATACGCAGGCATTTTAAGGAGCACTCAAGCAAGTACATTCCTCATCTCGCTAACCGGACACATGATCACAGAAGTTACTCAGAACTTCTAGCTTCCACACCCTCAGAGAGCACCTCAGCTAGTTAGGGTTCTCTGCCTGGTGCAATCCAAACCTTCATTTCTGATGGGTTTGGATCATTCGTAGTCATTCTGGAATTAGATTCTTAAGAGTTTTCCATTGACTTAATCACTGCCTGGTAATACTAAGATGGCCCAAGGAACTTTCTGTATTTTGGACTGTTCTTTACCTCTATCACACCATGACAAATATAACTTCTGCTTGGTAATCACGATCAGTCACACCAGCAAATAAAATAACTCCCTTCTTTGATGATCTAAAAATATGAGAATCCTAAAGTGATTGCATCTTAACATATAGCTCAATGTAACCAGTGCTATGTACCCAGTTTCCCCCAAAATAAGACAGTGTCTTATATTCATTTTTGCTCCCAAAGATACGCTAGGTATTATTTTCAGGGGATATCTTATTTTTCCATGAAGAAGAATACGGCACACATTTATTGTTGATATCCTTATTATCGGGGAGGTCTTATTTTCAGGGGAATGCCTTATATTTCAGCGAGGGGCAAAACTGTAAGTAGGTCTTATTTTGGGGGGATGTCTTACTTTTGGGGAAACACAGTAACTAGGTAGGAATATTCCTTCCTTTGGTATTTAAACCTCCAGATTTGAAGGGCAAAGAGTTTCAGGGACAGGAAGTCAAATTTTGCAAGTGGGTCACTAGGGTAATAGTGAGGGCTGCCACCTCTTGGGTCCTGGCCATTGAAGAAATAGCACCACGTGAGAAGGCATCAAAAAGTTCATGGAAAAAGTCCATTACCTTTCAATTCTATTTTTATACAAACATTTTACAGCCCTTTGTTTAGCAGGCGCTAGTATGAAGCATGTGCAGCTTCCTAGAGAACATTGTCCCAACCCTGCAAGATATTGCCACCTAGTTAGCATCTTGTGTCTTTATAAGGCCATTCTACCATTCGATCATGCCATCTGCTTTAGGAAGATGGGGAACAAGGCCCAAAAAACCAAACTCACTGTCATAGAGTTGATTCTGACTCATAAGAACCCTACATAATAGAGTAGAACAGTGTCTTTGGACTTTGGGGACTTTAAATCTTTATGGGCATAGACAGCCTGATCTTTCTCCCTCAGAGAGCTGGTGGGTTTGAACCACTGACATTACAGGTAGCAGCTTGTATGTAGCCCACTCTCACAATGGACCTCCCAGAGAATCTGTGAAGACCAGTGGATTCCATGAGCACTGACCCGTTGCCGCACTGCATTTACTATGAAGTGAATCTCTTTATCTGAGGTGATCCTGTGTGTGATCCCATGATAGCGGATAAGGTATCCTGTATGCCCTCATTGACACTATTGGCAAATGCAGGAAAGGAAAATACATATCCAGAATAGGTATCTACTCCAATAATAACAAAGTTCTTCCCATTCCATAATGGAAGTTTGCTGGCTGATCATCCTGAGGAATAGCGCCATATCCCAGATTCACAGGCCCTCTACTTCTATAGTTAAAGGTTCTGAAATGTTCAGAGGCAGACTATTGTTTATATGTTTATTACTGTTAGTTTATATCCTTTTCTACTAATTTCAAACTAGAGGTTGCTGGTCTCTTGTACTTGACTACTGTGTAGCGATGGTGACATTTTGCTGTTTCTGCACGCTTACTGACCGTTATCAATCATAATACATTGTAGAGACTTTGGATTCTGATAACTTCTGCTCAACAGGGCTGAGTTTTGTTCTGGAACACATTTAAACCGCTGATGGATACTTAGGTGAACATTCTAGAGAAACTCTCTGTGAGAATTCTTCCTTTCCCAGGCTTCTCACCCTAAATCCTAGCAATGTAGGCAGTCTCCAAATCCTCCTCAGACTTCTCGAAACCATGACGGTGGCTTTCTGTGTGGGCTTTATTGAACTTATGACATAGCACCCATTCACATGCACCCATAAGGAAAAAGTCATAGTAACGTAGAGCAACCCATCAGACAGAATAGAACCACTTCCATAACGTTTCCAAGCCTATAAATACCCATGTAAACAGATTGCTACATCTTTCTCTTGCAGAATGGCTAGTAGGTTCAAATCACCTAACTTTTAGATATCAACCAAGTGCTTAACCCCTCAAATACCAGGGATCCTTAAACACGAACTGCCTAGTTCTGACAAAAGGAGGCTTGGTGGTACTATTGGGTAATCATTGGCTTGCTAACTCGAGGTGCGAAGTTCAAACCCACCAGCCGCTCTGTGGTAGAAAACAAAGCTATCTGCTACCACAAGGCTTTATAGGCCTCAGAAGCCCTGCATATGGTTACTGTGAGTCTCAATTGACTTAATGACAGTGGCTTTCGGTTTTCGGTCTTAGTCCTAAACAAATGCTCCTTCAGTCACTCCGAGGACTACTTATACTAGTTTCTAGACATTTTAAATTTCTCTAATTGAAGTCAAAATAGAATGTTGTTCGTACAAGATTGTTATTGAAATAGACAGTTCCTCTTCTCACTACCACCAGCTTCTCAAGAGGATTTGGGGATAAGTAATCCATTTCCAAGGATAGTTAAAAATAAAATCAACACAAAAAAGACAGAAGCATAAATATGAAATGATGTCTCATTTATAGTAACTTTTATCACCTAATGATATTAATGTTAACCTTTACCTTAAAATGTCCTCAATCCATTTTCTTCTGGTATTTAAAGATAAAGAAAATTTAGAAGTTATAATGGTATAACCCTTCAGAAACAGTAACAGAGTAATGGTTCCCTGAGGGAATGGGAAATGAGGGGTGGTGGAAGGTGGGGCAGGGGGCATTGATAGCATTGATGACTGTATAACCCCACTCTAGGGGAGCAAACAACAGAATTGTATGTGAATGATATGTTGGATGGTGTAAGATGTGGCAAAGTAAATAAATAAATAAGGGTGTCTGGAGGAGGAGGGTGGGGGAAGGAGGGGATAAAAGGGAGCTGATATCAAGGAGTTCAAGAAAAAAGAAATTGTTTTGAAACTGACTGTGGTAGCAATTATACAATACTGCTTGATGTGATTGAACTATGGAATGTTATGATATCTGTAACAGCTCCCAATAAAATGATAATTAAAATATGTCAATTTTTCTAGTGTACTTTGAGATTATCTTCTTTACCCTAGAAATTTTAAAATTGTAAGACTATGTCTATGCACAGATTTATTTATTTGCTTGGAAGAGAAGAGATTTTTAAAATCTAGATATTCAAGATTTATTTGTTTCCAATTCAAAATGTTTTCTCCAGTTGTCTAAAACTGGAACTATTGATGTTTTCTATATAATATTTATTTCACAAATTTAAAGCTGGATCAATAAAAAATATATCAGAGAATGCCATGCCAGTAACACAGCAAAGACCTAGAGTGTTCAAGAGCCAGGGGCCCAAATAGCTGCATTGGGTTGGGAATAGATAGAAGAGTGGGGAGAAATAGGAAAATAAAACTCAGTCAGGTAAAATGGAGGAGAGCAGATCATGAAGGCGCTTTTAAAGAGCACTTGTACTTTAAGTGCTGTAGTCAGTCATGGGAGTATTTTGAAAGTGAGGAAAAATTAGCATACACAACTTTATATTTCGAAAAGACTTATTCTGCCCTCTTAAGGATAAATGAAAGACACTCTGGTGGCAGAGTGCTAAAAGTGCTCAGCTGCTAAACAAAAGGTTGAACATCGGAACTCACTATATGTCCTGCAAAAAAAGAATGTAGCAATTTGCTTCCTTAAGTATTTTCAGCCTTACTAACCCTATGGAGAATTTTACTCTGTGCTAGCCGGTCATAGTAAATTGGAATTAATTTGATAGCAATGGCTTTAGTTTTAATAAGACTAAGTTACAGGAGTCACATAGGAAA
>NW_022103920.1:76395106-76411957 GCF_000313985.2 Echinops telfairi
TTGTTAGGTGCCATAGAGTTGTTCGAACACATAGCAACCCTATGTACCACAGAATGAAGCATGGCCCGGCCCTGCGTCATCCACAAGCTTGTTCTTATGTTTGAATTCAGTGTTCCAGCCAGTCTCAATCTATAGCCACACTGCTGAGGGCTTTCCTCTCTCGCCCCTCCTGTGTTCTGCCAAGCACGATGTCCTTCTCCAGCGACTGGTCTCTCCTGACAACATGTGCAAAGTATATGGGATAGAATCCCATCATCATTACCTCTAAAGAGTATTCTGACTGCACTTCATCCAAGGCAGATTTGCTTGTTTTTTTTTGGCAATCGATGGTACTTCTAAAATTCTTTGATAGCACCATAATGCAATCTCACTGCTCTTTATTCAGCTTTCTTTTTTCCCATGTTCAATTTCACACGCATATGAGGTGATTGAAAATGCCATGGCTTGGGGCAGGCACACTTTAGTTCTCAACATAACAACCTTACTTTTGATCAATTTAAAGGGGTCTTGTGCAGTGCAATGGGATATCATTACTGACTTCAGATGGATCGTGGCTGAAAAAAAGAGAATCCCTGAAAGATGTTTACTTGTGTTTTGTTGACTATGCAAAGGCATTAGACTCTGTGGACAATAACAAACTATGGATAGCATTGAGAAGAATGTGAACCACAAAACACCTCATGAAATCAAACACTGCTATGTCCTACACCATCTTCACAATTGCTGTAAGGTTTAAGTCCACTGTTGCAGCCACTTTATCCATCCATCTTGTGGGGAGTCTTACAAATTTTTCACAGACCCTCTACCTTACTGAGCATATTGTCCTTCTCAGGGACTGGTGTCTCCTGATAACATGTCAAAAGTACGTGAGACATAGTTTTGCTCTCCTCTGTGCTAAGGAACAATCTGGCTTTAGTTTATAATATGTATAATATTGATCTTTAATATTCATAAATTGAATGATTCATCTTTATTTTTAAATATTCATTTTATAAATTTATTTTATCACATAGCATCGTAATATAATGTCTAAAAGAAGAGGTTAGATACTGCTTGATATAGCAACTTAAGATTGTTGTTTTTCCATTGAAAAGGGCTGGTGCATTCCATTGTTTAGTGCAATGAAACATTAAAGTAATTCAATGCCCAGTCATACCCATCCGCTCACATCAGAATGTATGGGAATAAATCCAAGCTGACATTTATAAAATGTCTCATGGCAATACTCAGGTGTAGGAAGGAGCCTTTTTTTTTTAGCTTATCCAACATCCTGTTCATTAAATAATAAATTAAACATTTTGTTTTATATTTCTAGATTTCTTATGAAATATACTAAATTCTGTTCTTTTTTGAAAATACTGAGAGTAGCCCTCTTTCAGGAAAAAAAATTACCAATCATAATAATAACAACTCATATTTGCCTTCAGTGATTTCATTTGAACAGCACCAAGGATCTGCTTTTATGAGAGAAGAGTGATTTTGGCAGAAGAAAGAGGGAAAATTCATCCATGTTAAAATTGAGCTCAAAGGAGCCTTCACCCAATAATAAGTGTATTACAGGCCACTGCAAAGTTCTTTATTTATCCAAATCTTTTTTATTTCCAGGGTCTTCTCTCCTAATCTTTGCCTTCCCCCCTCCATAATTAATCATATTTGCAAGTTTCTTACCCTTCAGAACACTATGTTGGATGCAGAAAAAAGTGATGCATGAGAGGTGAAAAGCAATCACAATGTGGCCTGGAATCAATTGATGCGGGAGTTCTTGACAGCACTCACCAGCTGAGTCCCAGCTGCACTTGGGATGCGGCTGCTCAGCAGCAGTCATAACAATTTGGGTTCACTCATGGTAATGGGTTTCAGATGGAACCAGAACAACTCGTTTCACTGTCCTCATGACTGCCCAATGAGTTGGAGGATGCAATGCAAAATATTCAGGGCAAACTCCCAGCTTCACGGAAATCCCGACACTTAAATTCTCGTCTGAATTGGATATGATTGCATCCTGGTCGTGCCTGTCTGGTGAGAAAGATGATGATGATGCCATCTCAGTGGTTAGGTGTGTTCACCCTGCTCCTCTTGCTACGACATTCTCATTGCCCTCAGAACATCTTGCTTTACAATCACTCAATGTGCCCGCTAATCATTGAAGTAAGGGAAGTGTTAGTGTTCCTATTCTTCACTTGCAACAGACATAGTGGTCATAATTTTGCCATTGCTTTTACTAAATGAGCTACCACTTCATAAAAAAATGTAACTCTTCCTCAAATAAAATAGTTTTTAAGTAAATATCCATTTATTTTTTGCTTTTCTTTGATAACAAGATTTTTGCATGGAAGAAGCACACCAGCCTGTGTGACCACGAGGTGTTGAAGGGATCATGTATCAGGCATCAAAAAACAAAAAAATCATATCAGTGGGTGCCCACCTTCCTGATACGGTCACTGAAGACAAATGGGTACATAAGTAAATGTGGTGAAGAAAGGTGATGGTGCCCAGCTATCAAAAGATATAGCGTCTGGAGTCTTAAAGGCTTGAAGGTAAAAAAAAAAGCCATCTAGCTGAGAAGCAACAAAGCCCACATGGAAGAAGCACACCAGCCTGTGTGACCATGAGGTGTTGAGGGAATCGGGTATCCAGCATCAAAGAACAAAAAAATCATATCATGGTAAATGAGGGGGAGTGCAGATTGGGGACCCAATGACCATCTGTGGGAAACTGGACATCCCCTTACAGAAGGGTCACAGGGAGGAGACAAGCCAGTGAGGGTGCAGTGTAGTAACGATGAAACAAACAACGTTCCTCTAGTTCTTAAATGCTCCCCATCAACCCCCACCCACTGTCATGACCCCAATTCTACCTTACAAATCCAGCTAGACCAGAGGATGTTCAGTGGTACAGATAGGAACTAGAAACATCCAGGACAGATGATCCCTTCAGGACCAGTGCTGAGAGTGGCAATACCAGCAGGGTGGAGGGAAGGTGGGGTAACAAGGGGGAACTGATTATAAGGAGCTACATATTACCTCTCCTTCGGGGACAGACAAGAGAAAAGTGGGTGAAGGGAGACATCGGACAGTGTAAGATATTACAAAATAATAATAATAATTTATAAACTATCAAGGGTTCATGAGGGAGGGAGGGGAAAATGGGGAGCTGATACCAAGGGCTCAAGTAGAAGGCAAATGTTTTGAGAATGATGAGGGCAACAAATGTACAGATGTGCTTGACATACAATGGATGTATGTATGGATTGTGATGAGTTGTACGAGCCCCCAATAAAATGATTTAAAAAAAAAACAAAACAAAACAAGATTTTTGAACATTGTACAATTCCTCCAGTAGATAAATTGAAACTCTTCCATTGTCATAGATTGTAAATATTTTTTAATGTCCAACAATGATAAACAATCAGGAACCAATTAAACAAGAATAAGGAAATAATAGAAGCAAGGTGTTCTCAGGGTGAGGTTAGCAAGGCAAGTGTGTTATAAAGAATAAGTGGGGTTTGTATCACAATCACGCTCTTCTACCATCCTCACTTTCTCCATTGATCAGGCATAGCTCAACTCATTGTGATAAGACAGTGTTACTAGAGCCAAATATTCCACTATGACAAACCAAAACTCCACTTGCTGCTGTGGAACTGATTCTGTCTCATGTTGCTGCTGTCAGGTGCCGTTGTGTGGTTCTGACTCCTATCAATCCTATGAACAACAGAATGCAGCAATGCTTGGTTCTGAGCCAACCTCACAGTCATTGTCATGTTTGAAGCCACTGTTGCAGCCACTGTGCTCCTTCCTTTCCCCAGGCATCTCTTGTCTGTCACTGACCTGTTACCTCACCAAACATGATGTTCTTTTCCAGGGACTGGTCTCTTCTGATAATATATCCAAAGTTTGTGTGAAGCCTTGCTATCCTCACTTCTAAAACGCCTTCTGGCTGTACTTCTTCCAAGACAAATCTGTTTGTTCTTTCGGAAGTGATGGCATTTAGGATATAAGTACAGACATGGATACACACACATAGAGAAATACAAGTATATATGTTTTCATTTTACTTTTAACATTTTAAAATGAATCTCTCATAAAAACACACTGATAGCCTTCATTTGGATGTCATCTCATTGCTTGGGCAGCTCTTGGAGCCTGATCGTGGTGAAACATCAAAGGAAAGGAGATTAAGAACTCAGTTGAGTTGATGGCTCTCGGAGAGCACTTCAAACAGTGTGAGTGGTTGGGAGCAGCTAAAATTCCCCAAGAAAAACATCATCTCTCATATGAAAGGTGACCCTGCACAGTGATAATATATATTTGAAAAGAAGCACTTTACTATCTTTTGTTCTGCAACTTCTGAAGTATTTTCACCATTTCTATCAACCAAGATACATTGTTTTAAATAAAAAGAATTAAATATTCTCCATGGAGGTAGTTATAATGAAGCCATTAACAGCTGGGTGTGGTTTTAAAGGAACTGGACAGACAAACATATAAATATTGTGTTTTCTTGAGATCAAAGTGGTATATTTATTCTTCTTGATTAATGGATAGTATTTCAAGTCATTTATTTCCCTTATGGTATTTTCTTGTTTCCTTATTGAAAAGAAATAACATGCCAATTCTTTTTAGAAATAGTCCCCTAACTCCAAGGGTATCAATCAGTTCAAACCACCAATCTTTGAGGGATAAAATACATGACAATCTGTTTGTGTAAAGATTACAGTCTAGGAATTTCCATGGGGCTGTTCTACTCATCCTGTATGGGAGCCCCTGAGGCTCCCATATGACAGCCCCTTAGGAATTTACCACCTTATCTATAAATATTATCCTGTTTTCCTTCTTCAAGAAATACTACTTATTTTCCCCTTCCACCCACCTCTAGGAATTATTATTTTGCTTATTGATACTTGTCCAGGTGACATGAGTTGTTAAAAACTTTCCCCAGTGTGAACAGGCATTAGTAACTCCACTGCCTCACTCTAGACTAGTTTTGTTGAAATTTAGGATTCCTACTCCATTTTAAGGAGTTAATTCTAAGATAGGGCAACATGTGATCTTCTAATACAAAAAACCCAAAAAAATCCACCCCCACCAAAACTGTTAGTTTTCTCTAATGGTATGGAAATTAACTTGTCATTTAGGCTGTGTTATAGAGTTCTTTAGAGAAACAAAACCAGGACACTTATGATTTTACATAGATAGATAGAAAGAACATGAAGAAATAAACAGCTAATTAGTCCACAGAGCAGTACAGAGGGCTCAGTTCAACTCACTGCCATGAGACAGTTCATATATTAGCTGCTGGGTGCACATCAAGGAAGCAGACAGCTGAATCTTCTGTAGAGAAATACAGGCAGTCTGGCCACAGGCAGTAAACAGTCAGCCAGATGACAGGGCCCAACAGTCCTTGGCTCAAGTGATGTCTACACCAGTAGTGTGGTGAAGCAGGTCTCAAAGGGACCTCAAACTACAGCGACATGGTCCATGGGTTGGGTGTCCTACAGGGAGTGTAGCTTATAAATTGAAGCAGAGAACCAGCTAAGGCAGAAGGCATGGAACTGAGTTGCTCGAATTGGCCAGGTGCTACTTTACACTCAGCCAGATCTATTATCCCTACCTTTTGGCAATAGAGAATAGGGTCGAAGGTCTTATCTTCTGTAACTGCTTCCTGCTGGACAGGGACAGTGAAAGGCTTATAGACATTCTGTCTCAGCAAGGACCGGTGAACGCTTTATGGATTAGAACCCAACTATATACAGCTCGTGTAGATTTGGTTGGTGAAGGCACGCATGTGTCCCTGCAAAAAACTTTGAAAACTGTGAACAGACAAGGCCCATAGCACAGAATTATGCACATTAAACTGAGAAGTCCCAGTAGTTCAGGAGCCATGGGGCCCAAGATTTCCAAAAGCCAAAGATGTCTTCTCACATGGGTCCCACATCTCCTAACTCTCTCAGCCTGGTGTTGGGTTCATTCCTTTAGTTGCCTTACCTTCTGTGTTACTGATTGATTAACACAGTAACACCACTCCTCTGCTAGGAAAAGACAGGTTTCCCCCTTTTCTGCAGTGAGCAAATCTAGGGCTCATCTATTTTGTAGTGCTAGGGAATTAATTTGGGTTTGTCATGTTAGAAGAGTGTCACCTATTTTTTTCTTTCATATTAACACTAAGGTTTCTTGATAGTTTGTAGTAAAAATGAGTAGCTATTCGAATTCCTCCCACTCCAGTTCCCAGAGCTGCTGCTTCTATGCTAGTTCCAATGAGATTAGGGGCTGCAACCGCTCTTTTGCATCTATAGAAATTTGGGAGAGGTGACTCAGGTGTGTTTCTGTACGGTGTTTTCCATGTCTTGTTCATCTAGGAAAGCTATGTCCAGAGTGAGAAACGTTGGTATGCATAGTCCTATCCAGTCAGCTCATAGACACATGTAGACAAATGTATCACATAGTAAAAATATTTCAGGTGAGGCACACTGAACATCAGTATTTGGCCAAAGGAGGGTCAGACTACAAGAGTTGATAGAGTCATTGCCTATGTGTTTTGACCCTTGAGGAGCTTGGAGGCAGACAGTGTCTTGATTGGATTAGAGAAGTACTTCGGTGGCTACTGGTCCAATGGTAGGAAATGCTGTGACTGTCTTGGCTATGTTGGGTGTTACCTATGAAGATGGAATGGTAGATGCTAGATATTTTCTTTGTCGGAGAAAGAGACATAACCAACATTATGTGGTGAGCATTGGCTAAGAAGTTGGTGGGTGGTGTTAAGGAGAGATGAAATTGAGGTCTGGGTTTAATAAACCAGCAGAATAGGTATGTTGTAGGGAAAGTGGGTGGACCTTAACAGGTCGGCCTTTAGGAGTTTTGAGATTTAAGGCCCTTCAAATGTTGAAGAGCTATAGGATCTTGAGGAACATTGGGCAATTTCAAAGGGTCCTGCAGTCTGATGTACACAGGTTGGTGGCACATAGCAACAGAGGGCTGAGTGACATCCAAACACGTGGGTTAGCTAAAGCAGGTGGTAAAGGAGGGGAATTGGCTGGGGTCTTGGGACATTAGAGTTGTTTGGGGGGAAGATGGAAGAAGGAAGAGCACCTGGTGTTGCTTGTGAGAGAAGCAATAAGGTGGGAGCCGGGGGGCCCATGGTAAATGAAGAGTCACTCCTCTTGAATTTAGGAAGAATATCTCTGCTCAGTAGTGGGAGGGGGCATTGTGCGATGACTAGAAATCGGTGTAAGAATTGTCCATGATGAAGGCTACATGAGAGTGGCTGTGTAATGAGGGGTTGTGAGACGCTATCTGAGATTCCCATAATAGTGGTGGGGGCTAAGGAAGTCCTTCTTAAATGTTCAAGTAGTGTTGAAGAAGTGGCCTCCACGTCCAAAAGGAAAGAACTAGGCTTACTGAGACAATGATCCTTACCCTGGGCTTGTGATGGGTGAGCCCCGTGGAGGACCTCAACCCTGGGCATTGCCAATGCTCTAGAACAGTGGTTCTCAACCCTCCTCATGAAGCAACCCTTTAACACAGTTCCTCATGTGGTGGTGACCCCCAGCCATAAAATTATTTTCTTTGCTACTTCATAACTGTCATTTTGCTACTGTTATGAATTGGGCGACCCCTGTGAAAGGGCCGTTCGACCCCCAAAGGGGCTGTGACCCACAGATTGAAAACCGCTGCTCTATGGCCAAGCCTAGAAACCCTGACAATCAGGGGCCTTGACCTGGTTGTTCTGGAGGTATTGGAAGAGACTATCCTTCCCACCCTTGGGTGGAAAGAGCAATCAGCTCCCCAGTGACCTCCTTGATTGGGGACTGGAATATTCATATATCCAATATCCCGGCTGGGAATATTTGAAGCAGGTGACTTCTCCTTTTGTGGCCCAATGGTTATTGGTTTGAATCCACTCATATGACCCACATGAGAAAGCTTCACAATGGCTAAGAAAGATCAAAGAAGAGTTGATGCATTTGAGTTATAGTGCTGACTAAAATTATTAAATATAGCTTAGACTGGAAGAAGAACAAACATGTCTGTCTTGGAAGAAGTACAGGCAGAACGCTCCTTCGAAGAGAAGATGCTGAGTTTGCCTCGCATTCTTTGGGCATCTTGTCAGGAAAGATTCATCTCTGGAGAAGTCCATTATACTTAATAAGTGAAGGGTCAGCAAAATACTACTACTACTAGGAAACCCTTAACAAAGTGAACCGGCATTATGAACTCAAGCACAGCAAGGCTGCAAGCACGGTGCAGGAGGGGGCATTGCTCATTCTGTTTGATCTACCAACTACAAAATGCAAAACCTATATTTATTCTTATTTATTACATTTATTCATAAATACATTAAGAATTCTTTATATGTACAATGTATGTTCATGTACCTTGCATAACCGCATGAGTCCATATAGCAAAACACAACACACATTTTTGGTCATGACCTGAGTTTACTCTGATGAGTTGCACTGAATGGAATGAGCCAGGGACACACAGCCTGGACAGAAGCTGCTGCCAGCGGCCTCAAGCACACTTCCAAATGGTCATGGTGGAACGGGACTTGGACTTCATGATCTTTATGTGGGAAAAGGCTGACTCACATCAATAACTAGAGCCGAATAATGCAGTCAAGGAGGTAGCACATTTTCTCATGTTTGGGTACTTTCCCTCTGCGAGTAAGTTCCAGAACTGTGCATGCGCTCTGGACTTCAGCTGAATATCGGCTCGTAATGTCAAAATCTCCCATTCCATATGAAAGTGATACGTTTTTGTGTTCTTACTTGGTCCAGTTCCCCTACTCATTTTGATACCCTTTCTTACGTTTAAGAGAAAAAAAAACCAAGGTCTAAAAATTGGCGATAACTTAGCTTGTCAGTTTCACTGCACTTAGCGCAGTTGTTTGCACATGCATTTGACACCTAAGATTGCATCTGGTTGGCTGCGCTGTATATCAGTATGTGACAGGATCGATGATAGACTTAAATCTATTTTTTTAATGCCATGCACTCTGCCCACACTACATTTGCGGTCGACTAGTAGACCACGAGTGACGTATTGAGCACTCCTGGTCTAGGCCAACCTGACCCCAGGGCACACAACAACAACAACAAATGGAGAAATCGGGAAGAACATATCTATTTGAGCAGATGTGTTGATTATTTCTGTATTTGTTTTACCCTCTTTATAGAATTCTTATACTTTTATGACCGCAAGAACAACAATCCACTTCTTGCTGCCCTGGTACTAGTCTATAGTACTCTGTGAGTTGTAGACTCAGTGAATATTTATTGAGGTAAATCTTTATCCCAGAATGTTATTTTAGGAATATGTTGAGTTTGCCCAATATCTGTGAATGTTTGATATTTTTTGAATGCTCACCAAATGTCTTAACTTTAAGCTTTCTTGGAGAAGAATGCATAAAACGTAAACACCTCTCTGCCAGTGTATGTCTTTAATTTTCAGCAAGTGTAGAAGTTTTTTCCCCTGGAATCTTAGACAGTCCACCGTGACTTCCAAATATTTAAAACTTAGGGAGTCCTTGGCTTTCTGAATGTTTCCCAAAGCTTTACTTTCCCCTACTAAACTTAATCTGCTTCACTTACTATGTGACGTAGCTTTCTTCAGGTTTTTAATGGTCTATGTAGCTTAGTCACTGCATGATGTGCAAGGTGTTTAGATGCCACTTGGACGCTTCATAAAAGGAGGTCACTTAGAGTTCAGAAATGTTTAGAAAAGAAAAAGAAAACATCTTGGCAAGGTCCTCCTTGGGTTTAACAGTTCGGAGCTTCAGCACTGTTGCATACGGTATCTAAGATGCCATGCTACATCCGTCTGGGCGAATCCGCCAAAAGCAGAGTGAAGATTAGGAGGCAAAGCAAGCCATACTGTATTCAAAATTATTTTTTAAATTCCTCTACCTGCGTTGTTTTAGAAATGCATGTGTGTGTTCTTGGTTATTTAAAAGAGAAGTGCAGAATTAAAAACAAACAAACTACTTAACTAAATAACAAAAACAGAAATTGCCAAGGCTCTGCCTAAGATTATTGCTCATAATTGTGGAACATTATGTGCCAGGCTACGAAACCACGGAGGAACTCCTGACTCATTAGTCTCATTCTTATTTGCCCCCAGTAGAATTTAAAATGTCATTTATGTGCCTACACATCCTAATTTAAATGTAGCCAGTCAGCGTACCCATTCAGAGAAAGAAGGAGAGAAGGGCGACGGAAATGAGTGATATCTTGCTTCTGGCTGGATAAAACATTTACACAGAACTTCTGGGTTCCTCTGAAGTGGAGCTTTTTCAAGGGATTTATAGGTCAGAGAGCTCAGCAGTTTCAGCCTCTTGCCCACCGTACCTTCACAAAGCTTGTGCGTGTTTGTACAGCTGGGTTGGTAGCTGTGGGAGTCCTGAGGATCCCACAAGCTTCGGCCCCTTTACCTCCCCTTCACCATTTACCAGCACACAAATACACACAGAATGAAACTGTCTGACTAGCAGGTTAAAGGCCCACAATTCAAGCCCTGTTTATTTTCTTTTCTTGATTTCCTGCTGCTCTAGTGAGTCAATGGCATTTTCCCCCTTTGCTTTATTTTTCTCTTTCTTTCTTCTCCTTCCCCCCACCCCCCTCTCCATTAACCTACTTGTCCATCAATGTCTGGCTGAGAAGGAGAGCACTATTAACATGTTAGCCTCGTTTAGAAGGTGACGCTTTGGGAACGGAGTGTCGTATTTTTGCTCGGTCACTCTCTCCTTCTCTTTCTCCCTTCTTCCCTCAAGTTTTCTCCATTCTCATCTTTTCCTCATACTTTTTAGGGAAGGAATTTACCCACAGGAAGGAAAGAAAAACATCCCCAAACGCTTCGCGTGTAACTTCACCCTGAGGAAGGGTGTTATTTTAATTACTGCTGAACCCATTCTGTAAGGAGGCCTATAAATGCTTGATGCAGCGAGGAGAGTGGCCGTTAATATGCCTTTTGAATCGGTGCCACAAACTACAAAGACTGCCATCTGGGGAGGTATTACATTTGTGAGAAAAAAATAGTTGAGACTTTTCTTAAAATGAGCTTGTAAATTCCAGTCAAACTTGTGCTCATTTTTTTGCCAAAGAAATCCTTCCGTATGACATATTTAAAATGATATTAATTCACCAGTCAAGGAACAATGATTCTGAATTCCGGTGACTATTACTACATCCATTGGTTTGAGCTACATGTCTATGATCGGAATTGTTGATTGTTATTCTCAATACCAATTTCACTAAAATCCTTGAATTGGAAAAGAATCAAATTAATGAAGAAGGGTTTTATATACATGAAATACTCCTAAATTTTTTATACCAGAAGAAAAGCTTTAATTAGAAATAGACAATATCTTATTAATTATGCTCTGAGGTTTTAAAACCACTGGCCACTCTTCAGCTCAGGGAGGCGATGAGTTGATTTGTTTGGAGTTAGAAGAACCGGTTGGAATTGAAATCTCCCGGGTTAGTTACCACATTGTTCAAAGGCCAGGCAAGGACTCGCTTGCAGTCACAGCATCTCTATCTGTGAAATGGGACAACAACGGTTTCAACCACATGGGGTTGTTAAGGTTCACATTGTATTGTGGCTGTCAAGAGCATTTTAAATGGAAATGTTATTTTTCAAAAAATTAAAATATTGTGGATATTTTATCTTTCTCCTTCTCAAGAGCATAATTTTACCACTAAGCTTATAGTTGTTAGAGGCTGCAAATGTTACATTCCCAAAAAATCCATATAGGAACTTATGTAATCAGTTCTGTAAAAGTTGTGCTTTTAAAAGCCCACATGGAAGAAACACGCCAGCATGTGTGACCATGAGCTGTCAAAGGGATCGGGTGTCAGGCATCGAGGAACAAGAAATCATGTCATTGTAAAGGTGGGTTGAGTGCAGAGTAGAGACTCAGAGTCCATCGGCTGGCAACCGAACACCCCCTTGCTGAGGGGATGTGGGGAAGAGACGAGCTAATCAGGGTGCAGGGTAGCAGCGATGAACCATATAACTTTCCTCTAGTTCTTAAATGCTTCCTCCCCCCAAATATCATGGTCCCAATTCTGTCCTGCAAATCTGGCTAGACTAGAGGATGTACATTGTACAGATAGCAACTGGAAACACAGGGAATCCAAGACGGATGACTCCTTCAGGACCAGTGGTGAGAGGGGCGATGCCTGGAGGGTGGGGGGAATGTGGTGTGGAAGAAGGGAACCAATTACAAGAATCTACGTATGTCCATCCCCCTGGGGGATGGACAGCAGAGAAGAGGGCGGAGGGAGATGTCGGACAGTGTAACTTATGACAAAACTATAATAATTTATGAATTATGAAGGGTTCATGGGGGAGGGGGAAGGGGAAGGGAGGAGGGAAATGAGCAAATGATATTAAGGGCTAAAGTGGAAGGCAGGTGTTTTGAGATTGATGAGGGCAACAAATGTACATATGTGCTTGACACAATGGATGTATAGATGGACTGTGATGGGAATTGTATGAGCCCTCAAAATAATTTTTTTTAAAGTTATGCTTTTACTTAAAAAATTATAGAAGCACCTGAAACATAATGTAAAAAATGTAATTTATTCTAGTGGTAGATCCAATTAATTTAATTATTACTGTTCAGAAAGAGTGCCAAAGGTCTTATTTCAAGACACTACAGAATGCTTAAACTTCACACCCTGTTGACATTTTAAATGTACTTAGCAGGAAACCTTCTGATATGTATCCTTCCATTTGCTAAAGTTCCTTAGTTCAAAATTCCCTAGGGAATTGAAAACTTATAGGCACTGATTCAGTAATGAAAATACACATCTAACTTTACAAGAAACAGACTCTGAGTTACTTTGAACCTTGCTATTAAAAATCATTAAAAATATATTTTTAACATTTTTATTGCATTGAATAGCAGTTAAAAAGTCTTTGAGGGAACAATAGTTAAACCCTTGTTCATCAGGAAGTTTCTTCATCAAATATTTGGATTCCCATTAGGAAAATGTTTTTCAGCTTTCTCATTCCCCTTCCATCTCATATAATTCTTGAGTGGTGCAAATGGCTGAGGTACTTGGCTGCTAACTAAAGGCAGGTCTAATTAACCAGAGTCACCCCAGAAAGTGGCCTGATGATCTAGGTTTGAGAAATCAGCCGTGGGAAGTCCTCCAGAGCACAGTTCTGCTCTGACGCATGTGGGGTCACCGTGAGTAAGAATCAACTTGACAGTAACTAGAAGGTAATTTACCTTTAAAAAGGAAGTATGTCTGCTCTGATATCATCTGTATTCAGTTATTAGACCTAACATATACTTGACTCTTAACTGCCCTTTTATTTGTAAAAATCCTTATTATAAATATTCCAAAGTGTCTCTGAACAATTTGGTTAATTAATAATACTCTCACTGCCATGGATTCAGCGTCAGCTCAGAGCGATTCTATCGGACAAGGTAGACCTGTCCCTGAGAGTTTCTGAGACTGGAATTCTTCAGGGGAGTAGAAAGTCACGTCTCTGTGCCTCCCCCTGACCCCCGAGGATCCAGCACCCCCATCATTCCCCGGTCCCCATCCCTCGCACCACAATAAATAAGACAAGGCTACTGAAATACATAGATAACTTCCAGGTTTAGACTAGCAGCTAAGTCTATTTTTTAAGGAGTCTCCTAGCTTAGGTGGGGTGTGGATTGGACGCCATCAGGATGTGTCTCTTCTGTGGTAGGTGGGAACTGGTTGGACAGTACGACAAGGTGGACAGCTGGCCACTGTTTATTTAAACAGCCGGAAATTTATGCATAAAGCAGGAAGAACAGTCAAAAGACAATCTCCTTTCAAGATACAGCTGGAAGATTTTTCGAGTTTACCAAAATAACTTTAAACCTAGGAGAGACATACTCGTTTTCCTTTTGCAATTATATGAAAGAAATATAGGAAAATTCCTTGGAGAGTAAATATATCTTTATTGATTTTATCATTTCTATTCTATAAAACATACACATCCCTTTTGGAAAAATAAATATTTTCCAAATTTTTAGTGTATATTAAAATAGAGGAGGGTAGATTCATTAACGTAAAATAGAGGTAAAGTGTAAAACAAACAGTAAACCTAAGGAATAAATTGAATATATCTATCGGTCTCTACTAGTTGGAAAAATCACAATAATTTTAGAAAGAAGTAATTCTTTCAATAATGTGATCACCTTTTGAATCAAGCACTTGATATCCTTCTAATGAATTTGCTGCACAGTAGCATCAATCTGTTTTATGACCAAAAATATTTATTGAGGAAAGGATCTGTGTGTTAGTCCTGGTATACTAAAGAAACAAATCCAGATACAGATACAAATCCAGATACAGTCATATGTGGATAAGAAAGAGCTTTATATAAGGAGTAATTGTATATGAAGAAAACATCTCAGCCCAGTCCAGATCAAGTCCATAAGTCAGATATTAGTCCATATGCCGAATACCAGTCTATAAATTCCTCTTTGGACTCACACAACACATACAATGATGCTGAATGCAGGTAGGTCAGTGGGTGGAAAGTCTTATGGATCCAGTGGCAGTGGAAGCATCTCGGCACTGATGTGGATCTCCACATGGTTCCTCCAACCCCAGGGCTCTGGCTCCATCAGGGAAGCTCCATGTGGCTTGTCAATAGGAATATCTCACAGGGTGTGCATCTGACCTACAGTGAGCTATTTATCGCCTTTGTACCTCCAAATGAGGTAAAATCAAGCTGGACCTGATTGAAAGGCTAGACTCCACCTCTTCACAAATTGACAGGAGATTATATAACTGTCATAATCTGTGTTGAGAAATTAAGGAGGAAATAAAATAAATGTCTTAATGGCACATTGGCATATTCATAAAATTAACATTCCTTCATTATTTCAATATTTATCTATAAGCTATCAGAATTAGAAGTTATTTTGAGTGACCAAGAATTGAACACAAAATTAAAAACATCACACAAATAAATTTTTGGAAATATTGGCATGTCTCCATTTTAACATGTGACATTAACTTTTTTTTTTAATGTGCTTGATTCCTCAACATAATAATATGAGTTTGTCAGAGGCCTCAACATACATGATCTGCAACTATTCCTGTGTTAGTCTGGGCTGACTAGAGAAACAAATCCAGAGACATTCATATGTGTATACGAGAGAACTTTACACCAAGGAGTAATTGTATATTAAGAAAATACCCCAGCCCAGTCCAGATTGAGTCCATAAGTCCAATATTAGCCCATATGTCTGATACCAGTCTGTAAATTCCTCTTCAGACTCACACAACACATGCAATGACACCGAATTCAGAAAGATCCTAGGCCAGTGGGTGGAAAGTCTTGTAGGTCCAGTGGCAATGTAAGCATCCGAGCACTGGCGTGGGTCTCCACATGGCTCCTCCAGCTCCAGGGCTCAGGTTCCATTAGCAGAGCTCCATGTGTCTTGTCAGCAAGAATGTCTCACAGGGAGAGTGTGTTCCACCTCCAGGGAGGAACACAGGAGTTCCCAGAATCCCCGGGAGAAGGCAATGTCCACAAAGAGGCCTCACTGGCTGTGATTTGATTGACAGGCTAGACTCCACCCCTTTTCATTATGTAACTTCTCATTATGTTACAGATTATGTAACTGCCACAATTCCTTTTGCTGCTTTGTCTTCTCTTTTGAGTAATTCTAAATTCTCATAAAATGATTGATCATGATTTTTGGAACAGATATTTGAATGTTTTGCGATTTTCTTATGTATAGAAAAATAAATATATTGCTAGCCAGACAGAAGCAGGCAAAGGGGTAAAAAGGGGGACAGCAATGAAAGAATCCCAGCACAAAAGCGAAGTGGAAGGAAGCACACTCCCCCATTCACCCTCAGCACCGAGGAAGGTGAGTGGCAGATAAGACACACATTTTTTTTTTAAAACAAGGAAAGAGATGTAGATAGTGAAAAGCATATGAGCAGGACAACAAAAGATGTTCACACTCACCTGACAGGGTCTTGGTGACAAGGACACAGCATAAAATCTGGGGTGCATGTATCGTGGAAGGGGGGCAGCCAGCCAATAGCAGAAGACCCACCAGAAAGTCAGTCAATGGGGAGAAGAGCTGCCCTGGGATTGGCTGAGGGCACGTAGGTGCTCCACACCAAAGTATCTCCTCAGCACACCTACTTATCCAATTGAAGTCTCTTCTCAGACTCTGGCTAAATGTTATCCCTTATCCGGATTCTTTCTTGCAAGGAGGACAAAGCCCAGAAAAGGCGGGGCTCAAAGCCTGGAGTCACCACTTGGAAATGTCTGCTGCCGTCAGGGGAATACAGTGAGTGAACGTTCCCTTGGGAACTAATGTACTTTTTGATCCTGTTTCTTTTCTCATCTCTTATGCTTGTTTTTCTTTAAAGTACAATGAGGAGAATTTGAAAGAAGGGGCAGTATACCAAAGGTATACTGGTACGAATGTCCAAACTTCCCCTCCAAAAATAAATAAGCATTTCCTCCCCATGGTCCAGATACCTGGACAATCTCCAGGGGTTTCAGAGATGACCCCATGATGTGGAGAGTCTTTATAGGGAACCCAATGAGAAGACACTCTCACACTATGACTGACTTTCTCTGGGAGTGTGGGGGTGGCACTAAGCAGGGTTGTTTGTCTGCGTGCCCTTGAGTCATCCTGGCTGTTCTGGGTGCCCAGGATGTACTCAAACACAATAGGGTGTGAACACCAGACAGGTGACATTTTATGGCAGTCCCACCTCCAACCTACAGGATATCACTAGTTCTTCTGTCTCTGAAACATGAGGGCCAGTAGATTCAGATTGAGATGCTAGCAGGCCACCATCCCCCGACCCTCAGGACCTCTATACTT
>NW_022103920.1:76412701-76421750 GCF_000313985.2 Echinops telfairi
TGGATTGAGCTGCTAACTGGGAAGTCCACAGTCTGGGCCCATCCACTGCTCCACAGGGGAAGGATGAGCCTTTCTGTTTCTGTGAGGAATTGCAGTGCTTCCTTGTCTCCTGGGGTCACAGTGAGTTGGAACTGACTTGATAGCAGTGGCAAGAAGCCACCGTGAAAGAGATGTGGGACCATATCTCAGGCTGCTTTCCCTCGCCAGCTTTAGAACAGATGGAGCCAAGGCTGTTTTACTTTGAGGGTCATATGAAATGTTCCAACTTTCAGATGATTATCTTTATTGGCTTGGAAATTTTTATAAATCCCAGAAGCCACTCAGAGGAAGGAGCATATTAGAAAAAGGAGTCCTTGGGAACAGAGATGCTTGGGTCTCATCAGAAGTGAGGCAAGGAGATATGGAATTCCATAGCGAGTACCAGTTATACTGGAAATCCAGGTTTAGGGAGGGGACACCTTTTCTAAGCAGGCTTATAATATGAACAGGGGCAAAGCAGACTGTTAGACCACTACTGTGATACCCTCTGCTCTCTTTCCAATGGGAAATCAAAGCACAGTGCCTTCATATATACTTTGGGATGTGTCCCTAAAAAGTGGGGCAAGTTTTATCTTCAAGCCCTAAATAAAAAGCCCAATAGACTTTTGCAACACAGCTGGCCCCAGTATAAATTAGACAACGGAGGAATTTGGCCTGAAAATAATAGTTTATATTAAGATAACATCTTACAACTAGACTTGTTTTGTAACAGGCAAGGAAAGTAGACAGAGGTCCCCTAAATATAGGCTCCATGGTCCTGCTAAATGTTCCCCAATTGTGCAGGAATCATAAAAGTGATCCTGCCTTCTTGAAAATATTGGAAAAAATAAACCAGAACCCAAGAGTTTAAAACTGGATGCCTGTCTTCTTGTGTGGGACTCCTGGGGCCACTGACTCCTTCAGCCATCGGGCTAACACCTCCTAATTCAGAACCTGCAAGTTCCTAGGAAAAGTTCAGTGAAAGGCAAATAGCGTCCAAGTTGCTGGCCAGGTGTCCTCAACTCTCTCCTTTCTGAGTAACCCCAGAGACAGATGGCATTGTGAGGATCCAAGCCCTATTCGCTAGGCAGGACTCAATAAGAGTTAAAGATAAATTAGGGCATTTTACAGATAAGTCCAGAAAGTTCATTGAGGTACAAAGAACGATATCTCTAGCCTCCTTTGACTTATCTTGGAAAGGTGTCAGTCTGTTGTTTACAAAGGCTTTAATCATCTCCAAGAGTGAGGGTATTGAGGGAAAACCTTGGCATATGCTAATGAAATGAATATTCAGAATGATAATTGTTCTCTGAAGATGGAAGCAAAAATGTATATTTATGCCTGCTGGGATTATGATTCCGAAAAAGGGGGTTGGTCAAGGGAACACATGCTCTTCTGTCTTTTACAAGGAATGAGACATTTCCAAAGAAAGCAGCCAATTATAACAAATCAGCAAACATTGAACAAGGGCTTCAGGAGAATCCAAATTCCTGATTAGAAAGGCTGTTGAAGGCACTAATTAAACTAACTAATACTGACCTAGATTCTGATAGTTTTATGGGAAATCTAAATGTGTAACTTAATCTGCCCGAGGGAGGAAGAAATTACAAAAGAGAGGAACCATAGACCTCCAGGTAAGAGATATTGAAAGTGGCTTCCGCCATGTTCTGTAAGAGCAAGCGGAGAACAAATATTTTGAGAATGATGAGGGCAATGAATGTGCAAATGTACTTGACACAATTGATGTATGTATGGATTGCGATAAGAGTTTTATGAGCCCCTAATAAAATGATTAAAAAAAAAAGAGCAAAAGAGAGATGGAGGAGAGGGCGCTGGAGGAGGAGAGATCTGAGTAGGAAAGAAGGCTCAGTTAATAGCTGTTGTACAGGAACGATGGCGTGGCGGCTTACTAAAGGGACGGCAAAGAGGCGCTCCCAAGAGGAACTTCCATAGTGGGGAGCCCGGACACTGGAAGTGAGACTATCCTAGGTCAAGGAATCCCTAGAAGCATGTACCCTATGACGGAAGTTTGGCCAATGGAAGAGGGATAGCCCAAGGGCTGGGAGAACTTTGGGTTTAAATACCTGGGCCCCGAATTGATGGGGCCTTTTGCTACAGAAGACTCCAACTAATAACATCTCCATGAATGAGATGGAGCTTTGGGTAATCCTTGAAATAGCCTTTTCATTTACATGAGAGCCATTTTCATCATGCAGACTTCCTTTCAAGAACGCCTCTCTTAAAAAAAAAACCGAAAGAAAGAAAAGAGCCCATTTGTGCATTCTCTTTTAGTTATGCCTGAATGTCCCACTTCTTGACTAAGAAGAAACATTCAGAGCAAAGTCAGATCTCCAGGAATAACCAATTGGATTCACTGTTCCAGAGTGAAAGTGTGAGGGTAGAGAAAGAAAAGACATTCACACCACATGACAGCGTTTGAATTGGCCCATGACTGGTGACAAGGACACAGTACAACTCTGGGGTGCATGCTACTAGGAAGGAGGCAATGCTACAGAGCCAGCCAATCACAGAAGACCCACCAGAAACTAGCCAATAGTGGAAGACCTCTCATTAGCAGGATTAACACCCAGCTCTTCATTCTACGAGGCTATTGGCTTAGCTGATGGCCATTATACATTCCTCACCAAAGCACCTACTCAATGAACTCACTCATTCCTTTGGAACTTTTACTCTGACTCTGGCTGCATGTTGTCCCTCACCTAAAATCTTTCCTACAAGTGGGACAAGAACGGAGAGGGAAAAGGCTCAAAATCTTGAGTCATCTCCCAGT
Source organism: Echinops telfairi (assembly GCF_000313985.2). NCBI lineage: Eukaryota > Metazoa > Chordata > Mammalia > Afrosoricida > Tenrecidae > Echinops > Echinops telfairi. Next base: position 76,415,511 of record NW_022103920.1, read on the forward strand.
AATAATATATTTATTATATTTTAAATAAAAATAAAATCATGGCTTTAGTCCATTTGTTCAAGTAGGTTAAATTAAAATTCAAAAGAAAAGATATCAAATGTAAAGGCACTGTGAGGTAAACCACAGTTTTAAAATTCTCATACCTATGAATCCTATAGATTAATTTTAATTAAAAATTTTTAAAAAAATAATTTTAAAATATTAAATAAACTTGATAAACACAGCTACTATTTTATTTATCCCCCAAAGCATGGGAAATATGCTGAGGGATTTTTTTCATTTGACTTTAAAAATAAGATTGTACTTTTGGTGTCCTTCTTTTCTTCTTACCCCCTTTTCTAGAGACCTATAACATCAAGCTTTAGCAGCTTATATTTGCTGTTAGTACACCAAAATCTAGCCAAAATGAGCTAAGTTTAAAAACACTCTGAGAACTTGCCTTAAAGTCAGCAACGACAGACTGTATATGCCAGTCTGCACATAGACTTCAGTGTTCTTTTCAGTTAAGCTTTTGTACGCCTCCGATGTTCAACGCTTTGAGAGGTGTTTTACCTTTTTATTCTTGGACTGGGAAGACCCACCACAGAGCTGAGGAGAGGATGCTCTTGGTTTCAAACGGAGTGTAGTTCTCATCGCAAGCACAGATAAGAACAGACCACATGCTTTCTGCTCTTCTCAGTGAGATTATTACCCGCAGAGCGAAATGGTGCTCAGTTACCACTACCAACTGCTCTGAAAGGTACCACATTAGAAGGTTGTCCACTGAGTGGGAGAAAAATGTGGAACGGATTTCAAAATCATAAGAGACCAGGCTTACTGGCCAGATAGAGACTATTGAAACCCATGAGACGGTGGTCCTGATTCACCCTTCAGATCTGAAATGAACCCATCGCCTTGGTTCCATTTCTAAACCAAAAGGAAAAAAAATATGTCTGTAGGGGGAACACTAGCACCAGAGGTACACACACCTCAGGTAACGACCATTTGAGATCAAAGGGCAGCATTTGCCCAGGACAAAGAATCGAAAAGTTAGAAAAGGAAGATGGAAATAGGAAACAAAGGAAGTAAAATAAGGATGCTACATGGACGGAATTAGGGTAAAAGAGATGAGATAGAATGAATGTGAATTGTTGGATGTGAAAGTATCATCTACTTCACCCAATTCACAGTGTTAACAGTTATTTAAAAATTAAAGTAGAGTAGAGTTGCAAAAGGAAAAACGAAGTGGAGTTTTTCCCTCATCCTTCCAAGCTAAATCTTCTGTCGTATTATTAATCTTCATTCGCCTGTGAGGGAAGCCCCTCTCATTCAATGCGATCGATCTGTTGGTCACGTCCTGCTCTGCCTGCCACCGCTACTGCTGTACCTTTAACCAGGAATGGAGGCTTCCAGGCACGTGTTGGAAAAGACTTGTATGAATCTGTACTTTAGCTAGTTCTTTGCATACCAGACATTACTCTAAATCAATTTCAGCTCAGATATCAGATTTTGCTACCTAAAATAATCCCACACTGGAGTAAATGGCACAGCTTATCCTTCAGAACAGGCAAAATTGTCAAACTACCTTTTCTCTGATTTTAGTTATGGATTTTATCCCTAATCTGTTCCTTTCTGACCTATCCCTCCATCTGAGACCTGTGTGACACTGATTTTGTATATTGTATATTGATCTATGAATTTGGTTTTATATTCTTAAGTAAGAACAGTAGCTCTGTTAAATTCTAGCTGAATACTTTGGGATAGCACTCAAGAACCAATGGAGCGAGATTCATTTCCATCTGAGCATGGTCGAGAGCTCTACCCTGTATCAGGAGTGTTGTTTTTGGAACAATGCTTTATGCCTTCAACCATTTTAGTGTCTCCTGACAGAAATGAATAGTGAAGGCCTTATAAAGCATTTCATCAACAACCTTTTGAATTCATACTTTTACAAACCATTTATCCTCAGTTGAGGGAATATTTTGTCTATGTTTTTGCATCAGAATGTCTGTGGAAAGCAGAATCTGACGGCAGTGAAGCCTTTGAGAGTAATTGATCTGGGGGACTTGGGCTTTCTTAAACTCTTTGAGGCCTCGCCTTGAAAGAAGTTAATGGGACTTTCAGCAGGGCTCGGAGTGATCCCGCCAGATACATAAGCACAGATGCAGCAGGCGGAGGCCAGCAGCCCAGCCACTAGGCCAAAGTCAGAACAGTTAGCATGCTGTGAAGCAAAGTGCCCCAATGAGCCACAGAAAATAAACCACTGATAGGAGTATGTGCCTGTTAAAGAAAACTTCAGAGTAAGCTTGTCATTTCATAAGGACCATGACAGTGGGAAAACATTGTGTATATTCTATATCTGTAATAATGTTCTTTTAGCTTCTACTGAGCATGGCCTGGAGTTTTAACATTCATTTTATCAAAAATGTTGTGGTAGTTACATAATCTGGTGTCAATTTGAGACTTGAGATAATTAAGAATGAAGGGGTAGAGTCTAGTCTGTCAATCGGATTACAGTAATGGAGACTTCTGTGTGGGAATGGCCTTATCCAGAGGATTCTGGGAATTCCTATATTTCGTCCTTGGAGGTGGGAGACATTTCTTTCTCTCTTTACTCACTCCCTGGATGACAGTGTAATGACAAGACACATGGAATTATGCCAGTGCTCTGAGCTGGAGAAGCCACGTGGAGAGTGCGGAGATGCTGATCATGCCACTGGATCCACAAGACTTCCCACCCACTGGCCTGGGATCTTCCTGCATTTGGTGTCATTGCATGTGTTTTGTGAGCCTGAAGAGGACTTTATAGATTGGTATTGGACATATGGGCTAATATCAGACTCAAGGACTTGATCTGGACTGGGCTGTGATGTTTTCTCAATATTCAATTGCTCTTGTATATAAAGCTCTTTCTTATATACATATGAATGTCTATGAATTTGTTTCTCTAGTCTATCTGGACTAACACAAATGTATTTTGAAAATAAAATAATTTCCCTCATTTTACTATCTACTGAAATAATACCATAATGATCAGACATGTTTTTTAGGTGTTATAATAGAAATATGCTAACATTAACTAACTTGCAAAATACTTCACTAAAGCAATTAGTAGATTAATGTTAGTTACCCTGTCATTTCTGACTCATTGCAGCCTTTGCACAACACTGCCATACTCACAATCCTTGCCATGTTTGAGCCCATTGTTGTCACCACTTTGTCAATCCATCTCCGTGGTGGTCTTCTTGTCTTTGCTGAGCCTCCACTTTAACGAACAAAGTGTTCTTTTCCAGGGTCTGGTCTCTCCTAATAACATTTCCAAATACATGAGACCGTCTCACCGTGTGGGTATCTAAGCAGCAATCTGCTGTTCTTCTTCCAAAATAGATATGTTTGCTTTTCTCACAATGCATGATATATTCAATATTCTTCAGCAATGCCATAATTTCAAATGTATCAATTCTTCTTTGGTCTTCGTTCACTGTCCAACTTTCATGTGCATAAGAAGCAAATGGAAATACCACTGTTTGGATCCAACGCATCTTTGTCTTCAAAGCAACACCCCTTCCCTTCATCTCTTTAAAAAGGTCTCATGGAACAGATTTTCCCAGTGTAATACATCATTTGTTTTCTTGATGGCTGTTTCCATGTGCACTTTCAATATTTATCATGATGCTGCCTCTTGGTCCAGTTGTGAGGATTTGGGTTTTCTTTACATGGAGTATTAATTCACACTGAAGGCTGAAGTCCTTCATCTTCATCAACAAGTGCTTCAAGTCTTCCTTGCTTCCAGCAAATAATGTTGTGTTAAATGCATATTGAAAGTTTTTAAATTAACAACAACAACAAACTTTCCTCAAAATCCCAAAGCTGAATTTTTCTTTATATCGTCCAGGTTCTTAGATTATTTGCTCAGCATATAGATTGTATCATGAAAGGATACCTCAGTGCACATCTTTCCTGATATAAAAAATTACAGTGTTCCCTTTTTCTTTAAAATGCACACACACACACACACACACACACACACACACACCAAAAAACAAACAATAAAAAATCCTCGTGTCTATCCAGTAGTGGAAGAGTGTTTTGTAGCAGTGTTTTACAGTGATAGATAATAAGATCCCTTTTTATAAAAAGCTTTGGAATTATTAACAGTATGACTGCAAAAACATTTTAACATCCGTTATCTAGTAATCCGAAGTACAGCACACGCTGAAATCATTTTTCACTGTGTGTTGGTTTGGCATGGTGTATGTGCTTGCCAACGTCTTGTGGTGTTAAATAATAAGAAGGAATGAAAGAGGGGGAAGAGAGAGAGAGGCAGAGACAGAGAGAGAGAGAGAGCGAGGGAAGAGGAGAGGAGAGGAGAAAGCAAATAAGCAAGAAAGAAAAGAGTAATGTCTTCCAGTGGGAACTCCTATAGACCATTTTTTTCCTAGTGAACTTTATTTCCAGCCATTTATCATGTGTCACTTCCTTTCTTTGAATGGGACTTCTGATTCTGCTTTGTCTGAAGACTTACAGCAAGTTGACTCAAAGAGTGCAAGGTTAAAAAAAAAATCTTCACAAAGAAAACTATTCTTTCTAGTTCTGATATGTGATTTCTAGGATCAGAAATGATGGAGTCCTGAAGTTACTGGCACTACCTTAAATGATTGGCATTATTTTATTTTTCTAACTTTAGCATCCCCTAACTAAAGAGAATTAGTCATGTAGATTTCACATTAATTTTTCCCTTCGATGAAATCCATTGTAGAGTAGTATATGTTTAAGGGAAGTGTGAGTTTTATTACAGGTCAGAGAGGTTGTAGTGCTAATCCATGATTCACAAAGAAAACAGAGCACACAAAAAAAATGCTGGGTGGGAGGTTGGAAGGTGACCGTGTGTCAACTATCTTCCTGCCTGATATGTGTCTAACAATAGGGAAATAAAAACGAAAACACTCAACATGGACAGGAGTCAGCCTTCATTTTAGGGACTTGCATGCTTTACTTAGAAGTTGTTGGTCAGATTGCTGCAAGATGAGAATGATTCTGATTATGGCGCTTTGTAGAGTACATAAACCGTTTGTGAACTCAAGGGGATATTAAATATGTTTTTCCTGCCAAGAAGTTAACCAGTCAACCACAGATCCTTACTCAACAGGATTTATTGAACACCTGCCATATCAGAGGCACTATAACATCGCAGGTGGTGAACTGAAATAGCAGCACTGCCCTCAAGGTGCTTAGAATCGGGGGGGCAGGGGAAGTTCAAAGGAAGACAAGTAATATGTGCCAAGGCCTTCCTAGCTTACCATATGATCCCCATACATTTCAAAAGGATGGCTTAAGCATAATAATAGTACATGCAGCAATAACAAAAACACAAGAAACTCAAATTCTCACACAGCCAGGGACAGGTACATGTGCGTGCATGACTGCGTAGGCAAACATTTCTAGAATAATTTTAGGGAAGTGTTATGGTAATCTTGAAACAGATTTCTGAAAGAACAGGAGAAAACAAGCAAGAAGCTTTATAACTAAGGATGGACTTTTGAAAGCTGTGTGTTTAGAAACCAGTGTAAAATAAGTCATCCAGTGATTAGTTAATAGTTTCCCAATGAACTTGACTTTGAAATTAACTGTGCACAGTTGTTTAGGTTTGAGTGATGTGAATAGATGATAAAGAGGTAAGAGGCAAGCTAGTACCCTAGATTAATGGTACGAGGAAGACAGATATATTGGAAAGTTCTGAAGAGGTAAGAAAATAGGTTAACTATTGTCAATCACATTCTTTCCATGTGTCTCCTCATCAAGAGGAATTACAATAAAATGTTATGAAGATTGAAGAAATAATACAAAGAAAACATAGTTACATAGAAGGCAACCAAAATACTTACCTAAATCTATCTATAAAATAGAAATCCAATGACTAAATTTATAATGGAAGCTTAAGAGAGTTATCAAAAAAATTACTTTGGCAGGAATCCTCCATGATGTTTTCTAACACAAGGTAATCCACTCCGTAAGGCTTCTAATAGAATATGATCCACCGCGAGCAGCCACCAGTTGTGGTGGAGGACAACCCTTTGATTAGGTCACAGCCTTGATTCAATGGGAAGACGGACTCCTTGGGGGTATGACTCCCTCCTTTAAAAGTGAAAGGGGGAGCCGATCACAAGGATCTACATATAACCCCCACTCTGGGGGAGGGACAACAGAACAGTGGGTGAAGGGAGACATCGGACAATATAAGACAGGACAAAATAATAATAA
>NW_022103920.1:76422305-76423493 GCF_000313985.2 Echinops telfairi
GAAAAAAATTACATCCATCAGAAGACATAAATCTAATTGCTGTTTCAAACTCAGATATACAAGGATGAGTACAACATTACTGCCATGATGATTCCAGTTCATACTTGCATTTTCACTCTATCCTATAGAATTGATTAGCAGACAAGCAAAAATGACCTGTACATGTATCTATAGTTAGTGCCATAGAGTTGATTTTGACTCTCAGTTACCTTCAGGACAGAAAAGAATGGCTCGACACAGTTTCCTATACTGTAAATCCTTAAAGGATCAGATAGGGGATTGTTCTCCCTCAGAGTGACTGAGCAGTGTATGGTATGACACTGAGGTTAGGAGTCCAATGCTTAGCCCACTGTGTCACCATAGCTCTCTCTCCTTAGATAAATAAAAAGATGTGTATTTGTGTGTGTATATATATATATATATATATACACACACACACAAATATACATACATATATATATATATATATACACACACATACCGAATACATATATTCAACGTGGGAGTCACTTAGGTAAATAGTGAATATTTATTGTATTCACTATTGTATACATATTCTATACATCTCGCTTTATATTCCATATACGAAGAGGTGTCCCCCAAAAAACCAGAATGTTTTTTCAAAGTTATGGATTTTTTTGGGTATTTATTTAGTTATTTTACACGGCAACCTTATCACCTTCAAGATACTCCTTTATGCCATTCTTGGAAATGTATTTCAACCTCACCATTTTGGATGGCTGACAGCACCTCCCTTATTTTTTTCTTAACCTCTTCTACATGGTCAACTCCCTGTACTTTCATGTCACTCTTTATTCACAGAAACAAAAAGAAGGTGCATGGAGTGAGGTCAGGTGAGTAAGGGGCATGGGACAAAAGAGGCATGCTTTTTTGTTGTTGTCAAAAACCGGCTTACTGAGATGCCTGCGTGAACAGGTGCATTGTTATGGTGGCAAAACCAGTCCTCTGTCTACCACACACTGTTATGCAATTGAGGTAGTTAGTTTATTGTGCCAACCGGGCTGATAAACACATGTGGGGTTAACTGAAGGGCAGAGGGATAAATGGCTGGTAAGTCTTGTCTTTCTAGTTCTTGGGTCCATTGTTTTCTGATGGTCAGACCAGGGTGCAGCTGCCTTAGCCAGTTCCCTGCTTCAGCTGACAAGGCTCACTTCCTGCAAGACATCC
>NW_022103920.1:76424776-76426232 GCF_000313985.2 Echinops telfairi
TTATTTTGTCATATCTTGCCCTGTCTGACGTCTCCCTTCACCCACTTTTCTGTTGTCCGTCCCCCAGGGAGGAAGTCACAATAGTTCCTTGTAATCGGTTCCCTCTTTCCTACCCACTCTCCCTCTAGCCTCCCTGTATCGCCACTTACACCACTGGTCCTGTTTCAATGGAATGTTCAAGAAGTATTATTTTTTCTTAATCGTTTTATTAGGGGCTCACAGGACTCCCATCACAATCCATACAGACATCAACTGTGCAAAGCACATTTGTACATTCATTGCCCTCGTCATTCCCAAAACATTTGCTCTCAAAGAAGTACTATTTTAAATCAAACAAAAAACTGGTTCTCAATTTTTAAAGACAAGCTATTCTTTTGAATTACTATTTTTTAAATCAAGCATACGATCTTGACCTTAAAATGGCCCAAAAGATCAACTATGGTCTGGTCTGTTATTAACTCTCTGATCCCATTGCATAGTTATTTGTTTTGATTTATTTATATTTTCATTTTTGTGTGTGTGGAATATACAACAGATGAAGAAGAACATAGTCTATGTCGTTGCATAGCCTGTCTAATGAAATCATGACAATATCCCACTGAAATATCCGCTCCTATAAATGCGGATCGTTTGTGTTTCGATTCCCGCTCTCCATCATTCCTGCCCTGCCCTCTCCTCCACTCTCTCCTCCTTGTAATTTTCAGTCTTATCCTTTGGTGCAAAAACCAGTTTTACGTATTTTTTTCCTTTATAATAATAGTGGCATAAAATATTTACTTTTATGAGATTGACAAAATTTACAGATCACAATGTTCTCTAATTTTGTCCATGCCTTTTTGAGTGCGACAGACATCATTGCTTTCAAGGATGCATACTATCCATTGTGTACCAACAGAATGTACTGAATGTACAGAATATTTCAAATGTACCAGCATTTGTTTATCTGTTCCTCTAACCATGGGTTTGTTGGTTGTTTCCATCTTTTCACTGTTATGGAAATGGCTGCAATAAACGTAGGGGTGTATACGGTTATTCATGTTTTGTTACTTATTTCTTTAGGGAATATACCAAGTAGAGAGATTGCAGCATCACAAGGTATTTGTATTTGCTTTTGCTTAGGGAAGTGCCCTTTTGATTTCGATAATGTTTGCACAATTCCACAATCCCATCAGCAATGTATGAGCAGTCCAATTTCTCCACATTTGCTCCAGCATTTATTATTTTGTGTTTCCTTTTTGTTGTTTTGCTTTTAATTTGCTGAACAGTATGGGTGTGAGGTTGTATCTTGTTGTTTTAATTTGTATTTCTCTTATAACTAATGAACATCAGCTGTTCTTCATATGATTATTGGCTGCCTGGATGTCATCTTTAGTTAAATGTATATTCATGTCTTGGCCCATTGCTTGATTAAAGTATTTGTACTTTTCTTATTAATATATTGTAGTTTCCTATATTT
>NW_022103920.1:76427629-76428600 GCF_000313985.2 Echinops telfairi
AAACCCAACAGAAAACAGTAAAAAACAAAATAGCCCTAAGGTGGTAAGGATAAAATTAAATAGTATAAAGATAAAAATACAAACGATACATAAGAAGGAAAAGACCCCATGAACATTCAAAAAGCCAGGGAAGAAATGTCTGTCATGGACCAAGTAAGAGATATTTGCCCTCAGAACAAATGCAGGTCGTATCTATGGGGAGGTCAACTGTGCAAGTATCGAGTTTGATCCAGCATAATCACGATTATATTGGTCTCTGCCCAATAGTAAGGCTCTTCAAGACTCTTGCCTATGGCTAGAGAAGATCTGCCAGCAGCTCAGTCTGATTAGATCCTCCGCAGATGGGCTTGGGGCTCCCACTGTCTTTCACAACCTTCTACAAATTGTGTGTTTTTAATTTTGGCTCAGATACTTTTCACCATATACAAATTTTCCGTGTGTACTTAGTAGACCCTTGCTTAGATGAAGGTACAAAGCTTTTTGACTGCAGTGGCTTAACCCATGGTGGACTGGTTACATATCGGGCTGCTAACCGAAAGATGAGCAGAAGATCAGCCTCTCTACAGGAGAAAGACAAGGCTTTCCACTCCCTTAAACAATTACCCTCTCAGAAACCCACCAGGCAGTTCTACATTGAGTCAGAATGGGCGTGATGGAAGAAAGTTTGGTTCTTTGGGGTTTGCTGGCTGTGTTGTAGGCGTTGAAGTCGGGTAGGGGAGGACTTTCTACTTTGTTCTTCTTTTTGAGACGTTCTTTGCCTATCCTGGGCCACTTCTCTCTCCAAATGAAGTTGGCAATTAGTTTTTCCCATTTCTTTGAAGAATGTTGGGATTTGTATTAGAATTGCACTGTGTTTGCAGATTGCTTTGGGTAGTGTTGATATTTTCACAATATTAGGTCTACCTATCCATGAACACAAGATAGTCTTCCATTTATGCAGGTCTCTTTTGGCTTCTTGTAACAATATCTGT
>NW_022103920.1:76429538-76440403 GCF_000313985.2 Echinops telfairi
CTATTTCCAGGTATCTGCTAGTTTCTTCTAGATTATCAAATTTGTTTGAGTGCAGTCTTTTATATTTGTGTGCTATTATTATTATTATTTTGTTTGGATCTGTTGTGATGTTGCCCTTTTTAGCTCTAATTCTAAATAATTGCATCCCCTTTCTCTTTTGTTTGTTAAGGTTGGCAGCCATTTGGCAGTTTTACTAATCCGTACGTAAAACCAATCTTGTCTTGTCGATTTTCTCCATTCTTTCTGTTTTCTATTTCTTTTATTTCCACTCTAAACTGTATGCTTTCTGTTCTTCTATTGTTGGAATGTTTATGTTGTTGCCTGTGTTCTGGGTGCTGGGAGTATTGTGTTGCCATGTTGATTTTGGATTTCTCCTTGGTGTTTTTTTCATGTGTGTATTGATTGATATAAATGACCCTCCTTTTAAGGCTGCTGCTGGTTTTCAACAGTTTTGGTGTGATGTATTACTGTTCTCAATTTTCCCACAAAATGTCTTCATTTCATCCCTTATTTGATCTATTTCCCAGCCATTTCTCAGATGTTGTTCAGTCTCCATGTATTTGTCTTTATGTTCCTGCTCTTTCTAGTGTTGATTTCCAGTTTTACAGCATTGCAAGCTTAGAAAATTGATTGTAGGGTACCAATGTGTTTTTATTTGTTGAGGCTTGCCTTGTGGCTTAACATGTGATCTAAAGTAGAGTGTGTAGTCTGTGTGCTGGTAAAGAATGAACAGTGCGGAGGGGGGTGCTCTGTCTATATCTAAGAGGTTGAACTTGTTAATCATGTTGTTTAGTATGTCAGTTTCTTTATTTAGTTTCTTTTCTGAAAGAGTTTTTCTCTCCGTGAGAGTGGTGTTAGACTATACTATTGTTTTACTATCATTTTTGAGCTGTTTGTTTCTGTTTTCAACTCTGCGAGAAATTGATTGATATCTTTTAATGGTCTTTCATTGGCTGTGTACATTTATTAACTTACCATATTTATTCAATCTGTATGCTGAGAAAATAAGCAGAGAAACTGGATTACATGAAGAAAAATACTACATTGGAATGTAGGAAGGTTTATTAATAAGCCTTCAGTATGTATTATGACTCAATGTAAATAAGACCAAACTCCTCACAACTGGACCAATAGGTTACATCCTGATAAATGGAGAAAAGATTGAAATGGGCAAGGGTTTCATTGACACACCTTAACTTATAGGTCAGAACATATTCAATAGCACCTAACCTAATGCTTATTAAGATTATATGCTCCTAGTGCATTGTTCCTTTGATCATTCTGTACTCTCTATACTTGTCTCTCATTATCTTAGTTACCTTGAAGTCTATTTTATCAATGAATAATGTTGCCACTCCTGCCTTTTCATGGTTGTCATTAACTTGGCAGATTTTTCCCAATCTTTTGATTTTCAGTCTATTTTTGTCTTGAGTTTAAGGTGTGTCTCCTGTAGGTAGCATATAGATGGGTCTTGTTTTCTAACCCATTCCTCTCCTTTCTTTTGATGGTATAACTCATTTAGTTAATATCTGTTTATTCACCTCTGCAGTAGTAATGAAAATCATTAAAATCTTATAATAATTTTGATTAAAGACTGCTAGCTTCTGGTAGGTATGGACTATATATTTCTGGTTTATAAGTTGGTACTCTAATTTGCAAGCAAAAGACTGACAACAAACAAAGCACCATGACACTAACCTCTTTGAGAATATTTCCACATTGCTCAAGTCAGGATTCAAGTTGTGCCACTGAGGGTCATCCTCTGGTTTTGCTTTTATTGTGTTTATATCAGATTAGTAACAGCAGCTTCATGATTTGTATCATCTCTAGTTTTAAATTCTGAGAAGTTTTAAGTCAATTTCCCTAATAGTTCCAGCTCCAACCAATCAATAAACTCTTGGAATAGAGACTTATTATCCTCTGTCACTTTGAGAATATGGTGCTTTTGATCCAAACCATGTGTTTTTCAAAACCGTATACCCATTTAAAATCTCAACAATAAAAAAATATTGAATATTGCATGGACTTCCAGAAGGAAAACCAAATCTGGTTTGGAAGAAATATAGTCAGTATGCTCCTTTGAAGCAAAGATGACAAGGCTCATTTACTATACTTTGGCCATGATATTAGGAGAGACCATTTTCTGCAGAAAGACACGATGATTGGTAAAGTAGAGGGTCAATGAAATGGATTGACACTGTGGCCATAACAGCAGGCTTAAGAAATTGTGATTGTGAGCATTCTGCATCTGGACTTTTTTCAGTTCTGATGAACTGACGTCTCAGTACCCCACAACAGCTCTCTGATTTGTCCAGTTAGCATCAATGATCATGGCCAGGAAAAGAAATGCTCTGATGGTCTTAAGACTAGGCACATACCCAATCATTGAGGTTGGAAGGAGTTTCTAATACCACATAGTTTGAGACAGAGGAAGGAGATAATTAAAGAGTATGAAGAATAAATGGATTCTAGATATTGAATAGTTTGCCTAGGTTTTCCATAAATATTGGTTATACTTTGTGATTGTATATTTTTTGTGTCAACTTGGCTAGGTCATGTACCCAGTCCTTTGGTAATACAAATATTCTAGTTACTATTATGAAGTAGTTACATGTGATTAAATCAGTTGGCCTTAACTAAAGCATATTACCTTTTGTAATGTGGGTCTGCTTCAGCCAATATGTTGATGGCCTTAATAGCCAAAAGGAAATTTCCCCAAGGTGTATTTTGTCTCTAGACTATAAATAGGCTTTGGCTAACACTTTGTACTCCTCTATTTGCCTGTCCTATGGATTTTGAAGTTGCCAAACCCACATGATCGTGTGATCCAATACTTTGATATATTTCAGTCTCTCTTTTGCCTTCATTTTATAATTCAGAAAATCACTACCACAATAGCCATATAGAATAATGTTTCTCTGGAACCCTAAGACATGTCTATTTTGGTCATTTTCTTTATGTCAATCATTTGTTCTTAAATATTACAGCTGGTAAATTATGACTATTTTCTTCATTCATATTCTAGAGATCAGTGTACACTGATTAGAAACACATCATTAGAAACACGGACATTCAGTTATCAGATGAGCACTTAACCACGATGCCACAAGGGCTTTTTACTATCAAGCTCCATTGTAAAAAAAAAAACCCCAAAAACGGTAGGTGGGGGGTGGGGTGATGGTTTTGTTTTCTTTTTTGCTATTTGTTTACTTGCTTGATTTTTCATGACAAAAAAGAGAAGCTAAATGGTTTTATCCTTTTCTGCCTTTTCCTTGGGTCTTTAGTCTTTTCTGAGTAGATTTAGTTAAACTTTAAAGAATATAGGTTTGAAAGGATGTCAAATTATCAACTGGTTTCTGTGGCTGGGAACCTTGGTCTGGCTCTGTTCCTGGGGGTTGTGTATGTGCTGCTCAGTAACTTGAGGGAAGGCACCCTCTCTTTCTGTGAGGAGAGAACCCCCTTCCATGGGCACCCAAAGCCTTCTTTCCCATGACCTCATTGTGGAACTCTGCATTAAAACAGTGGGTAGGAATTTCTGAGGCGACTTAATAGCATGGTGACACATGAAGGGGCTCCTTTTGGGCGTGGTACATAAAAGTGGTGGTGACATTTTTGCTGATTTTATTTGGTTAACCAACATGTGAGTCAATAAGTGGATTTTTATAATCTGCCTACTCATTTGCATAATGCTAAGAGTGTCCAAAGGACAGGTTGAAGAAGCCACGTCCTGCCTTTGAAAGGATGAAGTATCCGAGGGAGGATGTTGCCAGCTGAAGTGTAGTTTCTGAAGGAAAGTCAAGGCAAGGTCATTTGCTACCTGAATGCCTAACGTGTCAAAGGAGCACTCACAGGTGATAATGATTTTGATGTTGGTCCAAAGTGAAATCATCAAAGTTTAGTGAAGATTTAAGAACAACTACATAGTCAATTTTAAATATTTACCGTTAATGAGAAGAACAACAAAAGAGGTCCTCTGGGGGGATTAAAAAATAAAATAAATTCCTTTGGCCCAAGACATTTGTGCCAATGGACAAAGGGTGCATGTGTAGAGATGAGACAGAAGAGAAGCTCTGGCTATAATATCCCATTAGGGATTTGCTTGTAAAGCTGAGGAATGCCAACTTTCCCTCAGGGGTGGAAGGGTCAAAGAAGTTTGTCAAGCAGGTAATGAGTGACACAATCATACATTTTCAGAAAACTTTCACTGGTGTTAAGACAAAGAAGAGACAAAGTCATGATCTGATTAAGTAGAAAACCTGAACGTAGGAAAAATTCTGGGACATCTTTTATGTAATTCAAAACAATGTGCAAATAATACACAAATTTCACATTTTGAACCATAGATAAAATATAAATGTTGTTATTATAAGAACTCATTCCTAGAGTTTTGGCTTTCAAATTTTTACATAAATTTATTGAACGCAAGCTTGTCTCCTGTTTTATGGAATGTTTGTTTATTAGCACTCTAAGAAGCTGGTTTTATTACCTACAGGTGTTTTGCTTGTTTTGTTTGTTTGTTTGTTTGTTTGGGGGTACCTGGTAGTTCTCCATGAGTGTCTGAGCTGAGGCAGTAGCAGTGGAGATGCATGAACAGCAGAACATTTTATGAGAGAGCTTACAGAACATGGTAAAACGTTGACAAAGGAGAGAGTGATTGGAGGTCTCTCTTACTTGGGCTAAAACAATTCTGGTGGCACAGTGGTAAAGCATTGGGCCCCCAAGTCCAAAGTCAGCATTTTGAAATCAGAGGCTCTGCTGGAGCAAGACGAGGCTTTCTACTCAAACAGTTACCGTCCTGGAAACCCACAAGCCCGGCCACCCTGTCCTGTAAGGTTGCCATTGGCTCTACATGACTCAAAATTCACTCAATGGCAATGAGAATGAGAGAGCTCAGACTCATGGATGGGTCCAAATGAAAGCACAGAAGCATAGAAGATAAGCAAATATGTGGAGATGTTCAATACATAAAATTAAATTAAATTAAATTAAATTAAATCCTATGTCATCACATAAAAGTGCCTGGAAAATAAAATCCTGGTAGTAAGGCATTGATTTCCAAACTTTATAAGGTCCAAGATTGCATTCTTTCAGAACCAGTTGGTGTCAGATGCCACTGGGTTGATTTCTGACTCAACAGAACAAACCACCGGCAGGTCCTGCTCCTTCCTCACAATTGTTCCTATGCCTGAGCTCATTACTGCAGCCACGGTGTCCATCTATCTCCTTAAAGCCCTCTGCTTATTGCTGTCCCTCCACTGCACAGAGCCTGGTGTCCTTCTTCAGGGACTGTTCTCTCCTGACAACATGTCCAAAGCACGTGAGAGGAAGCCTTGCCCTCCTGGCCTCTCAGGAGCACTCTGGCCTTAGCTCTTTCAAGACAAATGTGGTGGTTCTTCTTACAATCTGTGGTATGTTCGAGATTCTTCACCAGCACCACAATTCAAATCCATTGATTCTTTTTCCATTGTTTTCATTCAGTTCAACTTTCACAAGCAGTCGAGGCAATTGAAAGTACCATGGCTTGAGTCAGGCGTACCTCAGTGCTCAAAGGAGCAGCCTTGTATGTCAACACCCCAAAGACGTCTTGTGCGGATTTACTGACAGCAATGGACGTATCATTTGATCTCTTGCTTGCAGCTTCCATAAGCATTGATTGTAGATCCAAGCACAATAAAATCTGTGACAATTTCTATCTTTTCTCCTTTTATTATGATGTTATCTATAGTCTAGATGTGAGGATCTGGTTTTCTTGACATAAAGTATTTGGTTTCTTTTCAGAACCCAATAAGATGAATTCAGAGTCAAAATGTTTTTTTTTTCTCATCTAGAAAGGTGTGGTGTTTTTTTTTTTACTGGCACACATTGTCTAATTACTTGGAGAAAGCCTACCATTCCATATCAAATGGAATGAACGTTAGTCTCTTTTCTGCTCTTGGCCATGTTTATGAATGGTTTGAATGCCTTGATGGCCTCAGTCAAGCACACTGCAAGCTTATAAGTAAAACCAGTAATGATGGAGCCAAATGGTTTCCCATTTCTCTACACCCACTTCTGCTACAGAATTCCGCAGCTATTTTAATTCTCTCCACAATGTTTCACTGACACAAACACTTAAAATCTGTAGCTAGCATTGTCCTCTGCTTTGCGTATGAAAGAATGCAATCTATTGCTTATGTACTCGTATTTCCTTGGTCTGAAATTATATAGGGAAATGCTGGCATTAAATAAGTAACGATGAAGATCTATGATTTTGTCTTTTCTTACTGCTGGTCATACTTCACATTGGACTGGCACAAGGAATCCTATCACAAGCAAAAGAAGACATTCAGACGGATTCAGGCTGTGAGCTCTGACATTGAAACTTGGCCTTTTCCGTGCTCATTTTTGTCCTTCCTTTTTTCTTGCTCATGGACAATAAATACAAAAATTAAAAAGGCAAACAGAGCTTACCTTGATCTTAGGTTCTTATCATTGCAATCTGACTTTCTCCTGATATGGCCTTTCCTTTTGCTTTGGGGAAACGTCAGTGTGAGGAGGGTGCCCCTGAGCCCTTGCTTTAGATGAGAGTAAACAGAAGACAGTATTGCTTGCCTGGATGTAGTAGACTATCCCATGGAGGAGAATAATAGCTGTCTTCTAGCTTCTGTTTTTCTCAAAAAGAGCAGTGAGAACTTAAAAGGAGAAAGAACTGGAAAGAAGGGTGAAAGATGATGACCTCAAGGATTAGAGCTGTTACCCTGGTGAAGTTTGCAAATACTGTTTCTAAGCGATGGGTTGAATGTCTTGAACAAAATGAATTTCAAATAGGGACTAGCTGTAAATCTTGACCAGAAAAATATCACCCAGTTAGCTATTCATTATGAAAGTGTGGTTGCATTAAAAATTGATATTGTTTCATTCATTTGTCATGCTGCAATCTTAATCTATTTTAAAAGAAGGACCAGAAAAGTACCATTTAAATATATATTTTTAATCTGAAGTTTTATTAGAACATCATCTCTCTTATTTAGAAATAAAATCATTTAAAAACATTCTTCTAATATAAACCTGTATTGTTCAGGCGATCTTAGTGACTTTCGAAGAGAAATACTTGAAAGTGTTTCATCAAAGTGTAATAGATACCGAAAGCTTCATAGATGTCTCATATATTGCTGCAATACTCTTTTGGGTATTTTTTTATTTTAAAAAAGTAATCAAAAACATATTGTGAGCTCAAGAAATATCATATAGGCTTCAGGGTAAAACAGTAATGGCTCTGCCCTTTGACCCTGATGCAACTGTTCTATCCTAACATATCTTTGTGAAAGGACACCAAATACTGAATAAATTGGAGAGGTTAACAAAGTTAGCGGACAAAATAAACTTGATACTGAGAATGAACTTTCACATGCAGCAAAAAAATAAACACTATTCTCTTAAGTCGATCATCAAAGGATGCTTAAGCTGCCTAGATGCTTCTTAGTGCTACGTTCATACTCTATTTTGAGAACTGTTTATTCAAAGGGTTGTCAAATTCTCCATTTTTTTAAATGCATAAGAACTGTTATGTATAAGATAATTTAACTCCAGTACAAATGAGTTGGCCATCATAACTAAGAATTTTATATTTTTTGAGAATTTTTCTTCCGATTATGTAGACTTGAATGGATTATTTCCCTACATCAGTTGCAGAATTTTGATCCAAATATATTACCTGGATTATTGGCTGCTAGAGAGAAATATAAAACCTGATTTCTGTTACAGGCACATTTCAGAAGTTCACAGCTCAGGCTGACTCTAACTTCAAGGGGAATGAAATATCACATTACTTGCCTCTTGTAGAATGGTCAAGAAAAAAGTTACTGCAAAGTTCTCCGTGGAAAGATATTAAAAACACACTGAAATGTTAGGTGTGCTTTTGACTACTTACTACTTGTCATCTAAACAGTTTCACTGGCATTTTCTACATGTCACACATGACCCTGAAAATGTAAAGATAGTTTATCTCCACTACACACAAGTACTCTTTTAAATATATATATTTATACTGCAGGCTAAAGCTCACCAAAGTAGCCTTAATGTTATTTTTTTTCTTACTTTCTTTATTTTTTTGTAATGAGAAGTACAGGTTAGGATAATCCCCACACACCCTACTGTATCAAAAAATAATATTAACATGAAAGAAAAACCAACGAACAGGCCAAAATAGTCATATCTGGTTTTGCATTTAAAAATCTAATCCTTGATGGTTAAAAAACTAAAATTTCAAGTGGTATTACTTTTTAACTCAACAAAATTCCAGTCACTACATAACTCGTCTTACTAATTTATTGTTGGGTTTTGAAAAAGCTCCCCAATTTTGCCAGTCTTCCAAAGGATTGGTTGATGTGGCTAGCCATCTTTTAGAAAATACCAGGATTAACAGGGTATTTGCACACCTGCAAAGCTCATTTAATGACTGGAATGGCAAATGCTGTACAAGAAAAACAATATATATATATATATATATATAAAGATATTTAGTGACCACAGCTATATAACACTATTCAGACAACTAAGAATACATGTCTATACATTATGTATTCTAAAAACTAGTTTTGATTGAGTACTTTTCCATGTCAAATAACTTGGTTTGCTGGAAGAGAAACACACACACACCAAAAAAAAAAAGAAGGGAATAAAAAAGAAATAGACACAAAATGAGGATATCTTGATCAGTAAAAATACTAAATAAACAAAACAGCAAAATTCTACTCATTTTAGGAGCTTTAAGGAAAGCCAGTGGATGAAGGGGAAAAAAAGAATAAAGATAAATAAAGAATACCAAGACGGATTATTTTTCTTAGGGTTTGCATTCTACTAGATTAAGCAAATTAACTGTTGTGAGAGGCAGTCTCTTGATAACTCACTTTTCCGATGCATTTTTATTTTTTCAGTTTTGTTTTTCACATGCCTTTGATTGATAGGATTCCTTTAAGAGCTTGTTTTCATGATTTCTGAGTTGTACAAAGCTCTCTTCTTTTTCATAAAATACTTTTCACTGATATCTGCTATGCTGCCCTCTTGGCTGTGTATGGCTTTTCCATGAGGAAACATTCCACGGGACTAGCTATGGTTGAAAGGGATTAGATGTAGAGCACTGAAATTATAACTGTAGCAATACATGTTGCTGTCAAATTGATTCCGATCCATATTGACTGCCACATCTTCTTCCCATAGAGCTCCTAGTGGGTTCCAACAACGGATCTTTTGCTTAGCCACTGAGAACTGCACCGCCAAGCTCTAATAGCAAAGATAGAAATCCTACCCACCCCCACTCTTGAAGGTCCTAGCACACAGATCTAACGGACTGAGGAAGTTAGTCACATATGGCTTTAGAATCATCCTCCATTCTAGCTTCAAGTGGCCATTATGTAGCTCTTGAAGTTGGCTTACATGTTGATGTCTGTCACGTGCATTAGATTCAGTTTCTAAACCTCAATATCGAAGTTTCTGGAGATAAGGACTTCTCTCTCAGCTACACTGGCCTAAAAATCAGCAGAGAATAGATACAGATAGAAAAAATAATACAACATTTTCTTTCAAAAGTGAGAGATCCATTACAAAGTCAAGTCTTTATCCAAGTTTCCCCACCTTATTTAATCGCGTTCATTTTTAAATCCCTAGAGCTCCTCCTCTGGCCACTGTCGGAAAATGAGTTCATCACATTAGGCTCTTGCAACATTCTCTACGGTTTCAGGGTTGTTTTGTGAAAATGTTTATAGTTAAAACTACTATTGTTTTACTATGTGCACATATGTTAAAAAAAAAGTTTTGAGAAGATTTTTACTTAACAGATGAGTTTGATGTTGTCAACTAGAAAGGAAAATTATCCTTACAGACTTTAAAATCTTAGCCTGCTAGGAATTTGTGTCTAATGCATTTGATACTCTGTTTATACTTTTCCAATTGTCCAAAGTATGAAGACTTTGCTATTTAAAACTTGTTTTATGGGAGACTCAACATTTAGCCTGAAAAACAGTAAAATGTGAATAGTGGTGAATGAATATTAAGGCACAGGGACTGCAAATAAATGGGAGATTCCCATCGTGAGTGGGGGTTAGAGTAGTGTCATTCAACTTCAGGCTGTGTTTTCCCCAGGGTGACTCACGCAGTCATCACCCAGTCTGTGCTAACACTGATCCCCAACTATGTGAAACATTCAAACAGTTGGGATTCTTTTTGGAACACATACAAACACTCCAAATTCTTCAACTCAGATTGTGTGGTTGGGTCTAAGAAGATTCCGAGGGAAACCTGAAGACTTGCCTTGCTCTGGCCAGGGGGTGTGGTGCCGTGGCAGTGGCGATACAGATCGCGTCTGTTCGTTCATACTAGGGATGCTCAAGTTACAGTCCGTGCAAATGATCAGATTTGCAATATCTCTCTCGTAGTCTCGCTCGCAAGTTTTTAGTAGCACTTGCCAGCCAGTCTTCCAGACAACCTAACCAAAGGCCAGGACATTTAGATAACTCAGACATTTGATTTTTTCTGTCTTGTTTTCTTCCTTACTATCAAACCTACTGGTTTATAAAATAAAATAAAATAAAATGCTTGCTTTGAAAATGGAAATTTGTATCATTGAGTTCATTGAGCCTGCAGTGTCTCCTCATTTCTTTTTATAATGATCCCTGAACCTTGAAGCCCAATTACCACAGAATTGTTATGCAGTAGAACATCTGAAGATATTGAGTTAGTTAATTGTGCCAACCTGGCCGATCATCACATGTGGGGCTAATTGAAAGGCGGATGTCTGTGTGGGTTCGAACTTCACTCCCAAGGTACCATAATGTATTAATCTAGGTACTTTGGAGAAACAAATCCACAGCAACTCATGTATAAGAGAG
>NW_022103920.1:76441807-76443140 GCF_000313985.2 Echinops telfairi
AAATAAAATAAAAAGCATACGAGCTCTGGAAACAACAATATTGCATATAAATATACCATTTATCTGTACAAGCTAGGACAGGTTATTTCATCTCTCTTGGCTTCCCTTTTAGGAAACCCTAGTGGTTACCCACTGGGGTGCGATCTGTAGGATCAGCAAACCCTGGAAGCTCTGAGAGAGAAAGACAGGGCCTTCTAGTCTGTGAACAGAAGTCTCAGAAATTCACAAGGGCATGTCTACCCTGCCCCCCATGGTCTCTGTGTCTTCATCAACTCCATGGTGGACAGTTTGCTGGTTGGCTAGAGAATTTCCTGGGGAATAGTAACCATTGAAAACCCATACTGGTTCAAAGCCAGTATGCACAAGATCTTTCTTAGTCCCAGATCAACTTGAACTCTGGTTTTATGGACTACAAAGCAGAGTCAAGTCGTTGTACTAGACATCCTAAAAACAAAAAACAAAGAAAACCCACAACAAACCAAATTCACTGCCACAGTGTCAATTCAGACTCATAGCAACCTTATAGGACAGACTAGAATGGCCCCAGTGGATTTGAGACTAACTCTTTACAGCAATAGAAAGCGTCTTCTTTCTCTGCAGAGTGGCTGGTGGTTTTGAACTGCTGCCCCTGTGTTTTGCAGCACAAACACAACACGTACTATCTAGCTTTAGCACAAAAGCTTGCTGATCCTCATCTGTAGAGTTGCTATAGTATTATTATGAAATCATAGAAATAATTTTGCGTAGTCAGTGTTGAACTCAGAAAGAAAAGAAACAAACAAGAAAACCCTTCCATTGCTGTAGAGGTGACTCTGACTCAAGTGTGTATGTTTTAAAGTAGAACTGTGCTCCATAGAGTTCTTAATGTCTGTGATCTTTTGGAAGCAGATTGCCGTTTTTTTGAGGTACTTCCGGTTAGACTTGAACTGACAAAATTTCAGTCAGTTACCCAGTGCTGAACTATTTGTCAGCCAAGAACCCCTGATCTTTTTACAGCATGCATAAATTAGGGAACAGACTTTAATAATTCATCTTTAAAAAAAAATAATTCATCATTGTTTCTCAGCCTAATTCACTGATGCAACTGAAAAGCAAACATCGGCACTGATTTTTAACTGCTTCATTTAAATTTAAAGATGTCCTCCTAGCCCCACTAGCAACGGCAAATCTTATCACAGGGCACCGGGTCACACTCTCTCTTAGAGTCTGAAACTTCATGCCAACAACAACTCCCCTCTCTTGTTCCCATATGATCCTGTTTCATCTCTCTCCTGGTTTTCTCTTAGCAGCATAAAACATCCTATTTCTTCTATCTTAAATAAACAAATAAAAC
>NW_022103920.1:76444168-76476220 GCF_000313985.2 Echinops telfairi
CACTTATTAATAACCTACCATATGCAAAAAACATGGCCTTGTCTGCTGAAAGTAACGAGGAGGATCTTTGACCAAGGGGAAGATGGATGCCAGACACCTGGGGATCACCAAGGAATACTGGGCCCCCAGATGTTAGAGTGGACAAAGACTCTCTCTCAAACGGATCCAGCCAGCCTTCCCTTAAAGCTGGCACCTGAATTCATACTTCTAGATTCTGAAACTGTGAGATAGTAACTTTGTTAAAGCTATCTATTTGTGGTATTTCTATTATAACAGCACTAGAGAGATGATACATTGGTATCATAAAATGAATGTGTCCATAACTAAATACCCGACGTTTTTACTCACCCCCAAAACGTCTGCCCCCTGTTTTATCAGTCTCAGTGAATAATAATTTCACCTTCATAATTTCTTAGGCCAAAAAATTTGTAGTCGTTTCTGATTCTACTTTCTTTCACATCACATATCCAAAACATCTCTTTAGCACATTCTTTAAAATGCAATCCAACGGAACGTCCCTATTTCTATGGCCACCACACTGCTCTAATCCACTGCCATCCTCACTGGGATCCATACTGCTCCAATCCTCCGCCATCCTCACTGGGATAAGAGCCCCACCATGGATTGTCTTGAATCTCCTTTTGCATCCCTTTACTCCACTTTCAGCACCACAGCCAGAGTAACTCCATGAGAATATAAACCATGCCGTGTCACTCCATACAGCCTACAACAGGGCACCATTCCATTCAGCGTAAAAGACATTGTGTTTACAATGACTCACAAGGAAATGCATAGTATCTTTCTGAGTTTATGCTTTTCTTCCCTTAACTTTGTTACAATCACTTGACCTCTGGGTTTTTTGAACCTGACAGGGACATTGATGTCTTGGGACCTTTGCAGGTTCATTTAAGTTTGTCTGGAGTGCTTCTCCCAGTTTCTTATATGCCTCATATTTCCATTTCTAAAGGTCTTGCTTCCTTTATTGTAAGTCTTTGCTTTCTGTGTCTCCTCTGCTTTAAGGCTCTCTTTAGCAGGCATCTCTTCAGAGAGACAGTTTGATAGTTGTGTCTTTCCATTTGAATGAGGACTCCTCTGTCAGTTTGTCCTACTGTGGTGGTTTGCATGTTTCCTTGATGCTGGAAGTTATGCCACTGGTATTTAAAATTCCATTAGGGCCACTCATCGTGGAACTCTTCAGCAGAGTTTCCAGACTAAGACAGACTAGGAAGGGACACATAACAATATACTTTTAAAATATACGAATAGCAGCATAATAGTGTCTGATGTAGTGAGGAAGATGAGCTCCTCGGGTTGGAAGGCACTTAAAATATGACTGGAGAAGTGCCACTTCCTGAAATAGAGCAGGTTTAATGATATGAATGGAGCAAAGCTTACAGGATGTTCATTTGCTGATGTGGCAGGACTCAAAGGGCAAAGAAACAGCTGCTAACATATCAACCAGAATGCATGACTCCAAAGATGGTGATCTGATATGCAAACCCCCAACTAATTCACAATAAAACTTCTCAAAATAAGAAAACATAATCAAGATGTGGACTGTATACAATATTCATAAAGATTCTAGGCATCAGTAAGCAGAAATGGGCAAGTATTGGATGATCAGATGGTCTGCTCTGCTGGGACAGACAAGTAGAAGAGGAAGGACAACACAGGCATCATCGAAAATAATATTTCAAGATTTATCCTCATGTTCAAGCAGTCGCTGCCAAAACAAGAAAAATTCACGCCTCCAATTTCAATATTGAAGGATTCTAAGGGCAAAATATTGAATCAAGCAGAAAACACCCCACACAAGATGCAAAGATTACACAGACACTATCAAAAATAAATACTCATGTTCCGCCATCTCAACAGATATCAGAGGAACAAGGATTGATGGTTCTGAAGGAAGAAGCCCAAGCTGTATTGATGGCATTGTCAGAAAAACAAGCCTCTAAGCATTGATGGAGTACCGATGGAAATATCTGAGCAAATAAACACAGTATTGGGAGCATTCACCTGTTATCCCACAAAAATGGAGAGACAGCTACCAGACCAAACAAGTAGAAAATAGACATAATTTCCCCATTCCGTAGGAAGACAGTCCAACAGATGTGAGAATTATCGAATAGCATTATTAATATCCTATGGGTAAAATGTTGATGAAAAAAAGCCAAAAATGATTGCAACAGCATATTGACAAGAAACTGTTGGAAATTAAACCAGACTCCGAAGAGAACATGGGATTTCCGCATCGTTGCAGATGGTCGGTGGATCCTGGCTGAATGCCAAGGTATTCCACTGTATAGATCATAACCCTGTAAATAATATTTCAAAGAATGTGGGTTCCAGACATTTCACTGTATCATGAGAAAACTACATAGACCAAGAGGTAGTTGCTTGAACAGAACATAGGAATACTTCTTGATTTAAAATATGCAACGTGTGTGTCAAGGTTGTATCCTTTCATGATACTTATTCACTGCGAATGCTGAGCAAACAATCTTAGAAACTCAGAATTAGGTAAACACTTATTAATAACCTACCATATGCAAAAAACATGCCCTTGTCTGCTGAAAGTAACGAGTATTGAAGCACTTGAAGATGAAGCTTGAACTCCAGCCTTCAGTATGGATCAAATCTCAATAGAAAGAAAGCTAAAAGGCTCATACCTGGACCAGTAAGAAACATCACTACAAACAGAGCAAAAACTGAAGTTATCATTTGCCTTGAACCCACATTCAATGCCCATGGAAACAATAGTTACGAAATCAGATTACGTATTGCATCTAGAAAAATATGCTACAAGTGATAAGGTAAAATAGCTGAATGGAAAATTTCCAAGAGCAGCTTTAAAGACAAAGTAAAATATTAAAAGGAAATGTGTATGTCCTGGAGTTAGAAAACCAAAAAGGAAAAACTTGCTCAGCTTATACCAAGCTGAAAAAACTGGGTCAAAAAAAAAAAAAAAAAAAAGCAAAAAGAGAGAGAGGCCCACAGGGGGCAAAAGAGCGGGCAAAAAGAAAACAGGGGGTGAGAAGAGCACAACACCACACAGTGTAAAGCTCTCGGGCACAAAAGGCGCGAGAGCGCCCCATAAAAAAAAAACAAAAAAAAAACACGCTCTACACGCACAAAAAGAGACAGTCTCAGAAACTCACAGGGCAGTACGATGGGGTCTGCTAGCACCTGGTCCAATACTGACTCACCATGAGTCAACATCGACTTGATGGGTGTGAGTTGGTTTGTTTTGTTTAGGAACAAAAATAACCAGAAGAACAAACAAATGTCTTGGAATAATTGTAACACTAATCAAGAATGTTCTTTAGAAGCGAAAGCAGTGACACTTCATCTCACGTACTTTGGACATATTATTAAGAGGAACCAATCCCTAAAACAAAGGCAGTGAGCGTGGTCCAATGACGATCCGAGGGAAAAGAGGCAGGCTGTCAATGAGAAGGAGGGGAACCGTGGCTGCAACAGTGGGCTCCAATACAGCCCCGGGGTGAGGCCAGTGCAGGCCCGAGCAGCGTTTCCTTCTGTTGACATAAAGCAGCTACGAGTCGTGCAGCACCTAAGGACAGTAACAATGAGATTCAGGACCTCTGCATTTCAGTTACTGTTATATCCATGCACATTGTAGGGCGTAATACTATTTGTTGGATGAATGGATGCTAACGGAAATACTCGGGGACTGGTTGGGTGCTGGTTCCGTGTTGGGCTGTGATCCGAATGGTTGACAGTTCGAAACTACCTGCAGCTCAACGGAGAAAGACTGGGCGAACTACTCCCGTAAACAGTTACAGTTCAAGACCCAGAGGGGTCGCTATGAGTCAGCATTGACTCTATGGCAGTGAGTTAAATTAAATACTGACTTTACTCATGAAAGGATATAGCTAATGTCTCAAAACCTCTAATTTCTAGGCCCGAATTTGTCTTATTAAAGCAAGTTCAACATTAAATGATCTCTTCTCCAAGGGTGATCTGGGTGATGTTTTTGTCATGTTTTCCCCCTTTCCTCTATTAGATAAGAAGACGCAGTGTCGACTTTTGCCATCACTCAAAAACACTTAAAGGCCTGTGATAGGCTTTCCCCACGAACATATTCCCCTGTGTCTTTGAGTAGCCGTCACCCGTCTGCCTTTGAATTGCTTGAGCCAGGAAAACTACTGACTTTATCTCAAAATGCCCAAGTGTTCTGATAAAAAAAAAAAAAAAAAGGTTTTATCACATAGAGAAGTCCTCTTTGAAAGAGCTTAGCTATTACAAGTGGAGCATTGTAGATCTGAAAAATCTTTAAAAAAAAAAAGAAAAATCATTTCCATTTTCAGACGACAAAGCTAGCTTTCTAAATGCCTCTAAACATGACCTATGTTTTAAATGTTCTCCCATGGGGCTTAGAGTTTCCCCAGCTTGCCTTATTTTCTGATGTTTCAATCTCTACCTAGAGACAGGTGACGTTCCATTCAATGGGGCAGTTATACATTTAGTTAGAAATTTGTCGCACAGTTCGGCCTCCATAAAGCTCATATAATTTAACATATTGAGAGTAGAACTGATGTATAGGTATGTCTTACATATTTATACAAATATATATAGTTATATTTCTGTTCTTATAAATATTGGTAAATTTTGCCAAAAATGAAAAGAACCCTAAACGCTGAGCCTGAAGAAGTTAGACTTCCTGTTGCATTGCTCTCTTGCATGGAGGAACTTTGCCAGAACAAAGAACCAATGCACAGTTGTCCCGGATAGTGATTTTTGGCTCAACATCAAGTGATTAACATTATTCCTATGTAGTCCAAAATTCAAAAGCTGGCTATGTTCATACTGAATATAGAGTTGTGTTATTTAACATTTTAAAATGTTACCAAGTTACTTGTTTCTTTCTTTAATAGATGTGCTACAGATTAATTGGTTATATGTAAAATGATATTAATGTAGAGTAACATATTTTCATACACACATAGCATCTTATAACCTCTTGGTCCAACTTTCTATGCTTTTCAGCTTTTCTCCCATTTGCATCAGAGAAGAATTAGCCAGACTCTCAGGTGTGAGACTTCTCATCTCGACCCCTGGCTCTATTTTTAAAAGCATATTCTTTCTATGAAACATTGCTCCATGAAGTGTTTCTAAAGAATCTAGAAACGTCTTTCTAAATAATCTTTGGCTTCTCAGTGCAAATTCTGTTT
The DNA here is from genome assembly GCF_000313985.2 of Echinops telfairi. NCBI lineage: Eukaryota > Metazoa > Chordata > Mammalia > Afrosoricida > Tenrecidae > Echinops > Echinops telfairi. The sequence continues at coordinate 76,449,364 of NW_022103920.1, forward strand.
CTTTCAACTCAATGGCAGTGAGTTTGACTTGGCATTTTTGAGAGCTACATTAATCCTTTTTGTCATAGATACATTGTTCTCTATCTGCTTACAGCTAATGCTCATTTGGCCGGTTTATGAATTTAATTTGTTGCCTCTCATCCAGATGCATAAGGGATATTTTAAAAAACAATCTGACTGGTCCTGAAGTTCAAGAGCAGCTAAGGTAGGAGAGCTGACTTTGGGTGTGTTTATGGTATGTATGGCAAATAATAATAATAATAATAATAATATCCATATACTCGAGTATAAGCCAACCCGAATATCAGTCAAGGCACCTAATTTTACCACAAAAACTGCATTAAAAATGGGCTGAAAAAAACTCGGCTTATACATGAGTATATATGATACATAGATTTAAATTGTGCTTTTTAGTTTATAGATCATTCCTAGATTTGTAAATTGGCTAATTTGATGCTACAGATTGCTACACAATTCTGATGAAAACATATTTTAATTTTATAGATATTGGTGACACATAAAATTTGCTTCTGCAGAGCAGAATTTTTTAGGTTTATAAATGATCTTCCTGATCTTTTCTCCAAATGCTTTCAAAAGAAAATGACAGTCCTGTTCTAAATACAATGAAATAATATACGTGCATGCTGTAATCATAATCTTGTGAAAAAATTGAACAATAGAACTCAAAAATAAATAATACAGAAAAAAAATTCTACCACTATGAAAGGGTAAGTAAAAAAAGGAACTGCTGTATAATCATAGGAAACTCTATTACACAAAAATAGTCAAAGGTGAAGCTATTGTTTCTCAACATATCCTCTTTCTAGGGCTAAACATTTCTAAAGGTAGTGTTTCCATTTCTCCAACCTTGATCCCCCCAAATAATGCGCTTTTTGACATGCATCATGAAAAATAGTCATTTTGGCATGCATGAGGGACACAACACGTTATGGGGTCCATGCACTGATCCTTTTCTTACCAATGCAGTTTCCAATTTTCTGAAAACATTTCCCCAATAATTCTTCATAATGATCCTTTGCCATTTGAGAAAACCTATCAAGATGACCTTTTTGGAATACCCTTCCCCACCCACCCTCCAAATTGCCATAACCTCTTGCACTGTCTTCTACCCATTGGTTTTCACTGGCCCACCCTCGTCACCCAGAGGCCACAGCTGTGATGGGCCCTCTTTCTGCAGGCATCCTAGTCAGACCAATTGAAGTGTACTACTGAGAGAACTGGTCATTTGCTGGTCACCAACACATGTCTAAACAGGCATTTCTAGGAATAAACCTGCACATGTATGAACCAGAGCCCTAGCAGCAATATTTTTGACTTACTGTTGTATTTTCAGTTTTGTTTTGCCGTCATTTATTCTTGCATTGATTTGGTTTCCAACAATCTAAGCCATCACAATCCATACATACATCCATTGGGTCAAGCACATATGTACATTTGTTGCCATCATCATTCTCATAACATTTTTAAAAAATTATTTTTTGGTCCACATTATATTCCTATTCTTTAAAAATAGTTGATACTGTCCAAATAGACTTTTCTTTAGCATTCCTTTCCTTATCTTGCCCTACAGAACTGTCTCATTTCTTTCTACAGGTCTGGCTGGTTCAACAACAAATGCCCTTCTGCTTTATCTTTCACTCCTTAGAAGCATTTGGCATTTTTTCCAACCAGTAGTCATGTAATGAATCTGCGGCTCTTGTTTGGCTCTTCTCCTGGGCTCCTGGTGATTAGGGAACCTAACTGATTCCTCTTTGCAAAACTTGCATGTCCTCTCTTAATGTGTTCCCTCTCCTTCAAATCCAGCAGCTTTATTTTTAATAATGGTACATCATTTTCCAATTAATTGCAACTTGACATTTCTTCCTCTAAATTTATATAGCTTCCCTTTATAAGGCTATCATTATTATCTTCTGTGTTCGTTCCTCCTTTCATACATTGGCGACCCTGATTATCCTCTTTGATCACTTATCTGGAGCACCCCAATAACCTCTTCATTTTTCTTTTGTACTCCAATTTCCCACATCCCCATAGATTCATTTAGAGTTAGATTATACTTCAGATCTTATTTCTAGAGTTGCCAACCCATTCTTTTAAAACTTCACCTTAACAACCCTGTTTTCCTAGGAATATATACATGTTAGTCTCCCTATCTCCATGTCCAAAATCTATTTATTCCTCAGCATTATCCTCTGTTCAAACTTCTTTATTATTATGTTTGGACATGACTCAATTCCTTGCAAAATCATATTTGTGTACAGCTTACCTTCCATTATTACTTATTGTGGGATTAAAAACTAATGGAAGGACGCCTTAGTTACCTTTTACTTTCTTACAGTAATTACTCCGGTTCTTTATGTTATTAAAAACAGACACTAACACTGAGTCTAAGTGACCCAAAGCCACCTGTAGGGACAGAGGAGAACCTCCCAGGATTTCTATGGGTAAAAATCTTTACAGAAGCCAGATGCCACATCCCTTTTCCAACAGAGCAGAAGGTGGGTTTGAACAGCTGACTTTGGGTTAGAAGCTGAGCACTTAACCACTGTGCCACCAAGCAGCCTATCTGTCTTAGATACCAATGGATTATTAAAGGAATAAACAAACATCTAAAATGCTGTACGTTTGCACCTTATTTGCTTTATATGGCATTATGAGAATCCTATGAGTCTGCAAATAAGATAGATGTTGATAGATACGGCATTATAAGATATATTAACGTGTGGTTTCATAGCATGGCTTTTGGGAGCTCCCTACACAATCGAAGAGGGCAGAAGTCTGGATGGTGAAGGATAGAGATGGTGAACGATCATTCTAGGAAGTTTCTGAAAAGGCATAGAACGGGACTGGATTTGGCCTCACAGATCATGATCTTTGTGGCCATAAATAAAAATTGAACTAAAAAAAAAAAGCAAATCCAAAATCTTACACTTAAAACCTTAAAAGTTCTAGTCTAAATCGATAGAAATGCCTCTCACTCTTTAGAAAGAAGGTATACTTGGCATGAGGATGCCTGCAGCTCTCGTGTTATGTGGTGGTAAATGATATGGTATCTATTGTATACTATAAATGTGATTTCTAAACAGTCATACACTCATTTTTTTTCCGAGGGGAAAAGCCGTACAATTATTTTCTTTGAAATATTTCATGTTGAATCAGAAAAGGCCTCAACAGAATATGTTGTGAAGGGAGCTATTTTGAATGTAAACTGAAGCAAAATTAATTAGAAGTTGCTGAAATCCTAGAGAAATAATCCTAATTTTAAATGGACTCCATGTGATGTTTGATTTCATTACTGACAAATTCAGAATGAGCTTCATTTATTATGCCGTAGATGGTCATTATTTTTGCAATGTATCGCACACACATTTCCATTCCTTGCAACCTATTTTTCAGTCTCAGCATTTCTATTTTGACGTTAGAAAAATATACAACCAAAATCTATAAGACTTTGATTAAATGTTGATACAGCTGATTTCAACAAAGCCAAAGCCAGTGACCATACATGGAATCTAAACAACAGCTAGTAATTACAATGTCAAAGGCATGTATACACTGTGTGTTATGTTTCATTGTCTGGCATGCAAATATAGTCTCCATTTCCTTTACACTATATCCAAAGTATAAAGAAAGCCAACCTAAGAGTTCTGTTTCGTTTACACAAAAGAACAAGGTTCAATCATGTTTGATAAGTTGCAAATTACTGGTAATACCACAAGTGTTGTTACAGCTGCTAAGAATGGTCAGGAGGATGTACAAAATGCAGCAAAGGCATGAATCAAAAGAAAAAATCTAAACAAGTTTGAATGATGGTGTATAGTATGGCTAACTTTAACTTCACTAGAGGCCTGGAAATGGCACATAGGGCGCATGCAGCGTGAGGTGCCTCAGCTGGAACCTGGCCTTGTGCAGTGCTGCTGGGTTTGCAACTCTTTGCGTGCAAATGAAATGGCCTCTTCTCCATTGCAGGCAACTACAGCGTTTACAATTCAAACTCTAAGGTTTTTAAGCTGCCAAAGACAATGAAAAGAAATAACAATTGGCAAAAACAGCCAGAGGCGGTACGAAGCAATGTGTATTTTCCTCAATAAAACTGAAGTCTCAATCCAAGATTTAAACAAGCCTGGAATGTTAAAAAAAAAACAACAACCAAAAAACCCCCATGAAACACGAAACAAACAAGCAACAAAAACTCTAAAAACACTACATTTAAATGTGAACTTAAATACTTTAAATACTACCACTTTGAAAAGCATTGACGTAATTTGTGTTGGGCTTCATTCAATATGTATTAATTATATCCTGCTGCGCTTGCTAATTTCTCATTTGATAAAATGTTACCCCAATCCAACTCTCGAGGTAAATGTTCTTCCGAATGGGAAGAAGGTTAAATGAGAGATTGGAGTCATGAAATGAGTCATGCACTCCAGTTCTCATTCCTGGTTGAACTCTGTGAACTCGTAAAGAAAGCCCTGAGCTTCTGTAGGCCCTCATTGCATGTACATAAAACAAGAGGAATGGATGATTTCAAAGGCTGGCAAACTGAAGGTTGTTGAGCAAGTGGTGGCTTGAAGGCATGCTTGATTGGACCCACCATCTGAATTAGGTTTAAATATTTAAAAACCAGGACATTTATACAAAGCTCTAGAATTCCTGCTTTCATTGAAAAATCTGGGCTTGCACTTCCAGATAGGAGCTGCTGTGTGTGAATGAGTAGCGGCGGCATCCCTGGAAGAATGGGCCACCCTTCTTCACTGTGGGTTTCACAGAGGTCATTGCCATTACCTGGCCGATCTAGTCTAAATGTCTGAATGAACATCTAATTCTCTAAAATTTGTAAAACATCTAAGTTTTCACTCAGAGTCATGTTTATGACTAACTTTATTTCCTTTTTTTTTTTAACCATGAAAATACAGGTAAAAATAAATAAAAACAGATGTCCCTGACTCATGGAGCCCCTTTCTTAAGAGTTTTCAGTGGCTCGGCTTTGGCAAGCAGAGTGCCGGGCCTCTTCTCTCAGGCATGTCTGGGTGGCCTGGGCATCTAATCTGCTCATTAGCATCTGGATCTGTAAACTGCTGGGTTGCCCAGGGACTCTGAGAAAACAGATACAAATGACTGATCTCGAATGAGACAAATTGTGCGTTATCGCCCCAACGTAATGATACTAGCTCTAGTCGTGTTAATAATAGAACACAGTGGATGGCGGACATGTACATTTGTGGCACGTGGCATTATGAGTGCTTCTACCTTATCAACCGTAAGAAGTGTTCTCTACAATTTAGCAGAATGAGTCTTTAGTCAAAAAGAATTGCTGCTGGGATTCCAATGCATTCACTCATGGGATTCTTCCAATCAAAACATGCTTAAACATGTCTTAGTGAGCCCTGGTTGGCTACACACAAGTTCCCTCAATACTCTAAGTGTGTGAGACTTCTTCAGGTGCTTTGAAAAAAAAAAAGAAAAGTCCACTGAATCCGGTGGCTTGCTTCCCAGGGGATCTGCTGGGCTCTTTAAAGTCAAAGCAGAGAGGTCACCTCAGAAGTTTCTGGCATCTATTTTAAGTTACAGTGGGGTAATGCTACCAGATTTTTTTCTAAGGACGCAGGACAATCATGAAGGATTATGATGCAGAAGATTGTATTGCTAAGAAAAAAAATAAAAAACAGGAAAACTATGCCAGCCAATTTTCCCCATCACAACAATGTACCTTCTCAGTTTTCTAATGCAGCAGAGACTTTCTATGAGAATTGTCTCAGGAAAGTTTGCCCTTTTCACCCTATGACCCTAATCTTGCCCTCCCTGATTATTTTTTGTTCTTAAAATGCAAAAAAAAAAAAATCAATCAACATAATTTGTAGTGCTAATTTGTAGTGCTTGAAGATGCCCCAAACTGCCATTTTCTGATGGTATAACCTATAAGTTCCCTACTGCCTCCTTTTCAGGAAAAAACAAAAAACCCTTAGTTTTCCCCTGGCAATTTTTTTGTTCTATAGCCCATAATCCAGGATAAAGTGTAAGTATTTATTTTCAGTTCTCCTGAATCACTCCAGTGCCGCTCAAGGGGGTGGTTTTGCCGACTTTAGGAAATACTGGTCTTCTAAACCAAAGAGTGGAGGACTATTCAGGGAAGAGGTAGAGGTGTGGAAATACCATCATCAGGAATGGATAAACCTAGATGGAGACAATGTCAAGAAATGCTGCGTGATGTAATAAAGACTTCTATGACGCACCCCTGTGAAAGTGCTGTGAGGACAGGAGCTTGCATTCTAAAGAAACCGTTCTCAGACGTGAGAGTGTATCAGCACACACAGGGCTTGTTAACCCATAGATTCCCAGGGACAATAACCCAGAACTTACCAGTCAGTAGGTCTTGTGTGGGGTCCAAGGATGTGCATTTCTTATAGCTTTTAGGGGGCACGGATGCAGCTGTACTTTGAACACCATGGGTCTGAGTACTGCCATATCTTCAGTGCCTAGAACAGTGCCAGACATTTAGTAGGTATTTAGTAAATAGTTGCTAAATTAATCATCATAAACCATAAGAGAAGCAATTACTATATTAGCTAATGAGGAAATTGGTGAAGTAATTTATCTAAAGACTCTTACCAACTAAATATCACAGGTATGATACCCAAATTGCACCTGCCACCTTAGCATCGTGAGGAATAATGAAGTAATGAACCTAGAATAATTCGATATGTGAATTGACTGTTTAATATATGTAACTTATTTTTACTCTTATACTCTGGGACGATACCTCTCTGGCCATTTAGCATATGCACAGTTTTTGGTATAGTGCCTAAGTAGATGCGCATAAGCTTTCTGCATCAACCTGCACTTAAACTGACTAACTGGGTGACCCATGCTTCCCAGGCTCTTTCTAAAGCATATAGTCAGATACCAAAGGACCAGAGGCTTACTGCGACGAGGCTGCTGTACAACCGTGCTTCTTATTCCGTTTACTAAATTCCTGGTTCTTCAAGAGACAGTATTGCCTTCCTGTTAACCTACCTATTCATGTTTTAGGCAGTATGGTTATTATGTCCTTTAATTGAATATTAGGGAAACCTTTGGGATTGGAATACTGAAAGTAATCATGGTTTCTAGGGAAACTAAATTGAATGTTGTAGAAAGATTGTATTGAGTCAGTAGCTATAATTAGATGGAGGCAGAAACTATAGAAATAAAAATAACACCAAAAAGTTAAAGATCTTGCATTTGTTCTGCTTTGCATTTGCCTTTAGGACATTCAGCCCATTTAAAGGGGGGTTTAAAGGCACGCTCACTCATCTCTCAAGGTGCTTTGTGCAAGGAAAGCACCCGGATGCTAACAGTGGATCAGCGTGCTGAGCGCAGTCAACTTGGAGGCGGCAGTGTCCTTTCTGGGCGGTCCATACGCTGAGGATAGCTTTTACATTTTTCGAGGGTTTCAAGAAGAGAAGAAAGGGGAAGTGAAGTCAAATGTGACCCCTAAAGGCTTATGTATGTATCAGATACTCCTTTGTAAAAGTTATACATCTAATGAGAGAAAAAAGGCAGTTCCACATTAAAATTTTGTCATAAAAATGCTCATGTATTTATAGTTCAAGTTAAAACATTTCAAGTATGCAATTTGTCTTTTTTTTTTCAAAATGATGATCACCTTTACCTGATTTTTGTTTCCTCACATGCTCAATTGTTGATCATGATTATATCTGATAATTTCCCACTTTAATGATGCTCAAACTATTTTGCCCTCTCACTGTTCATTTACCTTATTGGCTACAAATCCATTCAAGTTTCTATGTGATAGGGTTCTTGCAAAGCTTTATTCCTGATCCAGCATTCTTCATTATCACGCTTCCCAGATAGAATGTGCTCCTGTGGATTGAAGTATTTCTTAGATCGCATAGCAAACTCACATAACTCTTTACTGATCCCACTGTTCAGTGTATCGGCTGGGTCTTCTATCATCTATGCTAGGTGTTAACTTGAGCCGAGCAATGGACTGGTTGATCCCAGTTAGGAGATCTTATTTTCATACTGAGCCAAACTAAAGAAAATTCTGGCATCTATCCTTATCATATCTAGTATGGTTGGCTAGGAAATTTAATTAACTTCCAAGTTGCTTTCTTATAGTTAAGCATGACTTCATTCATAGGAATCTTGGCTAAGTAAGGTAGGAGGGAAAGGGAACAGTGTAAATTGTAACCTTCAAGAATTAGCCAATTTCCCCCAAAATGTATGGACACACTGGTAGTGTGTGTGTTTGTGTGTGGGTGCAGCACAGCATGACCTTAGGAAATAGTATTTTTAAAGGCTGTTTAATCTCCAAGGTAAAATAAAGGTGTACTGTAAAGCCATATGGTAATGCTTTTACAACAGCTGGGCTGAGACAATGTACTGCTAATTTGCACAGTTCTTTTATGTAAGACAAATGCATTTCTTATGCTAAACACAGGCAAGGGCATTATTAATTGCTAATACTGCCCTTGGTATTCTGATATAGACTGCTAATTATATAAAACAGTGCACTTCGGTCTTAGTGAACCATTTTTCTTCCCCTCCAAGATATTCGATCAGAAGGCATTCTACCTCCAGAACAACTTGTATAGGTTAGCCCCCTGGGAAAGTTCTAATTTACAAGACTTTTTATTAAAAAAAATTAAAGGAAAGGAAAAGAAGAATCAAATCTATTGCAAAGAGATTGCATTATATATGTAAACTTCCTAATGAGCTTGAGTGAAGTGCTGGAGGCTACGTGAAACTGGTGAACTTTGAAAGGTTTTACATTTTTTCCTGTTCCTATGTGTGTATATACACACACATACTCATATATCTTTTAAGTGATCTGTATCCTAAGCCCTATAAAGGGACCAGCTGTTGCTTGCATTAAGCTGACTCTTGTAGTCAAATTCTATATTTTCTCTGATACAGGCGACCCTTCATTTTTTACTCTTTACACACACACACTAATAAAACAGCTTACTCTACTGATGATAAACCAGAATCTAGGCTAAGTGCTTGCACATAAAACACCTCATTTGATCTTCACAATGGAGTAAGTCCTTTGCTCAATGTACCTGAGGAGTTACTTAGATTTAAAAGAAAGCGTACTTACAATTTACTAGAAATTCAGACATTAAAAGCATGGAGAAAACAAAATTACAAGGGTTCCAGTATTTAAAGTGATAAATACCCATTATTTATAGGTCAAAACATTAACCTTTATAATTTTAATTTCTCTTATCTTTGCATCTATTAAAATTAAATTAAATGGAAAATATGATTCAGTAAAGTTACTTAAAGCTTTGTTTTACTTTTTTAGTGTAAGAAAAAATTTTGAGCAATTATGGATTCTAATAAATATTATTAATTAACTAACAAATGTCTTCCACGTAATAACCTAAATACATGACTCTGTCATATAAAAATAATTATATTTACATATGACACCAAACCATTTACAAAAGCAAATTCTCACTGTTGGCTTCATTTTCTTGGGTGAAGTGAGATCATAGTTTGAAATCATTGCTAATCAATGCTACTATTTGTATGACTTTGAAAAAGACTCTTCACATCTATGGAATCTGGTTTTTTATTTAAAAAAATGGGAGAGTGGAGTCTTTCATGTCTTCTCACTCACTGCCCTTGAGTTGGTAGTGACTCACAGTGACCCCTCCGTGAGTTTCTGAGACAGAGTAGAAAGCTGTCTTTCTCAAAGTGTAACCTCTAAACCACCAGGGCTCCTTTTCTTGTCTTAGGAAACTTAAAAAGAAAGAAACGAATAAATAACTAGTTTCCATGGAATCAATTCCACCTCATGATGGTCCCACGTGTGTCAAAGTAGACTGTCCTCCGCAGGATTTTGACCTGCTGATATTTCAGCAGTAGATCACAGGCCTTTCCTCCAAGGCTGATCAGGGTGTGCTCAAACCTCTCAGACCTCCATCCTTTCAATTAGTGGTCAAGTGTTTTAAGCATGTATAGCAATGAAGGACTCCCTAAGGTAATTTATAACATCAAAATTCTATAAAATTTCAATTAAAAATTTCAAAACACTTAGATGCATGCTCAAATATAAATACTACTTTCAAAATCTGGTATGTTTACTAGTTTCTTGCCTACCCATTTTCCCAATTTGATTGCATTAACTACTACATTCTTCATTAAAATAATCTTGCGAAGGGTTTCATTTACTTGGATTTACAATCAAGGCATACAGAAGCAGCAATCAAGAAGTAAAACTACAAGTGGCAATGGACAGATGTGCTGTAACAGACCTCTTTACCTTGTTAAAGAAGCAAAGATGGAGTCTTAGAGGCTGAAGGTGTCCTTGACTCAAACACTGGTGTTTTCAATGACCTCATATAAACGCAAGAGTTGAACAATGAATAAGAAAGACCAAATAAAAATGGATACCTGTGAATGAAGGTATTAGCAAAGAATACTAACAGTACCACGAACTGCCAGAAAAAGGAACACAGGTGTCTTGAAAGAGGTACAGCCAGAAAGCTCCTAAGAAGTGAGGATGGCAAGTCTGTCTCACATATGCTGTGCATGTTGTTGGGAATAATCAATTCCTGGAGAAAGACATCATGATTAGTAAGGTGGCAGGTTAGTGAAAAAGAGGGCAATCCTTGATAAGAGAGAGGCTGCCAAGCTGTTATCTAACACAGCAATGGTTGTGAGGGTGGTGCAGAACTGGGGATAGGGTTGTCGTTTTGTTTTGTTTTTGGTTTCTGTTAAGTACAGAGTGGAACCCACCATGTGTGGAACCACCATGAAGGGACCGAACAACAACATTACCCTTTATCTCTGAAATAACAATGATTCTGCAAAATGAAACTATTCTAAAATGAACTTCCACCTCCTTGGCATTGTTTGAAAAAAGATAAAATTCATGTAAGAAATTTTTAAAAAGTTAATGTCAAGAAGAAATTAGCAGCTTTCCACTATTTAACAGGAGAAAGAGGAGAAACTTAAGGAATCATCCTCTGAGGAATATTTTACTTTCTCTTACTACTTTCTTTCCATTTTCTGAAACAAGCAAACAACCAAATAGGAGACCACCACATAGGACAACTCCACCCAGAGGTCAACACATGAAAAACAACCCCCAAGGTACCATTAGCTCAATGATGAAAAGAAGGCAAGAATTAACCACCCCCCTACACACACACACACACACACACACACTGATAAGAAGGAAGGTAGGAAAACCTCCACACAAAAGGTGCCAGATGACATCACAAAGTCCACAGATGGATGTAATACCTCTACATATCAATAGTCTGGATTCAACCATTAAAAGACAGAGACTAGCAGATGGGCTTAGAAAACACAACTCATATATCTGCAGTCTTAAAGAGACACATCTCGAACTCACAGACAAAAGTAGGCTGAGAATCAAAGGATGGTGAAAACTATACCAGGCAAATGGCCACTCAAAATAAAAGCAGGGGTTACAATCCTGATCTCTGACAAAATTTATCTCAAGGTACAAGCAATAAAAAGAGGTGAGGGGCACTGTATAATTAATGTTCAAGGGATCAGTAGACCAAGAACCAGTGAGCATAATAAACATGTATAAGCCAAATGGGAGACCCATGAAATTGATCAATCCAATGCTTCAAAAGATGAAAAAGAAATCACAGGGTCAACAATAATAGTAGGTGAGTTTAATACACTAGTCTCCAAGAAAGACAGATCACAGGGAAAGAAGCTTGGAAGCTATAGAACTAACCTCTACAATTAGGCAACTTGACCTGATAGACGTTTTCAGAGTTCTCTACGCAAATGCAAAAAAATTCCATATTCTTTTCAGGCCCACATGGCATGTATGTGAAGACCTCCTGCTGGGACACAAGTGGAGCCTGTGTAAATTCAAGCACTTAGAGGTCACTCAGACTTCCCTCTCGGACCACTCCACCATAAGGTTGGCTGTATTAATCCTGGTAGACTAGAGAAACAAATCTAGGGAGACTCATGTGTACAAGAAAGAACTTTACATCAAAGTTCTTTTATATTGAGAAAATACCCCAGTCCTGTCCAGAGCAAGTCCATAAGTCTGTTATCCCATATGTCCGAAACCAGTCTATAAATTCCTCTTCAGACTTACCCAACACATCCAATTATGCTGAATTCAGGAAGAGCACAGGCTAGTGGGTGGAAAGTCTTGTGGATCCAGTGGTAGTGGAATAATGCTAGCTCTGGCAGGGATCTCCACATCCCCAAGCTCCAGGGCACTAGCTCCATCAATGTAGCTCTATGTGCCTTGTCAGCAGAAAGATGAAGCAGAGAATGTGGGCCTGGCCTCCATTGAGCTATTTATCTTTGTAGCACCTCCAAATGAGGCCACCAAGCTGTGACAGGCTAAACTCCACACTTCACTCTTAATAGTCTCAAGCTGACACCAGATTATGTAACTACCACATTGAAAATCAACAGAAGGATGATTAAGAAAACAAAGGCAAACAATTGGAGGATGAATAACTCTCTACTGCAAAAGGACTGGGTGCTGCCCAGATCAGAGATGAAAGTAGGAAATTCTCAGAAACCAACTAGAATGAAAATATGATGAACCAAAACTTTTGGGACACAGTAAAAGTAGTTATCAGAGGAAGTTTGAGAGCAATAACTGCACACGTGAAAAAAGAAGAGAAACGTATGATTGATACACTGGCACAAAACCTCCAGCAATAAGAGCAGAGTCAACAGGACAACCCAACTAATAGCAAAAGAAAAGAAATAATAAAAATCAGGCAGAGATAAATGAAAGGGAAAACAAGAAAATAATGCAAAAAAAAAAAATCAACAAAAGCTGGTTCTTTGAAAGGATTAACAGAATTGATAGACCTTTAGCAAACTTAACCAAAGAAGGAAGGAACAAAAATTATTAGACAGGGATGAGGGATAAAACAGGGGAAATTACAATGGACCCTAATGAAATTAAAAGGCCAATTACACAGTACCATGAAGGCCTGTATTCCAATGAATTCAACAACTTGGAAGACATAGATAAATAATTAGAAAAACAATCCCTCTCTAGACTATCTCAGATGGATGTTTAGAACCTCAACACACCCATAGAAATAGACAGGGTTATCAAGGGAATACCACCTAAAAATCCCCTGGGCCAGGTGGCTTCACAGGTGATATCTAACAAGCATTCAGGGAATAACTGACATCAATCCTACACAAACTCTTCCAGAGCGTGGAAAAAGATTGTCAACTCCCAAATTCTCTCTATGAAGCCAGTATAACACTGATATGTAAAGCAGGCAAGGATTCCACAAGAATTGAGAACTACAGACCAATATTTCTAATGAACATTGATCCAAAAATCCTTAACAAAATACTAGCCTATAGAATACAAACGTTTATAAACTGAATAATTGAACATGACCAAGTGGAATTCATTCCAGGGATGCAGGGATGGTGCAACAAATGAAAGTCCATCAACATTATTTGCCACATTGACAAGAAAAAGGATAAAACACATATGATAATATCAATAGACACAGAAAAAGCATTTGACAACATCCAGCACCAATTTCTGTTTAAGACACTCAAGAAGACAGGAATGGAAGGAAAATGCCTCAATATGATACAAGCCAAAAGACCATGTGTTAGTCAATGGGGAAGAGATGAAAACAAACCACTGAAAAAGGGGACCCTGGGTTGCCCCTTGTCCCTAACATGTTTCCCTGAAAATAAGACAGCGTCTTACATAATTTTTGCTCCCAAAGATGTGATAGGTCTTATTTTCAGGGGATATCTTATTTTTCCATGAAGAAGAATACAGTACACATTTATTGTTGAACAAAATAAAAGGAAATTTATTCCCTGTATACGGTATGGTAGTAGTTGTCATCACAAACCAGCATAACCAGACAAACTGTGAATCCTACAGTATCAAGAATTTCTTGTTACTACCATTATTTCCATGTACAACAATCTATGGAACATTTACTCATAGTCTATGGTACATTTACTTGTCCTTCCTGTCTGCTCTGGCTGTGCTGCGGCGCAGTGAGCTGTGCAGTGGCGCCCACTGCAACGGTCCAGAGTTACGGTAGCTTCGGGGAGCCTTACTATCGGGGAGGCCTTATGTTTGGGGAGGTCTTATTTTGGGGGGGATGCCTTTTATTTCAGCGAGAGGCAAAATCTTATTTTGGGGGGATGTCTAACTTTCGGGGAAACATGGTACTTTCACTTAACATTGTACTGGAGGTCCTAGCTAACAACATAAGTCAGGCAATGGAAAGACATCAGAGGTATTCGTCTGGGGAAAGTAAAGGTGAAACTATCATTATTCGCAGATGATACGATTTTGTATAGGGAAAACCGCAAAAGCTCCAAAAGAGGAAAGTTGGAAGTGACAGGAATATGGCAGAGTGGCAGGGTACAAGATCAACAAACAGAAATTTATCTGATCATTATATACACCAGACGAGACCTCTAAAGAGGAGATAAAAAAGTTAGTACCCTTCACAATAGCCAAGCATAAATTGAAATATCTAGGGATATACCCAACTAAAAGAAACACAAGAGATTTTTATGCTATTAAAATTACAGCACACTATTACAAGAAACCAAAAGTGACCTCTACAAATGGAAGAATATCCCATGTTCATGGATCAGAAGACTTAATATAGTAAAGATGTCAGTGCTAACAAGGCACTAGATAAGTGTAACACTATCCTGATACAAACATCAACATCTTTCTTCAAAGAATTGGAAACATTGACTACCAAATTCATATGGAGAGGGAAGAAACCCAGAATTAGCAGAGAACTCCTCAGGAAGAAGGACTCAATGGGAGGGCTTGCTTTACCTGACGTTAGCATCTATTATGCAGTCACAGTGGTGAAAACAGCGTGGTACTGGTACAATGACAGATGCTCAGACCAATGGAAAATAACTGAAAATCCAGAAATGAAATCATCAGCATACAGACAACTGATCTTCGATAAGCCTCCCCAAAATATCAAATGGAAAGCAGATGCCATTTTCAACAAGTGGTGCTGGAAAAAATGGATATCTCCCTGCATAAAGAATGAAGCAAGATGCTCACCTCACTCCATACACAAGAATAAATTTAAGGTGGATCACCTACATCAAGGTGAAACCCCAAGCTATTAGGGATATCAATGAGGGAACTGAGACAAACCTAAGAACTCTGTCACAGGGAATAAATAGGCTATCAGAAATAGGGAAGACACACACACAGAGGGAGCACAAATTGACAAGTGGGATATGCTGAAGATAAAACACATGTGTACATTGAAAGACTTAGCCCAAAGAGTAATAAGACAGTGCACAGATTGGGAAAAGATCTTTAGAAATGACACATTAGACAAAGGTCTAATTACTAATATATACAATACCCTGCTAGCCTACAATAAGAAAAAAACAAATAGCTCATTGAGGAGAGGGGTATAAGACCTGAACAGACGTTTCACAAGGGTGGAAATCCAAATGGCCAATTAATATATAAGAAAATATTCCAGATCATTAGCCATATGAAATGCAAATTAAAATGACTATGAGATAACCACCTAACAACCTCAGATAGCCCAATTAAAAAAAATCAGAAAGCAACAAGTGTTGGAGAGGCTGGGTGAGATAGGAACTCTCATCCCCTGCTGGTGGTCCTGCAGGTGTGTACAGCCATCATGGAAATCTATTTGGTGATCCCTAAAACCAATGGAACTCAAGCTAGCATATGACCCAGCAATCTCCCTACTGGGCACATACCCCGAAGAAATAAGGAACCGACCGCAGACAGACATCTGCACTCCAATGTTCCTCGCTGCACAATTCACAATCGCAGAGTTGGAAACAATCTAAATTTCCATCTACTGACAAATGGATCAAAACCTCTGGCAAATACATACAATGCAGTACTATGCATGCCTAAAAAGCAGTGAAGAATACATGAAGTACATTGTCTTATGGGAAGAGTGGGAGGGAATTATGCTAAGTGAAATAAGCCAAGCACAAAAGGACAAGTACAGCATGAGTTCACTGAGGTAAGCTTAAAAAGCCCAATGGGCATAGAAGAAAAGCTATTAAATACATAAATTCCTGAGGTGAAGTCCAGGCACACTGGTAGGAGTCAGACCCAACCTAGGGGTGCATACGGCAACCAACCCAAAAATAGTGGGGAATAAAAAAAGACTAGGTTAAAGGGGAAACAGGGCACTAACTCAGCCATGCAGAGGGTACTGTTTAGGTCTCCACAGGAAAGGGAGAAAGGGACCAGTCTTCATCACAGCATGCCAAGCCTTCAGGGCAACATACCAACATGGAGCAGTGGACTAACAGAGAAGCTGGCTCCAATCCCAGCTATGTTGACCACTCCCCAGAAGACAATCCAGAGGATACCACTGAAGATATAGCCAGGGGAGAGGCATGGGTCTGCCCAGACCACTTGGGAGCAAACAAAGAGTGAGAGAGATAGATAGAGAGAGAGAGAGAGAGAGAACCACATCATGACCCACTATGCTGAGCAGTCAATTCACAGATAGGACCATAAGAGGCCCGCCACTAGACACGATGTCCTTTCACTGACACACAGTGCCATGGGGGTCAGCACTGGAGACAGTGTGGGAACTGTGCTTGGTTTGACACATACACTACTGCCCGCTGCGCGTGCGCATGCGCGCGCGCACACACACACACACACACACGTGAAACATGAAGGGAAAGCAACAAAACAGCAAAGGGAGCAAAGCAATGAAGTCCCGATACAGGTCTATGTACATAGAGTTATGTTAAGGATTAAGGTAGCAGACAGACTTTGGGCCTCTACTCAAGTCCTCCCTCAACACAAGAACACTTTGTTCTAATAACTTGGCTTTCTGTGATGCTCACCTTTCCGACAAAATTGCTGAAGACAAAATGGGTGCATCAGCTAATGTGATGAAGAAATCTAATGGTGCCTGGCTATTAAAAAACATAGCATCTGGGGTCTTGAAGGCGTGAAGATAAACAAGCGGCCATCTAGCTGAGAAGCAACAAAGCCTACGTGGAAGAAGTAAACCAGCTTGTGTGATCAGGAGATGTTGATGGGATCAGGTATTAGGCATCAGAAGCTCCCCAAAAAACAATCATATTGATGTGAACAAAAGGGATTGGAGTGGAGACCCAAAGCCCATCTGTAGACAATTAGACCCCCCCTCACAGAAGAGCCACAAGAAAGGGAAGAGTCAGCCAGGGTGCAATATAGCATCAATGAAACACACAACATTCCTCTAGTTCTTGAATACTTCATTTCCTCCACTACCATGACCTCAGGTCTACCTTACAAATCCGGCTAGACTGGAGCATGTACATTGGTACAGATAAGAGCTCTTGACACATGGAATCCAGGGCAGATAAACCACCCAGGAACTATAATGAGAGTAGTGATACCATGACAGTAGAGGGAAGGTGTGGGGAAAAGGGGAGAAAGGGGGAACTGGTGGCAATGATTGACAAATAACCCACGCTCAAGGGGGATGAGCAACAGAAACATGGGTGAATGGAGACAGTGGATGGTGTAAGATATGAAAATAATAATAATCTATCATTTATCAAAGGTTCATGAGTAGGGAAAAAAAGAGGAGCTTATATCATGGGCTCAAATAGAAAGTAAATGTTTTGAAAATGATGATGGCAATACATGTACAAATGTGCTTGATACAACTGATGTATGGATTGTTATTAGAGCTGTAAGAGCCCACAATAACATGATTTATTAAATAAAAAGAGGAAACATATCTATTGATGCCTGTTATAAATTGGATTGTGCCCCTGCCCAAAAAAAAAGTATGTTGAAGTTCTAACTCTCCTGACATTGCTTGGAAATAGAATTTTTGAAGATCCTATCAATTAACATGCAGGATCCTTATCCCTTTGGAGTGGTATTCATAAAAGGAAATGAGTCACAAAGCGACAGGAGGGAGTAGGGAATATGAAGGTGTAAGTAAAAATCACAGAACAGTCAGGGCTGCCCCAGCTATCACACAGAATTGGACTTGTCGTCCTGAGATCTGTGTGGCACTGTTTTCTCAGTTTTCAAACCTCGGCTTACTACATTTGATTGGCGTTTAGTTATGACAGTCCTAATGAAGTAGTCCAACATTCCCTTCACAAGCTCAGGCATAGCCACAGTTAAATCAACCATTTTCTCCAAAAGGTACTTTACAGCCTTGCTGGAGAAGAGAATACTGTTGTGGGAGTTAAATCGGCTACGGTCTTTGTCAAAAATTCGAGGTAAAACAGTAGTATTTAGAAATTTAAAAAGATTTTTTCAAAACAAATACTGATGACCATGCTTGACACTAATTAACATAGGACTAGGTATTAACATCAGTCTCAGTAGGATTTGACATATGTAATGTAGGCTCTAGCTGCAATTGAGGATCCTCCTCCTGTGCCCCAGAATGCAATGCCTTCTCCTGGCTTTCGAGTAATCCCCTTCGCTGTGAATATTCCTGAGAGGGGAACACAGGACAAGGGTTCTTTTCCTTCTTTTTCTTACGAGGTTATTGTCTTGCTAAGGCCCTCAAGACTGCTGAGTATTCGATGGTGGAAAGAAACTAGTAGATGCCTGGGACCCAGCATTCGTGAAAGGAATAAGAAGGCTTTCAAAGAGGGAACAGAAGAGAAAGATAGTGCTGAATACTGTGTAGGAGGAATGGTTAGAACCATGTAACCTTGTGGTTGGCAACAGGAAGAAATGCTTTGGCAGAGATATGTCTATTTTCTTAAACTGAAGTGCCAGAGGACTGTGGGATGTTACTTACCCACCCCAAGCCACAATCCCATAAAGACTTAAAAATAATATACTCAATTTGTTTGGACTTTTTTTATGTGAGAGAATGAACAGACCTGTGTTTTGGGTCGACTGACATAGACTGAAACATTGTCAACAGCAAGGTCACGGTTGACCTTGGGAGTTGTTATTCTAAGGCTGAGTAACTTAGTGGAGCTCGGGAGGCAGTTTCGTCCGCCGAGCTCCCAGCTCTCGGCACTGTCTACCGTTTGCACTGACAGCATCGGCACTGGGTTCAGAGAAGGTGTGCTCTTGGAAAGAATCTTAGACAAGTCTGATGAGTGGCTAGAGGCACAGAAGAGATGTCGGCACTGATAGGTATTAACAGACATTTAATAAAGTACATTTAATTGAAATCTCTGCTGCCTGTTATTATGCCACTTCCACCCCAGAAGTCAATCTGCACTAGGAGCCTCTGTTATAGGATGCTAGCCAGAAAAATCAAGTGGGAACATAATCCTGCATTATTAGAAATTTGCCAAGAATCCTTACTTGATGGAACCACCATTCTCAAAGACTTCACCTTCTTTATTATTCCAGTTTTAATACAGAAACTATTTTGCTAAAAATGGATTGCAGACACAGAGACCAAACATTGCCAAACCTTCCAGTCAGGTGAAAAAAAACCAAAACCAAGTACTTTGTTCAGGGATCTACAGCAGCGTTCTTGAAACCCAAAGCTCACACAATGCGTCCCTCCTGCCTTGCGGCTGGCTGACATGGCCGCTGGTTGGAAAGAATCGTTTTTAATAATGCAGATCATCACAAGAGCTCCTGGGAAATCACTCTAAATATTACCTTTGGACTTTAGTATAGAAATATAGCAAAGGGAAATTGTCCCTATGATGCTCAAGGGTTAGAATAATACAGAAAACCAAGCCAGTTCAAATAATTTATTGTCTCTGCCATGCTTTTTGCATAGCACGACTTAAGCTGTCATTCACTGAAGGGCTATTTATATAGTCTGAAATTCCAAAGGATTCCTGGATTTGTGTCCTTCTACTCTCTTTAAATGATGCATAATAAGGCGCTCTACAGAGGTCTTTTGTAATGAATGTGGAGCTGTTTAGTTTGGGCACCATCAAAGGGATGGAAGAACAGTAACTGCCTGTTTGAAATTTTATATTATAGAAACTATACCCTGCCACCACTTGAATTTGTTAGCATCTTTAAAATAAACTCTATCCCCAGACAAAACCGAATAAATCTTTGTGTTCTTGACATTTCAGTAGAGAGGCCAAGAAGAGGTGTAAATAGAAGCCCCAAGGAAGAGAGGAAACCATCTTCCCAGAGGGGCACTCTGGGGGCGATGTGCCGACTGTTGTTGATGTTTTTTTCTTAAAGGTGGCCAATTTTATCTGGGCTTCTGTGCCCTGATTATAACACGTGCACTCCACCTAGGCATGGTAGTGCTCCAATTTGAGTTTCGGAGTGGTTGGGCAAATGCCTGCTGGACATCTTCAACTGGATGTCCTGTAGAAACTCTTAGCTTAGTTTATTCCAAACTCATTTCAACCACCACCCTCAAGGGCCTGGTATTTCTTTGTCTTTGTCTTAGCAAGTGGATACCCAGGCATCCAAACCGTAAATGTAGAAGTATTTTGTGGGGAAGGGTTTGAGGATGATACTGAGTTTAATTTTGCGAATGTGCACCATCAACCCATGCAGCTGTTAGTGCATACTTTTTAAAAAGCTTGTGGGTCAGTTAGACATGTAGGTTAGCAGTGTTCATTCAAGTATAAGTTCTGTTTTTCCATTAGATAGTAAGTCCCTAAATAATGCGAATTTTCAAAAGTTGTGGGAAAATGGAACAAAAAGAATGAAAATTTCCCCCAATGTTTTGAAGCCCCCTCATGCTGCGGAGTAGATAGAACTGCTTCATAGCTTTGCTTTTGTTCTAATCTTTACGGAAGTAGTTAGTGATAGAGCTAAACTCTGCCTCGTCCTATGCCACTGTCGCAATTATTGATACGTTTGAGTCCCTGGCTGGTCAGATTAAGTATATGTTTTATTCTCTTTATTTAGCCCTTTGGTTCTTTTATGGTTTGTGTACACAAATGTGTGTATTAATGTGTATCTAAATCAGAATTATTTCTATTGCTTAATTATAAACTAGAGTCCAAGGCTGTTTAATAGTGGCGTTGTTCAGTGCTAAGAGTTTGTCCAATTCATAGTGATGCTATGCACAACAGAATGAAGCCCTGCTTGGTCCTGTACCATTCTTATAACCCTTCGAAGTTTGAACTCATTGTAGCAACCAAGATGTCAACCCATTGTTTTGAACTCTTCCTGTTTATGCTGACCCTGTACCATACTAATCATGATGTACTTCTCTAGGGATGGGATAACATGCCCAAAATACATGAGACCAAGTCTCATCATCCTCATTTCTAAGCATCATTCTGGTTGTACTTATTCAAGTGAAATTTGCTTGCTTTATTTTGGCAGTTCATGGTACATTCAATATCACTTGCTGACACCATAATTAAGATGTCTCAAGTATTTTTGTTTTCGCTTATGCATTATCCAGTTTTCCATACAAAGGACCAGAACCCCATACTAAATGCATTCCATCAAGTTGATTATGATTCCCAGAGGTCGTATTCAGGGTTTCTGAAACTGCATCTTTACTACAGCAGACAGTATTGTGTCTCTCTCAGAGCCTCTGGAGGGTTTGAACCATTTACCTGGTAGTTAGATGCCCAACATCTAACCCACAGTGTAACCAGGGCTCCTCTTGAATGCATCTGAGGTATTTGAAAATACCATGGCTTTGTTCAGGCACATCTTAGGGACCGTTTAGCTCTCTGAGTGACATCTTTGCTTTATACCATCTGCAAGTCATCTTTTACAGTAGAGCTTCGCTATGCAGACCACGGTT
Organism: Echinops telfairi; assembly: GCF_000313985.2. Lineage (NCBI taxonomy): Eukaryota > Metazoa > Chordata > Mammalia > Afrosoricida > Tenrecidae > Echinops > Echinops telfairi. The sequence goes on from NW_022103920.1 coordinate 76,471,071, forward strand.
TGAGTTTTGTTTTGTTTTCACTCCTGCCTCCATGGGCATTGCTTGTGGATCCAAGTAAAATGAAATCCTTGACAACTTTGATCCTTACTCTGCCTATCATGACGTTGCTTATTGGGCCAGTTGCCAAGACTTTTGCTATCATTATGATAAGGAATAATTTATATTGAGGGCTGTAGTTTTTGTTCTTCGGCAAGTGCTTCAAGCCCTCTTCATTTTCAGTAACCAAGGTGGTGACGTCTGCATAGCTCAGGTTGCTAAAGAGGCATCCTCCAATCCTCATGCCACATACTTCTCCATACACTCCAGCTTGTCAGATAATTTTACCACCATACATATGGAATAAATATGGTGAAAGGATACCAGCAGGATGCACACATTTTTTCCTGATTTGCAGCACCTTTTTATTAGATCCTGACATTGCAGTGTCTCCTTACTAGACATTCCATACCGGATGGCTAACCCACCCTTGTAAGAACTGTGACGGGACTGAGTACTCTTGCATTGTCAAACTCCTTTCATGCCATAATGTCTTCTTTCTGGCAGTAAGAGAAATGTAGGTTAATGACAGTTTGTGTCTATTGGGTTATGATATTATCTCTGAAACCATCTGAAAGACTTCAGAACGGTAAGCAGTAGGTGACAACAGTGTGACTGCTTTACTTGGTGCGATATTTGGGGATGTGGTTTATTAGAAATTGATGTAGGTATCCAGACAGTGGTCAATTGAACAAGAGAGAAACTCTAAGCTTCTGAATGGCATTCCATACTTCCACAGACGTGCTTTGTCTCTCCCGAGTTTTGAAGTTAATGTTTATTTAAAGGAAGTCAACAAAGTGTGTCCCTAAAATGTAATTATAGCCAATGAGTTTCTAAGTAGTTAGATTAAAAGAAAAAGAATATTTGAGTGAGTTATTGGTGTCTGAGTTGATCTGCTATCTACCATTTGTTGACAGTGGAATAAAGTCATTTTTGTTATTAATCATGAATCAAAACGTGACCCGCTCACAGGGAAACTGATAAGAAAAAGTTGTCTTCGTCCTGTCCTAGCAGACCTTCCAGGATTTGCTAGCATGAAGTACTTTTGTTTTCCCTGTTCATTCGACATCAGAGGATATATTTATTCTCAGGACAACTTAATCTGCAATCAATTATGTTTAATGAGTTAACTCAATTGTAAATGATATGATATAAATGAAGATTAAAGCTAATTTAAGGCAGCGTTTTTTTACTACTGTATAAATTAGCATTGGAAGAATCAGAAGAAACTATGTTTCTCATTAAGATTGGTTTGGGCTGAAGGATTTCAGTAAGATCATTTTTATAAAAGTCTGAACTAAAGCCAATACCTGCTAAAAGATAACAGGATATATTAAAGCCAGGTTAGAACTTTAAAAATAAAGTCTCTGACAACCTTTCACCGGGAAGCAAATGTGTGTCGTACAGTCTGATGCATCTGTCACAATTCACATGCCTGTACACTTCTCCAACCTGGCTCTCCTGACCCTAAATCACTCCATCACCCTCATATCCAATATGACTGGTTCCCCAACAAGCATCTTCAGATAGCTTATGGAACCCCTCTCCAACTTTTAAATTCATTTTTAATGCTGAAATTAAAACGAAGTTCCGCATCTCTCATCACCCCACCTCCCTACCTCTTCCAGCCACACAAGGCAGTACAAATGTGCTTAGATTTCTCTTTTAGCTCTTATTCTTTGCAACTTTAGTGATCTGATGAACAGCTAATTATATCTCAGGTTATCAGCTGGGACCAGAGAGTCTCTTGGGTGATGGGTGATAGCTTTTTTATCCATCTTTCCAATTCCTATGCTAATTTCCGGCATATGGATCATTATTACATATCTCTCTTGTCTATCATTCAAAATTCACATTATGTGCTCAATAAATATATATTGAGATAATGAGTGAACAAACGGTACCTGTATGGATGCATGAATACTACCATTTGGTCCTATAATAACTGTCCTGTTTTATCTTAAGCTGCTAGTGCATGCACTCAATTTTCAAGTGTCCAGCCTCACCTACTGCTGTTGCTGTCAACTGCCTTTATGGTGGCTCTGATGCATAGCAACCACATGCACCCTAGAGCTAGCACATTCCAGTCCTGCACCACGTGCACAATTGTTCTTTGAGTTCATTGTTGCAGCCATTGTGCCAATCCATCTCCTTCACCGTCTTCTTTTTCACTGCCTCTCTACTTTCCCAAATGTGATGTTCTTTGCTGGGCACTGACCTCCCCTGGGAGCATGCCCACAGTATGCAGGGCAGTCTCACTATCCTTGTTTCTAAGGGGCATTCTAGCTGTACTTCCTTCCAGGTGGACGGATTTGCTTTTCTGGAAGTGCACGGTACTTTCAGTTTTCTTTGCCAGCACCACAACTCAAATGCATCAGTTCTTTTATAGTCTGCTTCATCTATCGTCAGCGTTCACACACATAGGGAGTGATTGAAAATACCACGTCTTGGGTCAGGTGCACCCCAGTCCTCAAAGTAACATATTTGTCCTTTGACACTTTAAGTAGATCTTATGCTGCAGATTTACCCAGTGCAACACCTCATTCGATTTCTTAGCTGCTGCTTCTGTGTGCATTGATGGTGGATCCAAGTAAAGTGAAATATTTCACAGCTTCCATTTTTCTCCATTTATCATGGTGTTGTCTATTGTTTCAGTTGTGAGGATTTGGGATTTCTTTACATTGCATTATAACCCATTGAGGTAGTTAGTGTATTGTGCCAACCTGGCCGATAAACACCTGTGGGGTTAATTGAAGGGCGGAGGGATAAATGGCTCAGCGAGCCTCGCTTTTCTAGTTCTTGGGTTTCTTGCTTTCTGATGGTCAGACCAGGGTGCAGCTGCCTTAGCCAGTTCCCTACTTTAGCTTGCAAGGCTGACTTCCTGCAAGACATCCCTGAGGAGAAGCCACATGGACCTACCCTGATACAGCCCTGGGTACTGGAGCACCCGTGTGGAGACCCCTGCCAGCACTGAGATGCTTACACACTCAGACTCAGCTTTCCTCCTGCAGTCAGCATCATTGCTTCTGTTTTGTGAGATGGAGGAGGACTTTGTGGATTGGTGTTGGACATATGGGTTAATGTTGGACTTGTGGACTTGGCAGCACTGGGTTGGGATGTTTTCTTAATGCGCACTTAACCTTTGTATAAAACTCTCTCTTATACATGAGTTTCTGTGGATTTGTTTCTCTAAAGTACCCAGACTAACACACCCATATTGAAGCTGGACTCTAAGAAGGCATAGGGTAGGAGAAATGCTCATTAACAATCTAAAATACACAGATGACACAACATTGCTTTCTGAAAACCAAGGAGAATTGAAGCGATTACTGATGGAGATAAAGGCTTCAGCTTTCAGCACGATTACAAAGTCACCTACCAGCTACTAAATATCTATCTCTACACCCTTGTTTTCACTATAGTAGAACTTATAGGCTCCTGACCACAGTTAGAAGAAGTTTCGATTCTGTTTTCTTGCTGGACAAAGATTGATAATGTTAGGACAAACTAGAATTTCCAGACATGACATAGCAAATTCATTCTTGGTAACACTTAAAAGAAGGAATGTGTTAGAATGTCAGACCATAATACTAATACATGAAGGAAAAAATAGGTCCTGCTTTAAATATATTTTAATAATAATAGTGATAATTATCTTTTTGTTATAATGCAATAGCATCATAGATAAAGATATTTTCGGAATCCATTCACAATCAGAAGCTTTCAAGACAGATACTTCCCTAAATATTATTGTATACTTTAAAAAATATACTCACAAAATAAATTCCTCGCTGTGGGACTTCTGAGCAAAGAGCAAGTACATTTTTTATTTCAACAAGTATTAGAAAATTACCTTCCAAATTGTGTGATATTTTATAATACATCAGTTTTTTATGTTCATTTTTGCCACTCTGTAGGTGACTAATGATGGTAATAATCACTCTTAAAAGAATTAATATCAGACTATTCCCAAGGAGTTGGAGATTAAAGATGTCCCACATGTCCAATTCTTCCAAGATGTTAGTATGCATGTCTTACATGGTTGTGGGTACTATCAAAGTCCAAATCTAATGGTCAAGCAGAGGCAAGTCAAATGCAGGGCCCAGAGCCAGATACCAAAATTGTCCAAAAGCCAAAGCAGGTCTTCCTTCTACAAAAGCTCCATCCAGAAAGAGGTCACATCTCCATTCTGCTGTACAGAGGGTCGCTGTGAGTCGGCCCGCCCTGACGGCACCTAACACTGACAAGTTCTCCAAGATATGTTTGATGGTGCCTGTCTACAGCAATAGCTAAATTGTTTCCCTACAATCCTGCTTTTGAATGGTCTTGGAGAGATGATCTAAAATAGGGGAGTCATTTCATGGGTGTGATAGGGGTGAGGTGGGGGTGAAAGTTTTGGTAAAAGAGAAAGAATGGAGACATACAATTTCAAAATTAAATTTACTTTAGCCACAGTTCATTGATTTGCAGCTCTGTTAGGCAAACTAGAAAAATTAAGGACCTGGCAAAAGGTTTGAAAGTGGATCTGACATTCAACTGTGTGCCATTCTGTGCTTCAGCTTACAAGGTCTTCATGATAACGTGGTGAGGTACAGTCTTTGTTACGATTTTACAGATAACAAAAAAAGGTAGATAGATATAGATGCTAGAGTAAATTTTCCACAATTACAGGTTTGTCATGAAGACCTAGGATTTAAATACCAGAAAGAGCCTCAGAAAACAATATCTAAAAATGGGGAAAATACCAGACCAAGGATGACAAATAATAGACCAAAAAATTAAATAAAACACAAATAATATGCTAATGTAAATTGTAAAAACAATTGTCATCTTCCTCCCTTATTTTTTTCAGGAGATTTTATCAGGCCTACATATTCCTTGGTACAGATCACACAAACCTCCCTGCTCCTAAACTGCATGCCTGCTTTCCTTTTCTTTTTTTTTAATGTCGTTACCTTTTTATTTATTTTTAAAAATCATTTTATTGGGGGCTCATACATTCTTATCACAATCCATACATACATCCAATATTTCAAGCACATTTGTACATTTGTTGCCATCATCATTCTCAAAACATTTGCCTTCTACTTGAGCCCTTAATATCAGCTCATTTT
>NW_022103920.1:76477479-76483447 GCF_000313985.2 Echinops telfairi
AGTTACATTGCTCTTGCTGAATCCCTACCAGGCCTCTCACACCCTCCTTGCCACTAATTTTGGATCACTTGTTGCTCTCCTGTCCCTGGGTTGGTTGGCACCACCTGCATACTTGATTTTTCTTGTGCACAATTGTGATGTGTAGGTTTCTGTTTTTTTCACTAGAAAGGCAAGGAATCAAAATGTTGTATTTATTTTTCTTTATAAAATAAGAACTCAAAACTAACTATATATATAGTTTTTTCTATACTTCAACAGAAGAGTGAGGCTTTCTACGCTTGTAATGGATTATGGTCTCAGAAACCCACAGAGGCAGTTCTACCCTGTTCTACAGGGGCACTATGGGTTGGAATTGACTCCATGCCAGTGAGCTGTTGTTTGTATTTGTTTGTTTGAGATGTACTTCAGTAAGGCACAGAATTTGGCAAGTGATTCTACCCACTTACGCCCCCCCCCCCACTATTCCACATCCACTTACTTGACTTTGTCCTTGGTGCTATGACCTTTCTATGTACCCCTGTCGTACTTTGGTAAGACTTTGAATAGTGCACAGCTAGAAAACAGAACAAAATTAGAAGTGAGGAGAGTGAGAAAATGAAATTACATCCTGTGGTTTTTCTGCCAACTGTTTTTGAATTTCAACCCATGACTGAACAGATACATAAGTGTAGAGGACTGTAACCCTAGTGGGTCAAATTTGTCATTCCATCTCATATAAGTGAGCCATCTAAGAAGCAGGGCAAATCCCATGCCCACCAAGAGGTTTTTCTATGCTGTGTTTAGTCATTGTTGCTGGTGTTTATTTTAATTTATTTATAATTTTGCTTGCTTGCTTCATGTTATTTTATATGCGTTTCTATTTATGGAATGCAGGCTAGAGAATACTATAGAGACAGTAACTGGACTAAACATTACCTAGGGGCATATGGCAGGAGAGGGTGGAGCTAACAGGGAGCTAACAACAATAAGAACAAGGAGAAGATGTTCTGAAATTGATTGTGGTGATGATTTCACAACTCTTCTTATTATGAGCGTACAGTTAAATTGTATGATATGTGAACTCTGTGGCAGTAGAAGTATTTTAAAAAGGAAAGAAAGAAGTCCTCACCGGAGTGCATGAGAGATCCCTGCCTGCAGTGGCAGAGGCAGCAGAGACATTAGCGGTCACAGCACCAAGACCATGAGACATAGCAGAGAAGCTGTAATGAGACCACGAGAGTGTGGTGAGCTTCCCAGCCCAAAGAATAAAAAAAGCTGAGTGCCTTCAGCCAGTAGGCTAGCTTGCAGAGTGGAATGCCTTTGAGACATTTATTATCACTAAATGTGTTAGTCCAGGTTGACTAGAGAAAAAAACTCATAGACACTGATGTGTATAAGAAAGAGCTTTATATACAAAAACAATTGAATATTGAGAAAACATCCTAGCCCAGTTCAAATCAAGTCCATAAATCTGATATTAGTCCATATGTCCAATACCAATCTAAAAATTCCTCTTCAGACTCATGAAACACATGTAATGGTGCTGAATGCAGGAATAGGCCAGTGGGTGGAAAATCTTGTGGATCCAGTGGAGGTAGAAGCATTTCGGCGCTGGTGTGGGTCTCCATGTGACTCCTCCAGCTCCAGGGCTCTGGCTGCAACAGTGAACCTCCACCAGGCTCGTCATCAGTAATGTCTTGCAGGGAGTCAAGCATAGAGTGTTTGTGTCCGGCCTCCAGCGAGCTATTTATCTCCTAGTACCACCAAATGAGGTCATCAAGCTGAGACCTGGTTGACAGGCTGAACTCCACCCCTTCACTCTTAAGTCTCAAGTTGACTACAGATTATGTAACTACCACACTAAAAGAGCTTTGCAATACTTGCCCAAGCAGGACAAAGGCCAAGGGAGTATGTAGGTGAGAGGCTGAGGACCAGAGAGAGACACACTTTCTAAGCATGGCTGAAAGAGACGTTATGGCCCAATGAACTGGACCCTTAACAATTTGTAACCTGTTAGCTTCCCTAATATGCTCCATAATTATATTTTCTGTAAGTTCTCTGTGGCCATTTCAGTGGATCATTGAACCTAGCAGAGAAGTATATCTCAAGAAAGATGTCCACAGGATAAAAATTGAAGGTGGCAGGACGTCTGACCTGGAGTTGATACACGGAGTTGGATTCTTCTTCCCCTTTATGGGGCTAGTGGGGATCAGGTGTGGACCCCACACCATTCCTCTAGGAAGAGTTTTCCAGGTGATATGGATGGCCATCCCCAATAATGACTGGCTAATCCATAAGCATGAATCATGTTTTGATTACACATAGAACCAGTTGGTCTGCTAATGCACCAGTACTGTGTAGATGCCACAGCAGAAACAGTGGCTAAACAGCACCCAGTACACAACTCAATCCCTAATACTCTGAAATATGATCTGTGTCCTCTGTTTTCACTGCTGTAAAATTTATGCTTTTACCTGGTTCTCTGAATTCTTGGCCTCCAAATTAAACTCTCTAGCAAAACTGAGTTTAGGTTCTTGCCTCAATACTAGAGTCAAGAGTCTGGGAATACTAATAGCTGATATCTGTGATGAGGAAGAATGTCAAACATCCACTGTCCAAGCATCCACAATCTGGCTCCCTAACTTAAGTACATCATTCCAGATGGCTTATGACCAACGCTGTATACAGTGCAGTTAGCCACCTTGTTCTGGACAGAATATGTAATTACATTAGAGCACATGCCAAGGTTGTATGAGCATTTTCAGATCCACTTCAAAGGATTGGTCCATAATTAAGCTTTCAGTTAATTATAACTCTTAAATGTGTCCACCTTTTACTGCCATTAGCCATGTGTTCTCCATCCTCTATTTGCATATCTGTGTTTTGATTTTTTAAAAATTCAAATGCAGTTGATTTTTAAAAATGATGTAGCCCAGCTGAACTTTACTTTGCTACTTTTGGTTCATCTTTTCACCTTGTTGCACCTTTTTCAATAATATTTTTTGTCATCCAATACAGTAGCTATTGTTCCAGAGCTATGTGTCATACGCAAACAAAGCTGCTTAAGGTCTTCACTCTAATCCTTGGCTTAGAAATGTTGAGAAGAACAGCAGTTAGTAAAATAATTGTGGAATATCACAGACATTTCAGCTACGGTGGCATTTAACCATTCATTAATGTGTTAAACCACATTGGCAAAATTTATTTAGTTACTGAAATGAACATGTTTTTACCTTCATGACGATGATCATGATGAAGAGAAATAGATAAAATGAACTTAAAGGAAATTTTCATGACAATAAGAACAGTAAATAATTAGAAAGTGGGAGGTGATTATAATCAAGGATAACATTCATGCCAATGTATGGACAACATGCTTTTAAAAATAGACATTTTAAAAGCAAATCATGATCCTCGTCCATTGGGCGGTAATCTTACTATTGTATCACTAAGAATATGAGTGCATTTTACAATAGAAGCCAGCACACACTTTCTGTGAATGAATGTCTAGATAGTAAACATTCTAGATTTTTCAACTTATGTTTGTTACAATTACTAATATGTGCCATTGTAGTGTGAAAGCAACCATAAACAATGTGCGAATATACAGATGGGTGGCTGTGGTTCGATCAACTTGAGTGATTAACTCAGGCAGCAGGCCAGGTTTGACCCATGGCTGATAGTGTGTCAATCTCTGTTTATAAAGATGGTTTTTCCTTTCCAGGCAGAGAAGCAAACATGAAAACGCTGAGGTCTTCCCAAATGCAATGTATCTTTAACATTTAAAAAAAAAACAGAGCCCCTGGTGTACAAGAATGATCACATTCTCTTTTGAACCTCAGTACCTAATAATGCTCCTGGTCCTTTTTTTTTTTTTTTTGATTCAGGTTATGAATAAGGTGCTTAAAGGATCTTGTTCAAGCTCAGATTCATTACGCTGGGGATCAATTAGTCACTATAACCACAGGCAGGGAAGTGCTGTTGAAAATAGAATCAGGATTCATAGATGTGGGTATGCCCGGATTCTCCTTCAAGATAGATGGACCACTTCCCCCAGACGTTTGTAGTGCTTCTGGCGAAGCCCTCGGCTGCAACAGCACTTGCGGATTACTTGGGCCCCAGAGAGCCTCCTCTCTCCAGGCCATGCTTCTTTCTCAGGATGCCCTGTATGCACTGACTGATTGACACAGGGATAGAGGCTGCTTATTCTGACGCTAGAGAAATATGAACTTCATTTCCATTTTGGAGCTCCTAGGTTCCCTGTCTTCCCAACCGCTGATTCCACACCCAGGGCTGCAGAGTCCATTCCAATGCACAACGACCAAGCAGAACATCAGTCAGGCGCAACTCTAATAGGTGACCGGGTGAAGTTAGGAAGGAGTTCTTTACCTTTTTATAACACTTTATGTAAATAGTTTCACAAAGTTTAATGTTGGTACCACTTGTCTATTTGTGTGGAAGAAAACACATACCTTGACTTCCTAGTCTTTAACGTCCTCAATATTTGCCATAAGAGATCATAAATATATCTTAAAACACTAATCAAATACTTGGTACATAACCTTAACAATTTCGTGTTGTTCCGGGCAGGTAAAGAGGAAGGTGGTTGGTGAAAGACTTCCATAAATTGAACAATGCGTATAATGCTGGAGAAAGAGGTGACCTTGCTCCTGTAAAAATGTGCCGCCCCAGAAAGCCTCACACAGGGGTAAGTGTGGTTATTGGCTTGGTGCTTATCAATTGCAACAGACCCCATAGCAGTGAGTTTGGGGAGTGGGGTGGGTGGAGTCAGAAGCTCCAGTGAAGCTGTGGTTTAAGGGTAACCCCGGGATGGAAGGCACAACATGACCAACTAATTGTAGAGAAAGAGGTAAGGCCGTCTGCCCCCATAAAGAGCTATAGCTTCAGAAGCTGCATATTTGGTCACTTATGAATTGGCCATAGGCTTGTATTTTCAGGTGCTTACAGTATTATTTTCCAAGGAGAGCAGTTAGGAGACCCTTCTCTGTTCATGTCAGGACATAAAAGTTGGGTTTTTAGGACAACTTATCAGAGAGCTTCTGGAATCTCCAGGAGTAGTTACAGTCTGTCTAATGCCTGCCAGGAAAGGAAGGCAGGGAAGGCTAGCCCGTCACGCAGAGCACGGAGAGGAGGGGGCTGTTGGGCCTGGGGAGCACGGCAGAGCTGCTTCAGTTTAAGCACGCAGGAGTGCTCCAAAGGACTAGATGTCAGGCGACCACATAGATGATCTTGAACCTTCCAGTAGGCAAGTGAGAGGGACCGATGAAGGCAACACATGAGTTCCTCGGAGAGGTCAAGAGGCCTGCATGTGAGGTTACCAACAGCAAGGGTCGTCATAGAACTCCCAAAAATGCCCCCTAAGGAAAGGGACCTCCTTTCAAAGTCGTCTGCATGTCTCTGCGACCCGAGCAAGGCGGGCCCAGAATACCAGCTGGCATGACACACAGGGACGGCAATAGCCCACATGTCCATCGACAGGGCAAGACACGGACACTTTGTTGTGTGCACAGAGCGCGACAGCACACTGTGACGGCTAAGGGAGAAGGATGGACCAGTGAGTGATACGTCTCACCACACAGACGGACCTGGAGGACACTGCGCTGAGGGAAATAGAGCAAATACAAAATGATAAATATTTTATGAGGCCTCTATTATTTAAAAAAAAGTTAAGAAGAGGTTTACATAGAGAAACACTCCTTGAAGGTTACCAGGGAGGGAAGGAGAGAAAAGGAGAACCAATAACGAGGTAGTGGACAGGAGTTAATCCTGGTAGCGAGAAAAGCAACATCCAATGTGGGGAAAGTCAGCACAATGTGACCACAGCAAAAGAAGACCTGGAGGGGCACACGCAGACCAGGGGGGATCACCGCAAGTGCTTTCCTATGCACATGGAGGGGCACACGCAGACCAGGGGGATCACCGCAAGTGCTTTCCTATGCACACGGAGGGGCACACGCAGACCAGGGGG
>NW_022103920.1:76483547-76494292 GCF_000313985.2 Echinops telfairi
ATGCACATGGAGGGGCACACGCAGACCAGGGGGATCACCGCAAGTGCTTTCCTATGCACACGGAGGGGCACACGCAGACCAGGGGGATCACCGCAAGTGCTTTCCTATGCACAGACCTGCTGCAGCAGAAACTACCAACAACAACATGTGAGTAGACTCTCAGATAAATGTACATGCAGATGCGGTGATGATAAAGGTCTATGGGAATGTACCACGATACATATATAGGTAGGGTTGTGAATATTCTATGTATATATTTGCACATGTTTGCTCTTCTATAAGAGTAATTTAAAAAGTATTGCTACGAAACTCTAGGAACCTTTGTTAAACACAATTATCAAAATGGAAAATGTCTAAATTCTTCCCAACTTATCCTTCACAGATGTCTATGTGCTTCTTATGGTGATGTTTCTCTCTCACTAATCCTTCCCCCAAATAGTCTCTGCTTTCTTCATTTATCACCATGTCCAAACAGCAGTTTTGGCATCTTCAAGGGAATCAAATAGGGTTCCTTTGAAATGTTCTCTGAGCACGGTAACAACAACAAGAAGTCTGAAGGGGCAAAAACAGGGCTGTGCATGTGATAGACAGACTTACGTTTCCCAAGGACATTCTCACAGGATACCCCTGGCTACCCTCAAAGAATGTCAAAGCCATTTTATCGATACAATATTTTTTCCTCAGTACAGCTTTTGTGGGCTTTTTTGATCACCAATGCGGTTTTCTATTTTCTTAAAACATTTTTCATAATCAGCCCAGTGATCATCCTGGACCTTTGGAGAAATATCTCTCGACTATCCCTTAGGAATCCCAACAAACAGTAGTCATAACCTTCTGAGCTAACCTCTCTGTCTTGAATTTAACTGACCCCGCAGAACTCCTCAGAAGCCACTGTTTTAATTGGACATTTTTTTATTTACAGTCACCCTACAAGACTGCTACAAATGTTTTCCTTAGAGAACTAGCTTGTTTGCAGCCATTCACTGAGGATAGAGGCATGTTTCAACATGTTTAGTTTGGAATAAACTTGTGCATGTCTTAATTGGAACTCCCATGGCAATCCATTTTTTAAAATACAATTTAAGGAGAATATTTATTGGTTCTCAAATAGAACAAAGATCAAACAAAGCCAAAGATACATCCTGCAGAGGAGTGAGACTACAAGCACACAGTAATAACTGCATCAAGGTCTTGCTGCGGTGCAGATGCTGAAGAAGGAAACGGGAGGGCAAAGGACACTGTCACAAAAGCATGACCGATGGCAGATCAGTGCATCATAGCTACAGGTGTGACAAAGAGGGTGAAGCAGGACCGTGACTGGGACATGCATATTATGTCGACAGAAGACGTTACAAGATTGGTCCAAGGCCTTTTGATCAAGACAGTACCATTTTATTTATGATTGCATATAATTAAGCACATTGAGGGGACAAGTTATAGAAACGATTTAGACCTGGGATTAAACCACAAGCTCTCAAGTATAAAAACCGCAGCCTAAGGGTACATTGAGGTCAATTGGCAAAGCACAGTTAAAATAATAATAGTAATAATGTCTACACCCTGTCTGGTGAGTAGCATCTGGCAGCTTAAAAGTTTGAAAAAAAAACCCAAAACAGCTTTTAAAAGAAGCAACTCATGCTCTCTTCTCTTTGGGAGCTTAGGAGAATGAAGAAAAATGAAAAGTCAAAGGAGCAAGTTTAAAGTTTAAGGTTTAAAGTTCTAATGGTCCACATGAACCACCGCCTCCACTAACTTGAAACCAGAAGAACTAGATGGTGCCTCACCAGCGGTACTGAGCACTCTGATGACGAACACAATAGAAGGTCCAGGTGAAACTGAATTTTAAATGAAAATTCAGAGCAAAATTCAAAGCCATACTTGTGACTAGAAACAGATAAAATGGATGCCTAAGACAATTTCCCTGACAAAAGAGTTGAATCTGAAACTGAGGACACTCCAGGAGGCTGCCTGGCAGTCAAATAACAGATGGGACTTTGAAACAAACAACTTCTAGAAGGGGCTCTTCAGAACAAGCAACCAGACAAGAACCAATGAGCAGAGGGTAGGGAGGGGGGAAGGGGGAGATTGTCATTTCAACATCTGACCAATAAGAATAGAAAATGCAGCTCAAGAAATTCTACTTTAATGACTATCTAAAAAATAAGTTCATGGGGAGAAAAAGTTGAGAAGACAGGTAATTGTGTGCATGGAAGCAGGGAGGGAACTCAAGACGGCAATAGGGAGAGTTTTGACACATCGTGGGGATCAGAAGTGAAATTTGTGTATGAACTGTTGACGGGGAGAACTAATGTGATATAGTTTCACCCAAAGTACAATAAAAGGTTAACAAACAAACAACAGCAAAACAAAATAGCATGCCGGAAAGGAAAAGGACATGAAAAAAAGAGAGAGCACAGTTATATGCCTTACCCTCTAGTTTCCCACTACATACAACTAGCCAGCAACAAGCCCAAAGAAGTCAGCTTGCATGGAAAGTGAGTGGACATCAATACATTATTGTTATCTGCACAGTGCAACTTTTAGACGGTCTATTGGCACAGTGTTTACGTGTTGGGCTGTGCTCTCCAAGGTGAGCAGTTCAAAACCACCAGCTGCTCATGAGGGAAAGATGGTTCTTTCATTCCCTTTAACAGTGACAGTCTGAGAACCTCACAGGGGCAGGTCTACCCTGTCCCAGAGGGTTGCTCTGAGTTGGCATTGACACGATGGCAGTGAGAGAGTCCGTGGGCACAGAGGAGCTCTGGTGGTGTAGTGAGTCACACACTGGGCTACTATCATGTTCTCTTTTGAACCTCCGCCCTTAACAATGCTCCTGGAATTGGTAGTTGCTTTATAACGTGTTTTTGTTTTGTTTGTTTCTTCAGGTAATGAGTAAAAAACTTAAGTGATCTTGTTCAAGCTCAGAATCATTCTATTGATGATCAATTAGTCACACTACCTGCAGGCAGGGAAGTGTTCTTTAAAACAGAATTCGTATTCATCGATGTGTGTGTGCCCAGATTCTCCTTCGAAACAGAGGAACTGCCTCCCTCAGTTATTGGTAGTGGTGCTGGCAGTCTCAGTTAACACAGGCCATCAGGGAACAAAGAGACCCAAGAGGGACAAGTTCTCCGTGCCTCTCTGTAAAATGGTCAAAACCACAAGATGGCATCATCAGGCTGTCCTGATTGATAGATAAGACTCCATCCCTACCTCCACAAAGGTGCCATCAAATTGACATCAAATATAACCATCATATATCTCAAGAGTCTTTTTTTCATCAGTTTATCAGGTATATGTATCTCCAGGATATTTCAGTAAGCTCAAAAGAGAAAATTTCGTTAAGAAATCTGGTCAGGTTGCCAATGAGTAGAAAGCAATGGATGCTGTGCTCAGGCATGTTATGCTCAGCCATCCAGGCTCTATTATATAACAGCTAAACCATCTAGGCTCTATTATATAACAGCTAAGCCATCTAGGCTCTATTATACAACAACTAAACCATCTAGACTCTATTATATAACAGCTAAGCCATCTAGGCTCTATTATATAACAGCTAAGCCATCCGGACTCTATTATATAGCAACTATCAAAGTCATTGCCACAGACTCATGGCAACCCTATCGTGGAAAAACCACTGAATACTTTTAGTTGGAGCATAATAAATAATGTAATTATTATGGCCAAAATTAATGCTACTTTTAGTAGTGATATGTGCTGATTCCATTTGGAAGCTTGGTAATGGAAAAGTCAATAGAAAGCTCTAGATCCATGTGTAATATAATATGTGTACAAATATGAAATGATATTTTGTATATGATATTGTGTGAGATTCACATATATGTGAAATTAAAATATGTGACAGTAACAGAAAAAAGGGAGCAAGCTTGAAGTGCTATGAGTTCCTTATTTCCTTTTGAACATATTAAAATACAATATAAAGAGAGATGTGGCAGCTCAAAGATATGTGTTTAAATATCTATAATAACCACTAAAAGAAAAATAAAATAACATATTGATGAAACCTGATAAATGAAGAAATAGGAAAAACCATATATTGGTTATCCCATATCTAGATCAGAAAGGAAATATAAGGAATGGGACAAATGAAAACAAATGTTTAAATGGTAGGCATAAACACAGACACATGAGAAATCATATCTAAATGAGCTAAACACTTTAATTAGCATCTCTGGGTGGTAGGAAAAAAAACAAGCATGCTGCTTTCAATTGATGCACCTTGAAGAAACAGACAGCTATGACAAGTACAAACACCGCAGATGTGGCATTTATTACTGACTCACTGCTGTGGGCTGGAGGCAGCAGCCCTGGTACAGTGCAGGGGGTAGCTACAGAGCCAGGACTTCACGGAGCTCCTCTAAGAGGCTCCTTATTAATGACAGAAACCAAAATGGTGTGGCCTTTGTGGGGCGAGCAATAATGACAGGAGCCCCATAAAGGTGTCTGGGGTATGAGATAGTCTTTATCTGAATGATGGTTACAGGTTGGGTACACTTCATTAAAATTCATGAACAAACTTAAGACGTGTACTTCCTTGATATATGCTGGCTATATGTCGGTTAAAAGCAGAATAAATATCTTTTTAAACATCTACAAAAATGTCTGGGGAACTTCTTGTGGCTTAGATCATATCCATGACGTACAGGCACGCATTATTACTTTTGATTCAAGCAATGAACATTCGACTGCATCTATAACTATGATCCCCAAAGATGTTCGGGCTTCGTTTTGCTTGTTATGTTGTTCTTGTTTTGTTATTTTAAAGGGAGAGCACCTCTACTTTAGTTTAAGAACATCTCCTAATAGTTTTAAATACCTCAAACCCCTAAGGTGAATAAAACTCCAGGGCGAATCCCAATCCCTACATCCTCTCCTCTGTCTCCTTCTGGCTCCTTTTATCCATCCAGCAATTGGGCCACCTTTCCATCCTGGAGTAGGGCGGCACATGCTTTGGCTTTTCTGCTCTTGTCTGGGGGCCTGGTAGAAGAGGCCAGCTTCGGGGCTCCCAGGCTGCCCATGATCAGGAAGCACCCATAACAATAGGGTGGCAGCAGCTCTAGTCACCACTAACCTTGTTCCTGGAATGCAAACACCATATGGCAGCCCCCATGACTACGTCTTTGCATCCCTTATGTGCCTCCCCTTTGAAGCCCAGAAGTCCCCATCTAACTGCTGAGCAGCAGTCACACTGCCCAGGCCCCACCTCGCAGTACTGGCTTCCTGTTTCCAGTGGATATAGCTCTTGGGCTTTGACCAGCAGTTTCCCGTGGTGGATTGAAGACAAAATTTCATTTATTTGTCATTAGAAATAAATATTTCACAATCTATAATTTACATATTGTTTTGTGATGAGTCACTATGCTTTCATGATGTTCAATTTGTACCAATGAAAACACATCCTGCCTATCAGATATTTACATTATTATTCATAACAGTAGTAAAATTAGAGTGATGAATTAACAACGAAAATAATGTTATGGTTGGGGGTCACCACCACATGAGGAAATGTATGATAGGGTCCCAGCATTAAGAAGCTTGAGAACCACTGCTTTCCAGGGATTTAACTGTGAATTGTACAGGGATTGTCTGTATACAGTAAGTGGTTCACACACATCGCATCATACATGGTTCACAGACTGTATCGTGGACCTTAAACAGTACACTCCTGTGTGCGTATGTCTATGAGGGAACTTCAGAGAGTCCATGGAAAAATGCAATGACAATATAATGCAATATTTTTCATGGACTTTTCAAAGCCTCTGTGTGTTCATATGTGGTGTGCATGCCCATGTCTGCATATCTCTGTATTCAGTTGTTTTTTTCCATCTCTGCTCTTTCTGTCTTCAAATCGTTTACTCATTCTGACTTTATGGCAAATTACTTTAAGACACTTACAAAAATCCTTCTTAGGGTTACTATCATCATTCTATGGAAGATAATTATTCACCATGTGTGGCATGTATCATCTCTCTCTCCTGGCCTGAGGTTTTTGTTCAGGAACACTTCTGGTGAAAATAATCGCTCTAGAGCAGAACTCAGCAAACTTCTTTTCGGTAAGAGTCAGATAGTACAAATGTTGACTTTGTGTACAATAGAGTCTCTGTTATAGCTACTCAACTTTGCTGTGTTAAGCCTTGAACAATATGTAAACAAATGGCCATGGTTATTTTCCAATAGCACTTTGTTTACAATAAAAGCAGGCAGGCAGGCCATTATTTGCCCCAAGGACTGTTTATGTGTCAACCCTTTTTGTAGAGGAAGATCAGCACCCTTAACTCTTCAGTGTTTCTTTTTGCTGGTCAGCCTGTCTTACTATCTCTGTGATTTTATAAGCTTTGGCTTGCACCAAAAGCATTTTCAGACATTCCTCAAATTTAAGCTTCCATTTCATTATTTGATTCTAAATGTCAATGGGCTGTGCTTGGGGATGTCATTAAAACACACACACACACACACACAAACACACACACACAAAACATAATCTGTGAAACTAAATTAGCAAGAGGAGACAATTTTAAAAGAAATCTATTTCCACAGCAAAGATAGATGTCTTTTTCTAGTTGATCATTGAAAAACTGTTTAGTATTAAAAGGAATACATTTAGCATTTTGGCTTTTACTGACCTACCACTAATAAGCATTATTCTTACATTCCCAGAACTTCCATCTGTATGTACAGATGGATTGAGTACAATAATACCTAGTGAAATTCAGGTAAAACAAGAGACCTTTGAGTCGTGGAAATGATGCAGCTCCTCTCCTCAAGAGAAGGCAAGCAAAGATTTTGTACATTCAGATTGTCTACGTGGGAATACACTTTATATTCTTGTATGGTTTGGCATAAGACTTTAACCTTGCAATAAATGCATCCCTGGAGTGGAAAAATGTAAGTCCCGAGGGTTAATTAAAAGCAGGACTATCAAAAAATTCAACACTGCTGGTTCACAGGAGGAGCATCATAAAGATAAGTAGGCACAGGCCCATGGGGTTTTGAGGGGAGGGGGCTTTTAGCTTACCACAGTGGAGGCCGGCTGGGACTTGACCTTGACCCCGCCACTTTCTCTGCCAGAGGCGGGACCTTGGAGCCCACAGGAGGGTTTGGTCTCAACACAGTCACAGTTAGCCACCGCCTGCCTCTGGGCAGGGACTGGAACCTCGAAGCTCCACCACCAGGGACTGGGGTTCAGCTACATTGTTACTTTTGTTTCCAACTCTTCTCTCTATCTCCCCACAGTCTTGGAGGGCTGGGCAGGGGCTTTTTCTCAACACAGCTACAGCTTGCTGCCACCACCTACTGGGGCAGGGACAAAACCCTTGCAGTTCCATGGGTGGGGATTGGTACACAGTCACATTGTTGCTTTTGTTTCCCGCTCTTCTCTTCTCTATACCAGCCACCACCACCCCAAACCTATACAGTCACAGCGGGCTTACTTTTTAATTTTTTGCCTCCTTTTGTCTCTTTGCTGTTCTCGTACACTCCACTGCTGATCTCCAGACGACTCCCCTCAGCCTAGAGCATTTATGCCTGCACCACACCCAGCTAGGTGAGCTCCATCTTGTGCAGCTAGCCCAAGCCTGGGGAAAGCCCTGCCGACCTCCACCAGGGGATAGTAGGCCAAACGTCTTACCAGGGAAATCCTGCCTGTGTGGCTTGGGGCCTAGGGTAGCTCGGCCAACACTCGCCAACGTTTCAAACTGCTGCAAGAACCTCTGCCCAACCTCCACAACACCAAAGCAGGCAACCCACCAGCCTTCTGGGGCACTCCCCTGAAAGGAAAGCCACAGGAGGATAAAGAGGTAAGTTAATTCCATAGTGAAATTAGCTGTACACAGTTTGAAGAAGCATCCCCACAAGTCTTCCAGAAAGAGCCAGTACTCTTTGACACCCTGGAAAATGGCACCTGGCCCTCTAAAACAATGCAAGTCAAACAGCCACCAGTCCCAACGACCTCAATGAAAAGACAGGGGAAACAAAAGCCAATGGCAGAAGATGTCCTGAACATAACGACATGCATAGAAGAAGCAGACATTGAGCAGCCACAGAAAGAAATTTACAGAATGCTGCTTGGAGTCATACAGGATATGAAGGAAACAATACAGAAAAAGGATGAAATGATAGAGGAGATAAAGTCCATACACCAAAGGGAAATACAATAGCTTAGGGTAGAGATAACAAAAAGCAGAAGCACGCATGCACCTCGAGAATCGACTGGAGGAAGCAGAGAACCGCATCAGTGACTTGGAGTACAGCCAAGCAGACTTTAACAAATGCAAACAAAAATCTAATAAGATCATCAGAGCAGCTGAAGAAAACCTAAGAGCTATGTCTGATGCTATGAATAGGAACAACATTAGATTTCCTCCTCTTACTGGAGGAAGACACAACAAGGAAGTCATCTGCAACAATAGTGAGAGAATTCTTGGAAGAAAACTTCCCCAGCTTAATGAATGAAAATCAGGAGGCTGAAAGAACACCAGCTAGACTGAACCCCAAGAAGGAGTCAGAAAGGCATATAATAGTTAAATTATCCAACTTTGAGGAAAAGGAGAAAATCATGAGAGCAGCTAGGGAAAAACAAGCAATCACATATAAATGTTCCCAAATAAGAATATGCTCAGACCTATCAGCAGAAACTATGAAGAAGAGGAGAGAGTGGAGTAACATATTCAAAAAATTGAAGGAAAACAATGCAAACCCAAGAATACTCTACACAGCCAAATTAACAATCAAGATAGATGGAGAAGTAAGAGTCTTCCTAGACAAGGAAAAACTCAAAGAATACGTTAGAAGAAACCCAGCCCTACAAAAGATCCTTGCCGACCCACTATGGGCAGAAGAACAACACTCACCAAGCATAAATAAGAGACCGCCACATAGAACAACCTCACCCAGAGGGCAACAAAGAGAAAACAGACCCCAAGATAGCATTGGCTTAAGGATGGAAAGAAGTCAAGAATGATACACACACACACACACGCATGCACAACACACTAATGAGAAAAGAAGGTAGGAAAATACCCAACACAAAGGTATAAGATGACATCACAGAGTCTGCAGATGGAGATAATAAGCCTAAATATCAATGGCCTGAACTCAGGCATTAAAAGACTGAGACTAGCAGACTGGCTTAGAAAACACAACCCATTAATCTGCTGCCTACAGAAGGCACATCTCAATGCTACAGACAAAAATAGGCTGAGAATCATAGGCTGGAGAAAGGCATACCAATCAAACAACAATTCAAAAAAAGCAGGGGTTGCAATCCTAATCTTCGATAAAATTGACCTCAAAGTGCAAACCATAAAAACAGATAAGGAGGGACACTATATAATGCTCAAGGGAATGGGAGGCAAAGCACCACTAAGCATTTTAAACATATATTCCCTGAATGAGGGACCCGCTGAATACATCAACCAAACATGCCAAATGATGAAAAAAGAAATTACAGCCTCAGCAATTATAGTGGGTGACTTTAACACACTGCTCTCTGAGAAAGATAGATCACAGGGAAATAAAGTCAAAAAGGAGGCTAGAGATCTAAACACTACAAGTAGACAATTTGACCTGATAGATATTTACAGAGCTTTTGTTCCAAATACAAAAAAAAGCACATTCTTTTCAAGCCTGCATGTCACATATTCCAAGATAGATTACATGCTGGGGCATAAGGCGAATCTATATAAATTTAAGCACATTGATATCATACATACCTCTCTCTCTGACCACTGTGCTATAAGGCTGGAAAGCAACAAAAGGAAGACGAAAAAAATGACAGCAAACAATTGGAGGATGAATAAATCTCTACTGCAAAAGGAGTGTGTACTGGCACAGAGATGAAATTAGGAAATTTCTAGAAACCAACGAGAATGAGAACGCGACATACCAAAACTTATGGGACACAGAAAAGGCAGTTATTAGAGGAAGTTTCATAGCAATACATGCACATCTGAGAAAGGAAGAGAGACTCATGATTGATATGCTGGCACAAAATTTACAACTAGAGCAGAGTCAGCAGGACAATCCTACCAATAGCAAAAGGAAAGAAATAATAAAAATCAGGGCTGAGATTCAGGAGTGGGAAAATAAGAAAACTACGGAAAAAATTAATGCTGCTAAAAGTTGGTTCTTCGAAAGGGTAAACGGAAATCGACAGACCACTGGCAAACCTAACCAAAGAAAAGAGGGGACAAATTTCAATAGCAAGAATAAAGGATAAAAGAAGGGACATTACAACAGACCCTAATGAAATCAAAAGAATAATTACACAGTACTATGAAGGATTGTATTCTAATGAATTCAACAACTTGGAAGACATAGACAAATTCTTGGAAAAACAATCCCTCCCTAGACTATCCTTGATGGACGTCAAGAAGCACAACAGACCCATAGCAATAGAAGAAATAGACAAGGTTATCAAGGGATTACCAACAAAAAAATCCCCTTGACAAGATGGCTTCACTGGAGAATTCTACCAAGTATTTAGGGAAGAACTAACACCAATCATACACAAACTCTTCCAGAACATAGAAAAACACGGCAAACTCCCGAACTCCTTCTATTAAGCTAGTAAAACCCTGATACCAAAAGGAGGCAAGGATCCCACAAGAATCGAGAACTACAGCCCAATATCCCTAATGAACATCTATCCAAAAAGTCCTTAACAAAATATTGGCCAATAGAATACAAAAGTATATAAAACAAATAATTCACCATGACCAAGTGGG
>NW_022103920.1:76498967-76503307 GCF_000313985.2 Echinops telfairi
ATTTTTTAAAAAGCAGGGTTATCCTTGGGAAAAACAAAACAAAATGTTCATTCCAGTTCATGGAAAAAGTACATAATAGTAGGAATAGAACCCTTTTGAAAAAAGGGTTACCTATCCAGCGTTTCTTCTCCTACATTGAGAAAAACTGCAATTTTCTGCAGGCGAGCAGGCATGGGATTGGGATGCCTATTTTCCTCCAAACCTTTCCTGACTTAAATGACGTCATCCTTCCCTGTCTGGTAGTTCGTGGTGGAGTTCCAGCTCCCGAGGTCCCCCGCATGCAGAGCAGAACTGCTCCACCGGGTCTCTGAAGAGTAGGGCCTGGGCCTAGCCTGGGGACAATCCAGTAGAATTTAACACAGAATAATTGCCTGCAGGGATCTCTTTGTCCCTCTGAGTTGATTCCGACCACTACCCTTTTAGCTCGCAGCAAGATCTTGACCATTTATACCACCTAGCACTCTCTTTTCCTATCCTAGTTTATTGTGAAAGGACACTGTATTTTATAAGATTTTAAAATATATTATTAAGTATTTGTTCTAAAATAAATCATTTCTCATCTTTCAAAGCAGCCTTTATATATATGTATATATATACACATATACATATATATGATATTGCCCTCTGTCAGAGTTTTTATTGGCTTTTGCAAGTACTAAGTAGAGAAATCTATATATTTTTTATTTCATGATTGCTTTTTCTTGGCACAATGAGAAAATGGACAACTGAACAATGGTTCATTTGGAGGTGAAATGGATTTTCATTTAGCTGCAAACTACTGCTCTTTATGGGTTTCTGGTTTCTGGGGGAGTTTATGAAGGTATGAATCTTGTTTCTTGTAATTATTTAAATAGAACAGGTCTCCTGTCCTAATCTACACAACAGCATTATGCAGAAACCTATTATTTATGGAGGCGTTTTGTTGGAGTAATGGTTACACGTTGGGCTGCTAAGTGCAAGGTCAGCATTTCAAAACTGCTGCTCATTGGGAGAAACTTGGGGCTCTCTACTCCTGTAAAGAGTTACAGTCTCAGAACCCAACAGGGCAGTTCTACCCGGACTTAGAGGGTGGCTATGCGTCAGCATTGACTCAGTGACAGTGAATCTTTTTCTTTTGCCAGTTGGTTGTTTATGGGTGTTGTGTGCTATCTATTTGATTGGGACACGTGGTGTCACAGAGAACTGCCCGTTAGTAGATCCTAGGTTGTCTTCCTTCTGGGAGCAGACCACTAGATCCTTCATCCCAGGGAACTTCTTATGGGTTCCAACCTTTTGGTTGGCTCAGCATTAGCATTGTGGCTCCAGCATTCCTTATGCTGAGACTAGTCTTTCCAGTGTGATCAGAGCTCAAATAATGATGTCTGTGAGTGGGAAAAGTTACCAACTTTGTGCTGTGCTTTATAGTTTCCTAGATCTTGAGGCTGGGTACACTCGTGAAATACTGGGGGCTTGTAAACTAGATACTTTCTACTTTCTCTATCTTAATATTGTAAACTCTTTCTCTATTTTATCATTGTAAAAAGCATCCAAACTCTCTGGCTATAGCAGTTACCACAGCAAAATTAGTGTTCTGAACTTTATAAGAAAATAAGCCCACTATCCTCTAGTTGATTCTGACTCATAGTGCCCCTACAGAGAGGTTCCCAGATTGTAAATCTTTACAAGAGCAGATAGCTTCATCTCCTTCCAGAGGAACAGCTGGTGCATTTAACCACAGCCCTTATAATGAACAGTTCAAGGCTTACTCAGCAATGTCACTAACATCATTCAGATACAAAAGGAAACCCCACTGCCACTGATTTAAGTCCAACTCATAACAACATTACAGGGGAGAGCAGAACGTTCCCTTAGGTTTCCGAGGCTGTAAATCTTTACAGTGTCAGAAGGGCTCATATTTCTTCTGCAGAGCAGCTGGTAGGTTTGAACTACCAACCTTGTGGCTAGCAGCCCAATTTGTACCCCATTATGCCACCAGGGCTCTGTATATGAAAAGAAAAAAGTTATAAAATGCAAAATAATGTTATTGTCTTGGGAAAGTATTTCCTGCATGCCTATGCCAATTCCAACAGAAGTAGCTTTAGTTCAAACGTAATAATTTATTTAAAACTCATAATATCTCTAAGCTGAAAAAGACTATAAAAGAAATGGGGACATTGCACTTTTTTCTCCCATTCAACTGTAAGAAATATTTACCAGGTAGTTTATCCTATTTCAGGTGACTATTTGTAAAATTTGCTATATTATCTATGTGTCCATGTTAGCTAATAGAGTGTAATGAGACTAGAGATGCAACATGGCATTTGCTCCTAGATGGTAAAAGAGAGGAACACAGGTGAGAAGTGGGATAAGTGAAGGTATGCAATGAATGAGTGGAAACACAGCGTGTATTGATTAGGGTATAAAACTCATGATATGCTCTGTAAACATTGACACAATTCACAATACAAGTTTAAAAAGAAAGAGTTTGCACTTACGGACTAACCTAACATTGGTGGCTTGAGCCCGTCCCTTGGTGCTGTCAGGTAAGTATTAGATTGCTAACCTCAAAGGTGACCACTCAAACCTCCGAGCCACTCAGCAAGAGACAGAGGCAGCTATTTGCTCAGGTAAAGTTGTCAACTGTGAGAAGCCAGACAGGGTCACTATGTGCCGGAAAGGCTCCACGATGGGAGTGCTATTGAGGAACAAAGGCCTGTGTTCAGCTCCCAGTAACTTATAAGTCAAGAACGCTCTATAGAAGAGACATACTCAATAAGCCAGGGGGTTGCTAGAACGCATTGGTAAAGTTTTGTTCCGTTTGTAGGCTCAAACAGTCTGTAGTAATAGCTGCTTGGTCTTCATTCTTGTGGTAAACTAGGAAAAGTCCATTTTACAAGCCCCACTGCCCCCCAGAACCCCCCAAAAACAGATTAAATACGCGAGTTGAAATGTCAATGAAATCAACATATACCCCTACGAAATGGATCTGATTTTAACCAGTTAAACTAATCATAGCATTTTTTGAAGATAGAAAACACCACTGCATTACATACAATGAATTAATATAGTATCAACAAGAATAAAACAGACATTTTACATATTTTCCTTAATTTTAACTATTTAGTACTTACAGTGGTACTTGGCTCTATATATTTGATTCTAATAACCTAAGCCCCCTTTATAATTCTGTGATTTGCTATCAAGCATTTCTTTAAATATAATCTATTAAAAATGTAAACCCAAAGAGATGTTATTTCTTTCACATAAAATTAGGGAATGTGTAATCTAGCCACTTTTTAAATACTGTATTTACAGTTGAGGAGGGAAAAAAATGCTCTAAGTTTCTAAAGGAGATATAGGATGAAATTATGTTATCGTTACTCAACACATTAATTTATTCATTTATTTGGTTGTTGAGTATTGACAACTTACTATACATGGGCTTTATGTTCAATAAATCACTTTATGTTCAAAAGCTTTAACTACTGCCTAAAGAAAATGAGAACTCTTTAAATTGATGTTCTTAAGGTCCGTTGGTTTAAGATCTTAAATCTGTATGATTTATCACCATGCTACATTTTCCTAGTAAATCTTTTTTACCCAAATTAACTTTGTTGGATTTGATGATGGCTGAAGAGAAGCAGTTTTTGTTCACATCGTCATATTAGTGTGCACACTGTGTATCTGAGATTTTTTCAACTCCTTTACCTTCTTTGATTGTATTTTTAGTTAGTTGGTTGGTTTATTTGTTTTTACCAGCACCACCAGCAATAGTATCGTAAGTAACAGGAAATGGCTAACGCGCACTATGCTGGCATTTGTTATTAGTGGTCGCTTTACATATATAACAAAGACCTAATCCTATGAAGCAAGTTCCTTGAATTCTGAAATAAGAAACAGAGAACATATACATAAATCAAGAAGATACATCTGTACCTTCATACTCGAGTGACCACCTGATTTAGTTTTTGTTGTGGTTGTTGCAACAAAAACAATACCTTTGTTGTTGCAAAGGTATTTGATAATGAAAAATTAAAATCCAAACCCAATGCCATTGAACCCAATGTGTTCAATAAATTAGCACCTGGGGGTATGGGGACTCTACTTGTCACAAATGCACTAAGCTAAAAGAATACCTCCAACACATAGATGCCATACTAATATATTGGGGAAAAAAGTCCAATTGTTTGCACAAGAAACACATTTAAATTTAGTTACAGTGCTGAGAAAGGTTTAGTATAAAATATGATCACTAACAGTTTTTTTAATTAAATAATCATTTTATTAGGGGCTCATACAACTCATCACAATCTGTACATACGTCATCTGTGTCCAGCACTTTAGTACATATGTTGACTTCA
>NW_022103920.1:76505001-76519677 GCF_000313985.2 Echinops telfairi
CCACAATCAATTTTAGAACTATTTTTTCTGTTTAAACAACAGAAAGTAAAACAATGTCTACAACAACAATACACACATATGCATACATATATAACCGTATGAATAGTTCAGGGTCTGCTTGTTTTCTTTTACGTGTGCTTTCTAGTCAAGTCTGATTGGGTGCCATGCCCGGCATTGCCTCTATCCCTGAGGAGGCGATGCTGGGGCATGGCACCTAATCCACACAGGGGGAGGGTGTCGATTGTGTCTCCACAGGGAAAGAGGGACCAGACTTCAACCCGGAGCTCCAAGACAGGAACGCAGCACGCTGACATGAAGTAAGGAACAGATGGAGAGGCCTGAGGGGCCAGCTGCCCCATTACCAGCTGGGTGAACGGCACCACCCTCCCCCAGGGGGAATTCACTTCAGAGGACAGCCCTGAAGCTGCAGCTCGGGAAGAGGGGAAGGGGGACTGTTCTGGTCTGAGCACATGTGAGCCAATGAGGGGGGAAGGGGAAGAAAAGGAAAGAGTGGAGCACATCCTGGCTTGCTGAGCCCTGGGGACGATGTGCCTGTTCCGAACAGTGATGCAAGGAGATGACCACGGGGCGGCCCTACCACGGGAAACAGCGTTCCTCGTCGACCCATCACACCACTGGGGCCAACACTGGAGACAAACAGCAGGAATTGCGCCCGCCATGAGCTCACCACGCGCCCGTGAGTTGATGCTGACTCAAAGCAACCCCACGGGTCACAGCACACGACTGCCATGTCAGGCTTTCGTGGCTGTAATATTCGTGGTAGAGAATCGCCAGCTCGTTCCCTTGTAGACTCATTGTTTGGGTTCATTATCAGTGTGGCATATAAACGAACGGATCCACCATTCTCATTCCGCTGCCACTTGAGCCTCTGTGGCCCAGGCAAGAGGAGAAATCGCTTCTCTCCCTAGACAGTGCCCTCCCTGAGCACCCCAGGGAGTTTCCCTGTGGTTTAGGCACCACTGGATCAATTTGTGTACATTCTAGTAGCTATTCGGGATGAATTTGACACTACCATTCTTGGTATAAAGGATGCAGGATAAATTTAACATTGCCATTTTATTTCTCACTCTAGTCAAACATGCTTCGACAGTTTTAAAGAAAATCTTTGTATTAGTTTCCTACAGACTTACATACAAATGTATCTTAACATCAATAGACCTGATACGTGCAGTCAGCACTGTTATTTATAGGTAATTAAAGAATAGAACTCAAATCTTCTAGAATATACCTAAGAATTCTTTTCTCATCACCAACCTAGTCTTCAGGGTTCAGCAAAAATTGCAATTTTCCTGTGTAAACACAATATTTCCTAGTAGTCTGTTCACGGACCCCTGATGCCATTGTTGGTACATGTTGTGGCGTGAACACCATGGCCGCTCTGCAAGAGACAGATGAGACATCTGCTCCCATAAACACGTAGAGCCTCACACACCCTAGAGCGGATGGTTATGAACTGGAATCGACTCAATGGGAGAGAGTTGAGTGACTGAGTTTTATGTTCGTAGAATTGTTAACTGAATGAAGGGAATTTTTACCCATATAGGATCAAAACATTCCACATACGGGGAATCCTTCATGAAATGTGAATTAATCAGCCATTACAGTATGCCAAGTAAGGATGGCTCCTTCCATCACTAAAGATGCAGTTTGCAAATGGCCTCTGGAACAGCTTCCTTTGGTGTACTTTATGTCACAACTCCTGAATTTGGTGCTATTGTCTTCCATGTATAATATTTCTTCATAAAATGGTTGACTTTAAAATAGTCCACCTGTCATATTATCTTCTATTTATAGAAATTGAAAAACCAGGATAAAAATATTGTAAACTTGATTTGTGGAAAAGTAGATGATAGAATTCCATTACAGGAAAACAAGTAAACTCGATTGTCACTTTAGGAGATTTCTCGTGGAGGATTTATTCTTTAGCTTGTTATGATTTCATTTTTGTAGAAGCAGCTGTACTTGTTATCGCATGCTGCCACATCATCAGTCATCCAGCTACTGCAGAGAATTCCCCCAGGCACAACAGGACATTCATGAGTTTATATTACTGCTATAAATTTTTTGGCTGTAAGTTTTTATACAAATAATCCTATGTCTCTTGTATACATTTCACCAATTGGTTAATAACATGATCTCTACCAGGGGATTTCTGGTATGTTTCTATTTTTAAAAAACAATGGCCAAGAGTACATTCTCACATACACTAAAAACGTTCCAAATGAAATTGGGCAATCTGAGGACATCTATATGATGAGAAAATCTGCTTTTTCTTAATTTTCCAATTTGTCCAAGCAAATCTTTTCTTGTAGATTAAGAACATGAAGCTAAGTATTTACAAAAGGGTGGGTTATGTAAAATAGCTGATTAGGTTAAAATATTAAGGATGTGGAATGGCCTTTTAATTGAGAGTGGTGAATGTCTGACTCTTTTCTCAGTACTTCCGTTGTTTTTTGGATGGAATCATCTGTAGAAAGAAGCTCAGAAATCTCATGGTACCAAACACTACCCAGTTGCCCAGAGAATCCAGTCTTTGTTGCTTTTTATCACAATGACGTTGGAAAGACTGCTTAACCGTGCCAGTTGATTAACCAAATAGTAGTCTACATATAGTAAAATGATCTCCCTCCACCCCCTGCCACCCATTTCCACATTATGGATGAGATATACAAGGAAGCTGCAAAAGGTTCATGGGAATTTTTACTCTATCTTTTAAATCAAACCATTTTATTGACACTTAACTCTCATATTATACAATTCAGTAGTTTAATTATATTAAGAAGAGTTGCACAATTATCACCACAATCAATTTTAGAACTATTTTTTCTGTTTAGTACTCATTGTTCCCCATTTCCACCCCCTGCCAACTTCCCTTCCCATATTCACAAGAACTTCTTAATCTGGCCTTAATCCAGTTACCATCTCCATAGATTTACCTACCCTGGATTTCATATGCAGAAAAACATACAAAAGAAACAACAACAACCTGACAATAACAGTAAAACAGAAAAGCTCATTTGAAATGAAAGCAGAAAATATTCAAATGTGTAACAAATTTAAAATGGGTCTAAGTGAATTATTACAGATGTAGCTAGTTTAAAATTTAGCATCTCATCACTTGATCCCAACTAAAATTTACTTTCATTCTTCTAAGAAATTTTTGAAGCTCCCATGTGTTAAGAGGTCCTTAAATATCATCTAACTCTCAAAATGAAAAGTGTTTTTCACTAGATTTCTCTTAATCTGTTATTTAATTCGATGCCTATATTACTACGAGCCTCATTGATGAATCAGGGAATGGGTCCTAGCTTTTAATAATAAAAATAATATCACTTGAAGAATCAAATAAATTTTCAAAACAAAATAAGTGCAAACAACCTGGAATCGCCCATTTAGATCTGGGGAAGGAATGGACAGATTTAAATCTAATCATAATTAAAATAAATCAGACAGTGTAATTATTGTGGCCACCTCAGCTTTCGAACTCGTTGCTGTGGTTGTTGTCTTCGTGTCACTGAGTCCGATCTGACTCATAGTACTCTGTGTACGACAGAACAGACCACCGCGATCTGACTCATAGTACTCCGTGTACGACAGAACAGACCACCGCGATCTGACTCATAGTACTCTGTGTACGACAGAACAGACCACCGCGATCTGACTCATAGTACTCCGTGTACGACAGAACAGACCACCGCCTGATCCTACGCTTCCTCCGACTTGCTATGCTTTCCTTCATTGTTGTAGCTACTGCGTCAGGCCATCTCCTCAAGGGTCTTTCTCTAGTTTGGGGGTCCAAAGGATGCGAGGCGATGTCTTGCCTTTCTTCCTTCTAAGGTCCTCTCTGTTGTACCTCCTTCAAAATAGATTTCTTTGTTTTCTGGCACTCTATAGTACTTTTGAAATTCTTCTCCATCACCATGATTCAGATGTGTCTATGGTTTCCCCCTCTTCTCCATTCACTGTGCAGCTCTCACATGCATGGGACACAATTGAACATGCTTTGGCTTGGCCCAGGCACATCTTAGTCCTCAAAGTGACATATCTGCTGCGTAACGCTTTAAATAGGTCTTTGCAGCAACTTAGTGCAACTTATCCTTAGATTTCTGGACTGCTGCTTCCTGAAGCATTGATTGTGGGTCCAAGAAACACGAAACCTTTGACAACGTAAATCTTCCCTCCATGTTCCATGACGCCTAGCGGCCCTGTGGTGAGGATTTTTGTTTTCTGGACATCGACCTGTAACCCATACTGAAGGCTGTAGTTTTTTTTTAAGCTTTCTTTCTTTGCTTCAAGTCCCCTGGGCTGTGGGTCATCTTGTTAATAAGTCTTCCTCCAATCCTGATGCTTCCTTCTTCTTCCAATAGTCCAGCTTCTTGGATTAAATGGTTGGTGTACCCACATAAAGTAAAACTTCAAATTATTCAAATCTTCAAAGTAGGACCAAACATCTGGACCCTAACACAAGCTGTAAATCTACTTTCAGACATTAATAAAACCTGGGTAGCTGGGACTTCCTAACAATTAAATATTTATGTCCAATGAAAGACCTCACCAAAGAAGTGAAAAGAGAACCTACAGACAGGGGGAAAGTTTGACAATGACATTTTTTACAAGGGCTTAATCGCTAAAATTTATAGAAATGTTTAATAAAACAATAATTCAAAACAGAAAAACATGCCAACATATACATGAGGAAATGATCTTTATGTGTCTAATAATGAGCAATTAGAACAACTCAAACCAAGACAACAATGAGTTGTGACCTCCATTCCTATGTTAAAATAAAGTCTATAAAAACTGAAAACAACGAACGCTGGTGAGCTGCAGAGAGACTCAAGCTCTCATACACTCCTGGAGGGCGAGTACACAGTGCAATTAGCATGGAAAATGGTGTGGCACTTCAGTAAAAGGCTGAAAATAGATATTTCAAATGATCAGCAACCCAGTATTCAGTATATGGCCTATAGAAATTAGAGCCATGACATGAATCTATAAATGCTATTACATACATGGTCCTGCAATGATAGTAATAACAATAATCTAAGAACTGATACATAGGTAGGCATGTAAGCTGAAATACAGGAAATCAAATGGCTCTATGGATATATATATATATATCCATAGTTGTATATATATATACTTGACAGAGAACATTTCTATGTACACATTTATATGTGCTAAAATATTATATCTATGAATATATAAGCAGTAGAGCATACATGGGACATGTTCTCTGTAGCACTATTCAAAACAGCAGTACAGTAAAAACAACCCAAATGCTCCACAGACGAGTGAAGAAACACACTGTGGTACACATATACAATAGAATATAACATGATATTCACGAATAACGAGGAATCTTCCAGACATTTCATAACATAGATTATTCTGGATGGTAATATTCTGAGTGAAATTTACCACTCACAAAGGTATATATATATGAGGATAAACAACTAAGTACAAGGTAGGTGTGTAAAAATGAAGTAACAGACAGTACACAATAAAAAGGAGGGCAGCACAAAATAATCAAGACACATGAACACATTGGGTGGAGCATAAGAATTAAAGCCAACAGAGATAAATTCTATTATATATACAATCCTGCAATGATAGTAATAATAATATAAGAATTGATACATAGGTGGACATGCAAGTGGAAGTAATGGAAACTAAATAGATTTACAACTATGACTATGCATAGGGTTGATGGAGAATATTTCTACATATGCATTCATATGTGCTGAAAACATGATAGACGGAGGTGGTGTAGTGGTTACTTGTTGGGCTGCGAACCATAAGGTCAGGCTTGGGACACCACCAGCCGCTTCTCAGGAAAAAAGATGGAGCTTTCTACTTCCATAAAGGGGAGCTAAGAGTTGGCATCGGCTTGATGGCAGTGAGTTTGTGTGTTGCTGTTTGGAGAGCAGACGGGGAAACGTTGGCAAAGCTTGGCAGCCACTACTACCAAACACCTGGAGAGCAGGAGTCACTGGTCCTGGGGACCCAGGATCATATAGTCCAATTGATATCAAGATTATTTGTCATAGCGTTCACAAAAATAATGTTCTAAATCCTACTTTGGTCAAAAGCAACTGGGGTTTTAAAACTCACTAAAGATAATCCTTCCTAGAGTGGGAATAAAATGTGGAGCGAAGCTGAAAATCATGAAAAGGACAGGCTTAGTGATCTAGTATAGAGTGGAACAATCCCATAGAAGCAACCCAAGTCCTCATCAGCAGAACCCTGGGCACCATGGTCCTTAGTTACCTTTCAAGGCTGGGACTCAAGTCATTCCACTGGTTCAGCTGTCAAGGCACAAGTCTACAGGTGAACAATACCACCAAGGAGCTAGGCTCTCCTTAGAACAATCAACTAGATGAGATCAAAAGGACAGCATTTTCCCAGAAATAAAACTCAGAACACAGGAAGGGCCAGGAAGAAAGGATGACTGGAAATACTAAACACAGGGAGGAAGTTGGAAGAGCGCTGTTTCCATGTGAAGCTGGCAATCAACATCACTAATCAAGATGTATATGAATTGGGGGCTGGAAAGCCAATTTGCTCTGGAAACCATCACCCAAATCATAATAGACAAAATTTCCTTAGATATGATACTGTTCTCACCACTATGGCAGTCTGATGAAAGTTTTAATGTAGCTGTGGGAAATCCCCACAGTTTAAGGTCCTCTTTATGCAGGGGTAGTGAGTGATTTAATCTGGCTCTTCCAGCCAAAGTCTCTAACTCCCACCCAATCATCTTTCCCCACATTGGGTCTTGTGAGAAGGTGGGGGAAATACTGATTGGATTCACCTGTGTATAGCTGTGAACACTATTCCCTGGAATTTCATTCTGTGGTGCATAAAATGAGCCCTCTGAGAAGTGGGAGCAGGGATCTCATTATTAGCAAGAGCCTGGGGTGTAGTGTGTTGTCTGGACCCCAAATCCCTGTGCAGTCAACCTCCTGGATCCAGAAAGCATGTCTACATACAGGAGAAGTCGCAGTGGAATGGGACCCTATTGGAATTTGAACTTACCAATGACAGCTTTCAGCATCGCAGCAACACACACGCCTACACAGTGTGACAACCTGACAGACAAGTGGTGGTCCTGTACATTAGGATCACATGTATAAGAGCATGACAAACATGTTTGTCCTGGATTACAATGTTCAGAATTATCTTCAAAACAAGTGATCATGACTTTTCTGGAATAGAATGCTGAAGAATTAAAAAGTGAAAACTTCTACTATTCACTTCATATTTTTTGAAGCAGTCTTTGAATTTTGAAGGAGTCCGGTATAACTGTGATTGTAAATACTTAAAAACAATTTAAACAGCCTACAGAAATGGTCATTGATATTATTTTTTTCAAACAAATTTTCTTTTTATCTTTTCAACTACAAAAAAATGATGTCATTGTTTCCTAGCTAATGAGAATTTAGATGATGTAAAGAAACATTTGGACATTGTGTTAAAAACCAAACCAAACCATGGTAAGCCTTAGATTATTTGATGTACAAAACAATTAAATAATACACCTTATTATATTTAGTCATTTTTCCTTAAAGAAAAAAAAGAAGTGGTAGCCAGAGCCAAGATGGGTAAGCAGGTTAGAGCACACACACAGCCAGACCAAGTTCTCCACATCATGTATCCACCTGCACCCAGTCCAGTACCGTACACAGAAGGTCACGGTTCCAGAAATCAGGGTAGCATAAGAAAGCAACTGGCAACACTAACAAGATTAGAATTTGGGGGGTAAAGCTTAACATCTATATTAATTTGGGTTCAGTGTTCACATGTTGTAAATAAACAAATTCAACTGAAAAAATTTTTTTTTCCTTATAATATACAATAATGTTTTAGCTGTGGTTTATTGTCTAAACTTCAGTCAAGATTAGAGTAAATACTTTCCTATAAAATAGAATTAATAGCCCAAATAAACATGATCATTTTATGTAGTGAAAGATAATGTGTTTTTAAACCTGAAAAATATATCATATTAGAAACGAGTTTAAAATCAATCAATGTTCTGCTACACATAAAACATATTAAATGATGCACCAAAAAAAAAGATTAAATATCAATGAACTACAGCTACTGTAGCTTTCTA
The DNA here is from genome assembly GCF_000313985.2 of Echinops telfairi. Taxonomy (NCBI): domain Eukaryota; kingdom Metazoa; phylum Chordata; class Mammalia; order Afrosoricida; family Tenrecidae; genus Echinops; species Echinops telfairi. The sequence goes on from NW_022103920.1 coordinate 76,513,139, forward strand.
CAGTTCTCTGGGTAATAGGCCCTGGAGTGTTAGAAGTATAGAATATATTTTTGGAGTAAGTAATATTGAGGTAGTTTTAAGTGCTGTCATTTTAAAATTACAATTAAGAGAATATTGTGTACAGCACTGGAACCATTTCCAGGAGTGGAGCTTTGTAGCTTAACATAGAGAGGCGAACACAGGAGACACAGGTGACCTCTCAATATCTGACCACTCTTCTCAACCACAGCGGGTTTGACAACAGTTTCTGTTATTCAAGTCCTATCGAAAATGCCTGGAACATTCTGCATTTGGTTTTCAGGCATTAATCACATAGACCAGAAGGAGGCTCCAAACAAAGTTGATCCGGGACAAATCGGAGAGATACAAGAGAAAAATCCTGAACAGAGAGCCAGAAGGCCTGCACTCTATTGTCAATTCTGCTTCCAAATGAAATTGGGGGGTAATTTCTTAATCTTTTTGAGGCTCAAATCCAGAATTGGAAATAATGTTTCTTCACAAGTGAATTCTAAGTCCTTTACTAGTTTTTCATATTCTTGGACTTCAAATCCTTTGTAGTTCCTTGGTCATGATCTTTCAAGTTAATGTAGTTACCACACCCTGTCCACCCTTGGTAACTTCTTCCTCTCTCTAGGATGCCAGGTGGCATGACTGATTACTGTTTCCTTTCTTCTTCACCTGTCCAATGAGTCTAGGAGAATAATCATATATCATTTTCTTTGCAGTTAATGATGCATCCCTCCAAAAGAGTTATTCTAAATAAGGACAAAGTAAAAGAACCTAAGACATTAATTGATGGAAAATTAATTAATCTCAGTCTGCAGGGCAATATTTTAGACAGGACATATGTGTGTTTGGTAGGATGAAAATTCACTTTGAACAGAATAATAAAGCCATATTGTGAATATCTGACCCAGAAGGAATTGGAAAGGTGCCCACTTCCACAATCTAATTCCAAACTCAACCCTGTTCTGTAATTGCCTGGAGGAAGAAAATAGAGTACTCTAAGTTCTAGCCCGTCTTAATTCTTCTCTGTAACACAAAACCTATCCTGTTGTTTGGGAATCTTGGCACTCATAAAAAATAGAAGGTCATATGTCAATAAAGCAAATAACTCAATGAAGTGTTTTTGGAAAAGGTAACTCTAAAATGTATAGAAAACTTGTCCATGGATATGTGAGAGTTGACTATAAATCAAAGTAAAATAAAAGTTAAACAATTAATGCTTCCACATATTTGCTCATTCATTCAAAACTATATACTGATGACCATTTGGCATCACTTCTGCTTAGTCCTAGGGTCAATACCATAATGAAAAGTATACAACCGTTGCTTTATACGAGCACACAATTTAGAAGAGAAGATAAATTATGTCCATATGTGAGAATTATCCAAGGCAGCATGAGGTAAATGCCAGAAAAAGAATTATGATAAAAACAAAATTTGCTTTGCTGGGATGGTCACGTAAGTCTTCACAGGGAAAAACACTTTTAAAAAAATTGGGGGGCTATGTAAAGATCCTTTCCCACGACTTAACATGTTTCTTCCAGCAATGGTATTGCTTGATATTTGTGGAGGATTTTTTTTTTGTGTGTGGCAGGGGTTCAGTTAATTCTTATGCATTTGTAAACTGGGTAAACTAGGGATACATGCCATTCTCTCAATTTTAAATGTGAATTAAAGGATACTGGGGAGATGGCATAGCAGTGGAGAGGGCAGAATGGATTTTACATCTCCCAGATCTTACAGAATAGACAGAGCAACTAGATAGTAAGCATGAAAACCCATGTGCAACATTTAAAACAAAGCTAGGTTTGTTTTGAATGTTGGTTTGAAGGTTTGTTATGGATTGAATTGTGTGGCCCAAAAGAATGTGCTGTAAATTCTAATCCCTATGTTTTCTTTGTTACGTGAGTTAGACAGTTTGAGGATGGTTTGTGTCTTAAATCCATCTTTGTTAGGCAGCAAGAAGTCTAAGTTCAGGATGCAGCCCGTAGGGAAGACTGTTCATGCTGGGAGGAAACTCCTTGTCTCAGCTTTGGTTTCTTGGTTCCTGGGTGAGTTCCACGTGGTGCCAGTTTTCCTCGGTTTGTCCTTGCTTGCTTCAGTACCCAAGTGCTCCTTTTCTCTTTTCTTCTTTATTGTGAGTTGGATGGAAGTTTCCAGAGCACATCATCAGTTTTCCATTTAACAATTCATACACATTCTGTTTCAATGTATCCATTTGCCATGCCCTCAATCATCACATCCCACATCCCCACTGTGTCCGGCTTCCAACCCCCCATCTTTCCTTACCCTCTGAATTTGTCTGTGATTCAAGGCTACCCTTTGGATATGAAATGGTTGATTATTCTAACGTGGGTATGTTCCTTTCCAGACATGAAGAGTAACGAAAGACCATCGTTCCACCAGTCTCTATCTGACCAGTAAGCCTGGTCTCTTTTATGTATTCCCCACCCTCTGCCTTGTGCCCTGAATTTCTCACTGCAATAGGGTATTGCAGTCTAAAATTAGAACAATGCCTTCTAAATCCCGAGAGACAGTGAATTTTGCTTATAAGGCATTTTGCATAATAAAACATTTTGAGGACTTCTCGTCTTCCTCTTCTGTATCACTAAACTCCAACTTTTCTTTCCTCTTCAAAATTCATTATGCTCTAATATGTTAACCAACCTTCTTTGTGACCTATGAGCTGTTCCACATTGTGGATACCAAGTTCTAAAATCAGCATTCTTCCACAAGGACGCTGTTTCCACTGATGCTTTCCCCCATATTGTCCTGATTAAATTCTTGGAGAATGTTCCTTAGAGTGGAACATCCCTACCTTTCTAGTACAGCTTCCAACAATTACACAGATGTCATTGCAAAGTAGGATATAGCTTATTATATGGCAATATTTTTTTTAGATGGAAAATATGTAATATTTATTTATGTAAAAAAAGAGCAAATGTTAGATTTTCAAGATTCTATCAGCATGTGTGTTTTCTCCCAGGAAGTCTTGCTAGTTTAAGCTCTGGAGGGAATGTTTGGGATGATCTGGTACCGTCCCCTCATTTTTTAGATCAGCGGTTCTCAACCTGTGGGTCGTGACCCCTTTGGGAGTCGAACCACCCTTTCTTTTTATTTATTTTTTATTTTTTTAGAGTAATTTTATTTTTTTATTTTTATTTATTTTTTAAACATTTTATTAGGGCAATATTTTGAAAAGCAAAAAAATAAAAACTTGAACATTTTCAAGTAAACATCTGAGAATGATGACATCAGCAAATTTTGTGTTGTAACATTATGTGTAGTTCATATTACCCATGATAAGCCACTGTAATAGAGTGGTTTCTGACTCATAGTGATCCTCTATAGGGGTTATGTGATTGTCTTTACAAGAGCGGACCGCCTTATCTTTCTTCTCTTATTAACAATAAAGAAGTACAAAAACAAATACACACACACAAAAGCTGTTAGTCTGGGTAGACTAGAGAAACAAATCCATTGAAAGAGAGTCTCTCCTGCCTCTAAGGAAGAAATCCAGGATTTCACAGAATTCTCAGGAAAAGGCCATGCCCCCTCAGAGACTTCATTGGCTATAATCTAATTGACAGACTGGACTCCACTCCTTCCCTTTTAATCCTCTCAAGTCCCAAATCGACACCAGATTATGTAACTACCACAAAAGCATAGTCATTAGCTCAGATTACTGTGACTTGAAAACACACTACTTGAAAGGCACTACCTGTCTTTTGCTCCATTTTGCTTTGTTGTGTGGAACGGTCAAGTTGGTCCCAAAACATGGGGACCACATGCAACACAGAGTGAACACTGTCTGGCCCAACCCCACCAGTCTCCTTGCTGCTTTGGAGCCCACTGCTGCAGACGCGGCACCAATGCACCTTCTTGAAGGCCTTCCTCTGTCTTTGCCGCCACCGTACTTTACAGAGACTGGTCTCTTTCTCCTGATAACACTGCCAAAATTTGTGAGACAAACCCCAACACACTCACTTCTAAGGAGATTCTGAATGTAATTTTTCCAAGACAGAGTTATTCATAATTCTTTCATAACACCACAATTCAAATTCAGTGGATTTTTCTTCAATCTACAGTGCATTGTTCTTCCCTTCATAAACATCACATTTATATTCAGGAAAATGTCTACCTGTGGAGTATTTCTGATGCATATCAGGATATTAAAATTAATTTTTAAACTAACAGGAAAAACTATATCAAATGCATTTTTATTTGATCATCCCTAAATATGGATGATAAACTTGAGTTGCAAAGAGTTAATGAATAACTTGCCTAGGCCCATAAAATTAAAGAAAGGGTCAAGACTTGCCTTCATGTTTTGAAACAAAATTGTGTGGTAAACTTTTCCCTAAAGAGAATTTTAGGAACCAGCATACATGACAGAACACTTGTTAATATTATTTCACCCGGATGATACTATGTCCTTTTTTGATATTAAAAAAAGACTAGGTGAAATTAACATAATAATAATAATCTCTCTCTAACTCAGTATCCATACATTGTTAGCCCCCCATAACCAAGAATTTGTCAGAAGTTTAGAGAATTTAAATTCTGAAACATTTCAAAATTACTATTTCAGGCTAGTTGATAAGTTAATGGCTCTATAAAGATAAATCGAAAGATACAGTGTATATATTATATATAGTGATACCTCGGTTGTTGAATGGCTCCAAGCTCAGGCTTTCCAGTACAGAACAAAGTTCACAAAGAATCTGCTTGATGTCGGTAACTTTGCTCGATAGTCAAGCCCAAAATCTGCTTTGAGAAGCACATGTATGGCCGAGAGTGAGTCACACGTTGCGTCTCACCAAGGACACAAAAAGGTGACGTTTCAGTCAAACAACTGCTCTTGATTAGACAGCATACAGTGCTTGTGGGAGCACATTAAAGCATTCGTCACTGTGCCTTTGTGTGTGTGTGTGTGTGTGTTATGAGCCTAAAATATCGTAACCATGACTCCAAAGAAAGTTAGTGATACTCTCAGTAAAAATCAAAGAAATCTGTGGGGACCACAATAGAGGTAAAGAAATCATTGGGAAATTGAATCAGTTTGCCATATATCTGATGGCTAAGTTGACATTATCCATTGGGGAGGGACAGTGTCGGCAGATTTCATTAAAGTGGCCAATAATGGAAAGGTGAGAAATCATTAATCATGAAACAAAGAACCCAGACCATCATGGTTGAAAAGTTACTGTGAATTTGGATAAATCAGAAACAACTTGATGGTGATGGTGTACCTGAGACAGTGATATTGAGAAGGCTAAAGAACTCCGTAGTGATTTAACATCCTGGAAATTTTAATTTATAAGTGTAATTTTGGAGCTTCAAAACCAATTGTTTGGTTTTCCACTATTTGTTCTTGAACTTTTTGGTGCTGGAACATGAATTTGGAACTAAATGAGTTTGACCACCTAGGTATAATTGCACCTGAAGATGTAGCTGTGGTAACAGAACAAAGGAATACTGTGTGGATTAAAATCAGGAAAGGTCTAAATCAAGTTGCATCCTCTCACCATACTTAATTACCTTCTATGCTGAACAAATAGTTCAGGAGGTTGGACTCCGAAGAACTCAGCATCAGAGTTAGAGGAAGATTCATTAACAACCTAAAATACGGCATTGTTTCAGCTTTCCTGCAGGACACCCAGAGTTCTTAAAGAACTTACTGATGAGGATCAAACACTACAGCCTTCAATGTGAATTACACCTTAATATAAAGAAAAAAAAAAAAATCCTTCCAAATGCAAAATCATGAAACCACAGAGAATTTTGAAGTTGTTCATGATTTCATTTTTCTTGCATCCCCAGTCAATGTCAATGGAAAGAGCAATCAGGAAATCAAAGATCATATTGTGTTGGGCAAAGCTATTTGTTTTCAGCAATCATGTCGGAAAGGTGAGCATCACAGAATGACTGATTATTAGAACAAAGTGTTCTGGTGTTGACGGAGTACTTGAGTCAAGTCCCAATGTCCCTCTGCTACCTTAATGTTTAACATATACATATAAGTACATAGATCTATATCCCTATCATTATATATAAATATATTTACATATGTACATGCCTGTATTTAGACCTCTATATATGTATTTTTCCTCTGAGTTCCTTCCTCTGTATCCTTTTGCTTTCCTCTTGTCCCACTGTCTCAACTATGTGGACCCCCCCATCCCCCACCCCCCCACCAGAAGAATGCACTCCAGAGGACAGCACTGAAGCTACAGCTTGGGGAGAGGGGCGTGTCTGATCAGAGCACACAGAAGGAACGAAGAGGGAAGGAGAGGGATGGAAACACATCCTGGCCCACCGAGCCCCGAGGACGATATTCCTGCTCAGAGCAGACAATGCACAGAGAGGACCACAGAGCCGGCCCCACCACGAGACACAACATCTCTTCACTGAACCATAATGCTACAGGGGACAACGCTGGAGACACAGTGTGGGAATTGTGCCTGATCTGACCTCATCACACTGGGGTGAAACACTAAGGGCACGTAATAGAGCATCAAGGGGAGCAAAGT
>NW_022103920.1:76520366-76521770 GCF_000313985.2 Echinops telfairi
TGAGTTTGACAACCGAGGTATCATTGTAGTAAACATATTTCATAGACATATGTTTATAATATAAAATATTATCCAGCTTAATAACTTACCTTTAAATATAAAACAATAGTTTTGTCAAGAAGTTTGTAGTCAAGAAGAATAAATACAAAAAGACTATAACTCATATAACTCAAAAAATCAAACAGCAACCCTAAAAATGTTAAGCTAAGTCAAGACTTATGTAGAGAACACCCCCATTTTACCAACCCTGAGATGAAGACAGAGAATACTACCAGCATTCCAGAAGCCCAGTTTCATGTCTGCTGTCCATAAATGCTTTCCTACAAATTTAATCACTATCTACACTTTAATCTTTATAGATTGCTTTTGCCTATTTTTGATCTTTGGGTCTTACTTCCTTTGTGATGTAAGTGTTGTTTGTGGCATTAGTTTTGTGCTTTCTTATTTCTGTGTAATATTTGAAGATGTGCCTCAGAGTGAGTAGGATAGCAAAGCTGTGAAGTACACACACGATCACTTTTTGTCAACATTACAAAAGGGTTTTCCCCATTTTTCACACTAATGATGTTCACTGACACCAACTCTGAATAAAAGTTCTAGTTCTACAATTTTTTTGGCACTCAATATTGCCCATCTTCAATAACCTGGGTCATTTTAATACATGCATGATAATATCTAAGGCTGGTTTTAATTGGCTCCTTCCTGATCATTCAAAAGATTCTGCATCTTTTCACATATATTTTGTATATTTAGATAGCCTCTTTTCTGCCTTTTTTTTTATATTTTGACATATTAGAACTAGTCTCGGGATACTACATTTCCTTTGAGTTATCGTTTTCATTTATATTTAAAAGTTATTTTTGTTTGGGGGCAAGAGTCCTTTGTTAGACACCAAGAGGGCCCCGTACAACACAAGAGAACTCTGAGGAAGAACTCGAGTACCTTAAAAAGCTGTGACTTGGGCCAGCGAACAACACACCAATGCCATGAGATGTCCATTGAAACTCACTAACTGTATAAAACCAATGCCATTAAACATTGTTTAGACTCTGCTGCACACAGTCACACTCTTCTCCCTAAACATAAGCATAGGATGATGTGGTTTATGGGGGCAAATAAAAAAGTACTGCAACACACTCATAAAATCTGCAGTGCGGTGTATTACACAAGGTGGCCCTCCTGGCTATGGTCCTCCATTTATGATGTATTGTAAATCCTAGCCTCTATACCTGTGGATATGATCCCATATTTTAGTGTACTGTCAGTTATGTTAATGAGGAAGGATTAGTATGGGATGTAGTTTGCATTGCTATAGTAAAATGTCTTAATAGGACTCTTCTACCCAAGTCTCTATGACACCCACCAAATGATTGGGTGTGACTTTGCACACAGGGCATGGGTAAC
>NW_022103920.1:76522589-76523780 GCF_000313985.2 Echinops telfairi
CTCCACTGAGCTATTTATCTCCTTTGCACCTCCAAATGAGGTCATCAAGCTGTGACTTGATTGACAGGCTAGACTCCACCCCTTCACAAGTTGACAGGAAATTATGTAACTGCCACCGTGATTGCTTTATATCCTTTGCAATGAAATATCAAACTGAGCAGAGATGTAGAGTCTTGTGGGGGGAATGGTTGGTGTCAGAAAAGATAATGAAGAATGGAGTCTGGAGGCATGTCTAACCCCTGCCTCATGGCAACAGGGGAGCCAGAGGAGGTCCGATTTGTCCCCTCATATCAATTCCTACAACAGACACCTGACCAGAGGGTGTGACACCTTCCTGTGAGAAAGGTCTGCACCCAAGTATGTAGGATGCTCTGACCACGTTCTCTCTCTTGCTCTTGCTCTTCCTCTGCTGACCTCTGTTTCTTGGTCCTTGGGCCAGAGACCTATCTTCTTATCTGCAAATTTGGAGTCATCAGCCTCCAGACTCACCTTTAACCCATGGATTTGGGACTTGCTAGATCCCACAGCCTCATGAACCATTTCCATGACAACCTTGTAACCTGAAGCCTATAAGCTGAGCTGATTCAGCAGGTTCTACTGCCACGTGACCCAGCAGCCCCATCTGACTTGACGAGTTGGGTTCATCAGTCCCTGTAACCATGTGAGTGAGGAGAATCCTCCAGACTGATGCTTTACCCGTGGATTTGGGATTTGCCAGCCTCCAGACCCATATGATCCACTTCCTTGATAGCTCCGGATGTCAGTGAAACACTGTAGCAAGGTACAGAGCCCAGAGACTCCAGGGCTGCTGGGAGATGGAAGAGACTGGATGGCACCTAAAAACAGCAAGATTGAAGGTCAAGGTTGAGTGGAGGAGTAATAATTGATGTGAGAGGTGATGGAATGTTATCACAATTCAAAAAAGTTGGACATCTGGGACATCTTTATCCTTTATCCCATAGGGACTAGCTTTGCGCTGAACCTTTGAAAATAAATTATTCTTGCAAAACATTGAGCCTGAACTGCATGCTAGTGGTTAGTGGCTCACCTCCTGAAGGGATTTTAACCCCTTCAATACTGTGAGAATGGAGACACCTCCATTCTGCTAGTTAATGAATTTCTGTATGCCTTTTCAGCTTCTAAAGCAGTTGACTAGTGTTTTGCAAAGAGACCCAGAGTATTCTGATTGCA
>NW_022103920.1:76525488-76527604 GCF_000313985.2 Echinops telfairi
AGACACTTCTCTCTCTCTGCAGCTCCCTGGGAGATATTGCAGCTGACAAGACACATGGAACTACCCTAGTGCCCTGAGCTGGTCAAGCCACATGGATGCAACCAGACCTCTGAAGCAGGACAAGCCACAGAGAAACAGACCCCTGCCAGCGCTGAGATGCTTACAATGCCACTAGACCCAAAGACTTTCTACCCACTGGCTTGTGATCATCCTGGATTTAGCTTCATTGCATGCGTTTCATGAGTCTGAAGAGGACTTTCATGAGTCTGAAGAGGATTGATATTGGACAGATGGGCTAATATCAGACATATGACCTTGGACTGGACTGGGTTGGGATGTTTTCTTAATGTACAATCGCTCTTGTACATAAACTTCTTCCTTATACACATATGTGTGTCAGTGAATTTGTTTCTCTAGTCCACCCAGACTAACACAGGGCTGTTGTAAGGATTAAATTAAATTAAATCATATGAAAGTACCTGATCTAGTATCTAATATAGCCATTTGAGAAGTGCTATTTACTTTTTCTCATCATTCTATCATCCAATAGTGATATGAAATGACAATGAGATTTTTAAAATTATAAATAATAAGGCTATAGAAAACAAAAAAACTGAAGGAGTCTATGTGAATAATTGTAATTATATAATGTTAAGCGCCAATGTGTTCATTGTATTTACTTAGTTAAATCATTTATTCCTATTTGTGCACATTTGTGAGAATACAATGATGACAAAAGTATCTTAAAAGAAAGATAAAGACAAGTATATAAGGCAGTGCCCCCAAAAATCCCAGATTATTTTCAAAACTATGTATTTAAATTTTTTTATAAAACAACCTTACATTCAAAAAGTACTCTCCATTACACTTAATACACTTGTCAAATCTGCCATTCCATTCTAGGAAATATAAGGTAGATTTGGCATCAGAAAGAAAGAAGGCAAACACAGAAAACATTTTCAAAGGTTTATTTTAGGGCTCCCAGGCCAGGTTCACGGGGGTCCCTAATTGGGGCCAGAGAAGTCGTGCTGTCCTGGCAAGAGGTGAGGAATTTTATAGCCTGGGTCTTGGAGAGGAAGGAGTTGAAGAAATTTCCACTGCGACTTTGCTGTCTGCAAGCAGGGCTAAGCAAGATGTTCAATGTCATCTGTAAGGGCCAGCCTCCAGCAACTGGGCTAGGAAGGCCACCTAAGGTGAGGAGGAGGGGGAAGGGGAGGGAGGCCTGGTCTTTCACAGCATCCTTGAAGTGTTTTCACCAGCCCCCCCACCCCCACCCCACCCCAGGCATCCTTGCACTCACCTGCCCCGCAACTCCCGCGTCTGCCTGATGGGAACTTTTTAAAACTCATCTGTTTGGATGGCTGACAGTATCTCCCTCGTTCTTTTCTTTACGTTTTCTAAATTTCTGTCATTTCATGTGCCTTTTCATTTGTGGGAACATAAAAAAGTCACACAGAGAGAGGTCAGGAGAGTAAGGTGGATGGGGTAAGAGAGGCATGCTGTTTTGTTTTTTTGTGGGGTTTTTTTTTGCCAAAAACTGGCGCACTGAGATGGAAGGGCTATAAAACTCCAGACAACAAGACTTCTCTAGTCCCAATCAGGGACCCGTGAACTTCACCTTGAAGCTCTGAAATAAACCTTTGAAGCTGTTTTTAGCCTTTGCCTTCTTTCTTTCTCTCTCTCTCTCTTTCTTTCCATCGCCAAATCTACCTTACATTTGGTGCACAAAACCCTGGAGGAATAGAGGCATCCTGACATGCCCCGCCGACCCTCAGGTGGGTGCTATGCCCCTCTATCCTTCATCCTCCCTTCCTTCAGACCGGGACCTCTCAGCTGCTATCTGCCGCGTCTACAAGTGAGCACCTGACTAAATTTTTATCTGCGCTATTTTGGCCACTGTCCCTTGCTGCTGGGTTATTTCATTCGAGGTCCTATTCATTCATTTCATTTCTGCTGAACTGTGGGCCCACTGCAGAGCCACATCATTCAAAAGACAGACTCTCGGGGACACCTGAGTCTCTCTGTTCCCTTTCCCGGAGGCCAGGCCTCCCCCTCCCCCATTCCAGAGACCCAGTTGGATATTCACGATGTTGATTTTTTAGGTCGGTAGCATTCA
>NW_022103920.1:76528910-76530419 GCF_000313985.2 Echinops telfairi
GGGACCTGGTAAATATGGCTTTTAAAGTCTTTAATACCAGAGAGGCCAGGCAGAGGCAGACTGGGAATCCCCAAATGGCCAGAAGACAAATTTACAAGCCCAAGCCTTGATTACAGCCCTGAGGCGCTCAGTAACCAAGAAGACTTTGACATCTTTTCCAGGCCCTGGGAACAGCAGTTTCAGATGGAACAGCAGTTCTAGACCAGCTCCAGGAGCCTGCTTCAGAGAGGGCCATGGAGGTCACTGGGCCCATCACTGCCCACAGTCTTGTCTGCCCAACAAGTCTTGTCCAGTGTGTGGTCAATTGGGACACTGGAGAAGTGACTGTCCTTCAATTCCCAGCTGTGGAAGGCCAGTACCTCCAAGCTCTGACCCACCGTTGATGCTACTGGGGCCTAGCTGCTGAGGACTGACGGAGCTTGAACTCAGTGACCCCAGTCACCCTGGCCGAGCCCAGGGTGACAATCAAGGTAGTGGGTAAGGTTTTGTCCTTTCTGGTCGACACAGGGGCTACCTTCTCTGTTTTTCCTTCCTTCTCTGGTCCTTTACACCCTTCCCAGGTCTCTGTCATAGGAAGTAAGGACTGTCCCTCGCACCCATTGTTCACTGAGCCCCATATATTTTGGGTGGATAGCAGCCCAGTTACACAAAGAATTTAGAGGGAGACAGTAAGTTACAGAAGGTCAGAGTAAGTTGCAAATAGAAAAAAAGTGTTGGACAGAAATCTGGCGAGAAGTTGATGAGAAAGAAGTGAATGTGTTTATTATAAGAGAAGGATTACAATATAAGAAATATGAAGGGCATCAACTGATAATTCCCTGGTAATACAGGGAAACAACAGAGCAGACATGGTCACCCCCAGCTTAACTAATTCAGGCCAGCCTCACCCCTCTCCCACCCTCTTCTTGTCATTGCCCAATGTCCAGCCACAGTATGCAGACGCAGAATTACACTCCTTGCTGCCCAAGGGAGGAAACTTAACCCCAGAAGGGTGGGTGATGCTGCAAGAAAAGCTAGCCTTACCCCAACCCCAGGCAGCCACCATTGTAGAACAGATCCATCACTCTACACATCAGCCCCCAAAACCTTAGCCATTTCCTTAAGCCTGTTTCTTCGCCTGCCATTGCAAAGCCTTGTAAACACTGTTTGTTCTGCCTGCCACACTTGTGCCTCTGTCAGCCCACAAGGAGAACTTAAACCAAAGGTCCCCACCCATCAGACGAAAGGACATCTCCCAGGACAGGATTGCTATGTAGACTTCACCCACATGCCATCACACAAGAAGCTAAAATACCTCCGTTCCATGGTTGATACCTTTACAGGGTGGTTAGAAGCCTTCCCTACCAAACATGAAACTGTGGAAGTAGTGACAGATCCCTGCTCACCCACATCATTCCACATTGGTCTCCCCACCTCCATACAATCTGATATGGCCTGCTTTCATTTCCAAGAGCACTCATCAGGCATGTGGAGCCCCAGGCATAGATTGGAAGCTGCACATCCCGTAGA
>NW_022103920.1:76531355-76540937 GCF_000313985.2 Echinops telfairi
ACACTCCACTCTTCCTTAATCGAACCCATGTGCTAAAAAGTGTCATTCATTGCTTCCTGTGCACCTCCCTCCAGAGATTCTGTTGGCCACAGTCCCCATCAACTTTGGTAGGCTCGCTCCCCAAAAGGCGCCCCCAACAGAATATAATGGTTAACACTCAGATTTTCTCCAACCCCGGACAATTCTTTTGCAATGCAACTTTAACTAAATGTGTAAATTCTTCCACAGCAGGACCTTGTTTTCCAGTACCATAATCCCCCAGCTCACTCGGTATGGTCGGTCTGAATTCGCATGGTTGCTCTCTGGCCAAAGATCAAAGAGAGCGATATTCCTTCCTATGATGGTAGGTATAAGCCTAGCCTCTTCAATCGCAGCATCTGGAATGACTGGAGGCAGGCTCGACCACACCATCATTTCAGCACAAGAGTTTGAAGACTGATCGCAGACACTTTGGAGTGCACCACAGCCTCCTTAGCCTCATTGCAGCGCCAGCTCACCTCTCTGGCCCTAGTTGCCCTACACAACAGACCGGCTTTAGATCTTCTCACCGCTGAAAAGGGGGGTACCTGCCTCTTCCTCAGGGCAGTGCTGTTATTACAATAATGAATCAGGGCTGGTAGAGCATGACATAGAAACACTGATCCACCTAAGCGACGACCCCTGCGGTCATGGAGGGACGAATGACTCCCCATTTGGCACCTGCAATCCCCCTTAGCCTCCTGGTTGTTTCCCCTACTAGGGCCATAATCCTTATCTCTTTATATTTTCTCTCAGCTCCTTATTCAAAATTCTATAACGCTTCACGAAGAAGACTGAAGAGTGATATTTCCCCAGTGAAATTCAAAGAAAGCAAGTAAGTAATATAAAAATAGAGTTCTTTTTTTGCTCTGGACTATGTGTATATGTATCTATAAATTAATATTAACTTTTCATTAATCTGTTAGTCTCTGGAAAAGTCAATCAAAATATAGATGAATGAAAATACAAATTAGAGGAACGTGTAGCATTAGCACCCATGGAAATACTATGGATATCATAAAACAAAGGAATTGGGATGGTGATATGGGTACATTTCAAAAATCTTCAGTGAAACTGTCTCAGTGCAACTTTCCATGCTGTACTTTTTTCTTATTACCTGTTTCAGGCATCATATAAAGAATGTTTTCAATAAATGCAGATTACCAAATCAGGAATGATTTATATTAATAACTCCAGAGGTGAACCTAACTGTTTCATGGAGTGGGTCAAACCAAACATTTTTTTAGAGTCATCCAGCCTACTTAATTGGAAAAGTAGTTGACAATGGCATGTTTTTGTATAAGTTAATGATGTGTGAAATATGCACTGCAACCTGGGCCATTTCAACATTCAGAATGATTCTTGGCCAGCCTAGAATTCCTATTATATTTCTTTTAATTATTCTATGACATTTTAATTTAGTTCCACCCGATAATTCCAGTTTAATTATATGATGGTAAGACTTCATCTTACATACTTTGGAGTTGTTACCAGGAGGGATCAGTCTTTGGAGAAAGACATCATACTTGGTAGAAGAGAGGGTTAATGAAAAAGAGGAAGACTCTCAATGAGATGGAGTGACAGTGACTGACACAATTGGCTCAAATATTAGAGGGATTGCAAGGATGACACAGAACAGGGCAGTGTATTGGTTTGTTGCTCTTCAGGTAGGTAGCAATGATTTAGAACCTGCTTGTTGGCATCTAGCAGCAATAACAATACAAGTTGATCAAGTGCTTGGGTCTTTTTCAAATAAGACTCCCCTAAGGAGTTTCTTCTTATAATAGCTACCCCAGGGATAGGGGCCCTGGTTGCATTAGCAGTTATGATTTGGGCTGCCAGCCATAAGGTCAGCAGTTCAAAACCACCAGTCAGCTTCTCGGGAGAAAGACATGACTTTCTACACCTATAAAGAGTTACAGCCCTGGACACTCACAGGGGCAGTTCTATCCTGTCCTGCAGGGTCGCTTTGAGTCAGAATCGCCTCCATGGGGTGACAATAGGGACAGTGGAACCGATGGAGAAAGTGCTTGACAGTAGAAGCTGGAATTTGATTCTTATTTGGTCCATGAAGTAAAGGAAAGCAAAATGGCCCCTGGTAAGTGCTCTAAAAAGTGTAAATAGCCGCTACCCTCAATGTTCAAGTTTATTTTTCTTCTCTTACCTCTTCCAACAATTAAACCAATCATTTCCCGATTCTGGCAGAGAAGACAGAGCCTGCATTTGCATTTGTTACAGCTGCTGTTTTGTTTAGGGAAAGGTGGAGTAAATAAAAAGAGAAACGAAAAATTACAAAGAGAGTGCCACAACTTTCCACCTACTTTGGTTTCTTTCTATATGGCAGCATCATAAAGGATAGACATTGGTTCACTTGTGTCGAGAGATGGACTGAAGTAGAGTATCTTACAATGACTCTTTATTCCATAGGTGTCCTCAAATACGTGGCAGCGTAGGACTGCTCCAATTCATATGTTTTGCTTGGAAATGTTGTGTGCATCTTTGCAGAAAACACAAGAATTAAAGCGAGATAGGAAGAAAGGTTTTCTCTGCCTGCTATGGCTCCTTTACAGTGCAGATAAAAAGGCAGGGGTTGGGAAGTAGAAGAGTTAATTGGTTAAAATTAAGTGAGAAATATAAAAAGGGTTCCTAGAAGTTATCAACAAAATATGACATTAATAAAGCTCCTACATGAAAATTGTTTGAGAATAGACTAGCAGTGTATAGCTATGTTTATACAAGATTATCTATTGGAGCAAACAAATGTGTGTGTGTTTTCTCAGACAAATCTTTATGTAAACACAAGATCATCAATAAAAGAAGAGGAAGAACCATTTCTAAAGGGAAGATCTCTTTTAAGTAAAGAAAGTTCACTTTGTTTAATGCCTTGGCTTCTAAACTATCAATTTGGTGGGCATCTAGAAGTACTTCATATTCTCCCAGATACTATGAAAGGGTTATTAACATTTCATTTGCTGTTCACAAATATTTTTGTAGTAGCTGATACTGTGTCAGTCTGGGTAGACTAGAGAAACACATTCACAGACACTCATATGCACATAGGAAAGAGCTTTATATAAAAGAGCAATTGTATATTAAGAAAACACCCCAGCCCAGTCCAGATCATGTTCATAAATCCAATATTAGCCCATATGTCTGATACCAGTCTATAATTTCCTCTTCAGACTGATGCAACAAATGCAATGATGCCAAATGCAGGAAGATCACAGGCTAGTGGGTGGAAAGTCTTGAGGCTCCAGTGGTGGTGGAAGCATTTTAGCACTTCTCCACATGGCTCCTCCAGCTCCAGGAGTCTGGTTCTATCAAGCGCAGCTTCTTGTGTCTTTCCGTAGGAATGTCTTGCAGGGAGTGAGTGTGTGTCCCGCCTCCAGGGAGCTATTTATCACCTTAGCACATCCAAATGAGGTCATCAATCTGTGACCTGATTGACAGGCTAACCTCCACCCCTTCACTCTTAATACTCTCACATTGACAACTATCTGTGTAACTACCACAGATAGTTCATAAACGAATGATATGGCAGCCTGCCTTGGTAAAGATTGCAGCATCAAAAATACCAAGGACCCATCTACTCTGTCCAACAGAGTCACTATGATTTGGGATGAACTTGACAAGAACAAGTTTGTTTTGTTAGCAGCTATTATAAAAAGAAAAATGGAAGTTCAGCAAAGTCAATTAAATTAGAAGCAAGATATTCTTCACTCAGTCTTTTCACTATTCCATGCAGTCTCCAAAAACACAACAGGAGATTATCCCCAATATCAATGAACCTAGACAGGTTGAAAATTTGATTTTACCTAACACACATGTTTTTATTATTGTTTTATGGATGCTGGTGGAAGACACAAGATTCCTGGGTCAGAACCAAAGGAACTTGTTACAGTGCAGAAAGCAACATGAGCATTTGTCTAGGTGACTATACCGTTTTCTTTTAGTGGCACAAGAATGTATCTCAAACTAAGGGATTTATGAAACCACACGTTTATAAGCTGACAGAGCTGTAGGTCACAAGTCCAATGATCAAGGTACCAGCTGGGCTGGGCTCTTCTCTGGAGGCCCTATTCAAAATGCAGTTGTCAGGATTCTATTCAAATACAAGGTTGCAGGATGGCAGTCCTCCTTTATTCTAACTGTCCAGGCATGGTTCTCATATTCTAGAAGTTATCCCTATCCATGACCCTCCTGTATTGTTGCCTCTGTTCTTAAGGGCTGAGTTGAGTTCATTGAACCCATTCAGATGATACAGGATAAACTGTCTACTGTAAGATAGAATGTTTATCAACCTTAATGAAATTTATTTTACAAGGAAAGGCAACACATTTATAGACTTCTTATTTCTTCATATTCAAGGTCCCAAAGCTTAGGAGGGAATATCTTCCTGGAGTCATATTTCTGCCTACAACAGATCCTCTTGCTCCCAATCCTGTAGGAACAATGACATAGTCCAGAGAAATGTTCCCTCACGGTGTGTTCACATCACAATTGAGGGACTTTCAACTTAAGCACACCTCTCATCTGTCACCCCTCCATGTAACCGTCTGTGCAATGTAGTCATAAACACAACCCTGAGAAATGATCTCTATGGAAAATGGAAAAGCTCTTGAATTCATGGCATAGGAAACAAGACTTGTAGGAGATATGAAACCAAGAAAGGACTGTTTCACTCGACAGACCCCCAGGTCTTTTGAAGAACCCTAAACACAAACCAGACTTAATTATCTGAATCAACAGGTCCTCCTCAGCCAACTAATAGGGCTTGTTCAAGCCAAGCTGTCAGTTACAGTAAAAAGTTTTCTCACTGAATTTCAGTACAGAGGGTTTGGAGTGAAAATAAAGATAACATTCAAGCTCACATATTGGTAGGTGGGTATTTCCATTTAGGCAAGAGACAATTGGGAGTTAAATATAATGCAATTAGAAAGAGAATATGAAATAGCTTTGATAATCATACCGCAGGGGTCCAGGTTAGTGCATTACCTCTATTGATGTGTCATCTTGGATAACTTGCTCAATCTGTTAGGTTCAGCTTTCCACACTATCAAATGAAAATAAAATTATGTAAGATAAAACTGGGAGCCCTTGTGACACAGTGTTAACTCACTGGGCTGGGGTCTGTCAGGTCAGCAGCTGAAAACAGCCAGCCGGTCTGCAGGAGAAAGACGGGGCTTTCTGATCCTGTCAATAGTACAGGCTCAGAACTCCCAGCGGCAGGCCTCCTCTGTCCAATAGGATCACTATGAGTTAGCATGAATTTGATGGCAGTCGGTCTGGTTTATTTTGTGAAGACAAAACTCTCATGAAGTCACATACATACTAAACTGCAATTTAGCTAAAAAATAAAGAAATGAGTCTAAAGTACAGATGAGAACTCTAAAGGCATGAAATGTAAGTTAATAGTAGTGAAACAATAGGGGCAGAGATAGTGTTAATGGTGACACATGTGAATTATGTTACCATTGTCAATGAACCATCCATGTAAAAATTGTTGAATGAGTATTGTTTTTCTGTATATATTTTCACCAAATTAAAGGATATAATAATAGCTGTCCTATGGATTTATTGGGATAATTAAATAATTCCTGTAACCCTAGTAGCAGGATGATTATTATAGTGTAATTCAAATGTTTTGCAACCGATTCCCAACTATAAACATGTCTAAAAAGTAGTTTGGCATGAAGGTGTGTTTGATATAATACAACACCACAACTTCTACTTAAAAAAAATCCACTAAGTAACAATGCAGCATGATATATGATAAATAAAGGTGTTTTCAAATTAATATTATATATATCCTAACTGAGAATAGTTCACTTTCACTTACTTCTAAAGTTAGAGAGACTTCAGGAGAGAAGATTGAATTGCATGTGCTCAGAATTTTAGATATAACATAGATGCCTATATAGAAAAATGTGTGTGTGTGTAAATCCAGAACAATCCAAACTGAAAATACGGTCCTTCCTCTGAGATAAATATTCACCTGAAAGAGAACAAAAAAAGAGACCTGGGAAAAATTGTGCTGATTCCCCTCCTCTGGGGAATTTTCCATGGACTATGTAGGCAAAGCTTTAAGCCACAAGGGTCATCTACTTCAAGTGCATTCCGTTTTTTTTTAAATCACAATCATTCAATACAATTTTGTGGTGTTATTGCTTGGCTTGTAATCATTATTGTGGTTAGATCCTGCCCCCCACTCCCCAAGTTCATTTTCGTGCTTTTTAACCCAGGCTCAGACCTGCAGTGGAAAATACATTTAAATAATTATGTTTGTGTGTGTGTGTACAACTTGCATCTTGGACTGGCCCCCAGACCACCTGGAACACTTCCGCAGGTCTTCCTTGTCCAAGTACCACGTGGTGTAAAGCAATGGGACACGTCATCAGATGACTGCTGGTGGTGCTTTGTTATAAATGCATGTAAAGTACACCCTGGTGGCACAGTGGTTAAGGTGCTTGGCTGCTTCCTGCGAGCTCAAGAGTTTGAGCCACTAGGGGATCTGGGGTGAGGGGGGTGGGGGAACAAGTTCCAGTCAGCTGCTGTAAAGATGTCCGCCTTGGACACCGCATCAGACAGTTCTATTCTGTGCTAGACAGTCACTATGAGTCAGACCTTCTCAGTGGCAGTGGGGCTAGTTATTTATTTTTCTTTTTGTCCCCTCCGACATGTTAGTATTTTAGGTAATATTTGAAACCTGCAGTATAAAAAAAATAACAAAAATATTGGCCTTGAACTTTAGGCAGAGGCGAATTTTTAAAGGACTGTAACATTCTAAGAAAGCTGCGCCTGTTTTTCTAACCCGGACACTGGAGTCTACAAAGTACAGGCCACACCCTCAGAACCTACTCAGGTTTATAGAAGGCCTAGTGTGTGGTCAAGACCTCTAGACTCATAGTGAAGAGTTCACACCACGCCTGGGCTCATTAACACTGATGGCTTGTTATAATTAAGTTGAAACTCTCCCATGGCTAATATTCCAGGCAATCAGCCCCCAAGTACATACCACTGGGGCAAGCACATCTAAGCTCCACAAATTTTTCCAATTCTGAAGGATTCTGATTTTTAAATAAATATTAATGCTCCAATTCCAATGCTATGGAAAGAGTAAGGAAAAGGCTTAGGAAACGAGCCCACAAATTTCATGGTTAATACCAGGCAGAGAAGGCCAAAAGCAAACCAAACCACACAGCAAAAGTTCAGTTTGCCAAAACTGTGGCTGAGTTGAAGTGGATTTGGCCTTAAATGTATTAATTCCAGGCACCTGGTGGTCTGAGAGAAAAGGCAAAAGTAAGCAAACCAATGGGTATGAGAATATGCTTTGTTCTCTCTTTTTCCTTGTTCTTTCCCCCACACTTTTCCTTTTCTCTTCTTCTTTGGATGATCCCTTTCCGCCTCTGACTGCCTTTGCTCACCGGACAGGGGCAGTAGGGGGAGGGCAGCGGGTAAGGCCGCTGGTCTAGACAGAGTATTTTTCTGGAAAAGGCATCTTAATGTCCCCTGCCTTCTCCAGCCCCATGAAGAGGATCCCTGTCTAAGAGACGAAACTATGCTTTGCTCGTGAATCCAGAACAAGCCAAACTCACCCTTCCACTGCCCAGAACGGGTCAACAGAACCAAAAATCAAGCCCAGTCCTGTCTTGCTGTAGATTTGAATAAAGCCTTTCGCCAGAACTCAGCTCCCTGTCGGAGGGTCTCTTGAGCCAAACCCCTTCTCACTGTCCTCCAAATGAATAGGACCAATCTCCTTCCTCTTCCCCCTGTTCCTAGAGAGAAACTATTCATTCTGGATAACAAACCATGAAGCAGGCTTATCTGAACAGCTTCTAATCTAGACTATGCAAACCTGAGGTACTGACTTCAGCACAGCTTGGTCTTTACCCTTTAGTGGCATTGAACTTGAGTGTTTGGTCTTTATCAGGCAAAGGAAAAATAATAACTAAAATAAACTTCCAATCAAATGCCTGGTGTCCATCATCCTTCCATAGGGATATCTATGATATATGTATGTGTGTGTGTATACACACATATAGAAAAAATACATATACAGGCTTCAAAAAGTCAATGGGAAAACTGAATTAAAAATAATTGATTTTTTTCCCCATGGGCTTTTTGGAACCCCTTGTATATATAATTTATTTTTAAGCATTCTTTTTATTTCCTTTAGATAATTGCTTCTAAGAAAAAAGAGCTCCCTCTAGCTCCCACTTGAAATAGCACAGACTCTGCTTACCAGCAAAATGTACCTTAAAGGAGCACTTATGTTCATACAGCAGTAAAACTACATTGTGAACATTAACCATGACTTCTGATGAGCTATTAAGCATCTTTTTTTCTTTTTTCTTTGCTTTATTTTATATGGTGGCAGAAAAACATTTCTGATAATACAGTTACTGAGAGATAGTCACTGGTAGTAGAAATTCCTTTTTCAAAGCAAATGGAAATGTGTGGCACATTTTAAGAGAAGACTCTTCTTTATACACTTTTTGAGTATTGAGGGGCAAACTTAAACTCCTATGGTAATTATGTTTGAATACCTAAGCATGTAAAAACTAAATGCATAAAGAATTGGAAGTATTCCCTGTTTATGTGAGTTGATCTAAAAAGTCAAAGTTAGAAAAGTATTCAGACTCAGGCTACTGTTTTGAGTTGGTTGTGCTGCTTCGACTTCATTTCCTCATGCAGCTGTGCTTCCCGTCCATGCTGCTGGGATGTGCATCTTTCCAAAAACCAAACTCCTTGCCATCGGGTCAATGCCAACTCATAGCTACCTTACAGGACAAGGAAGAACTGGCCCCTGTGAGCTTCCAGACTGTAACTCTCTAAGGGAGTAGGGGCCCTGTCATTCTCCCATGGACCCCTGGTGGTTTTGAACTTCTGACCTTCTGTTGGCAAACCAATGCATCACCACTACACCACCAGGGCTCTCATGCTTTTAAAAGAAGAGGAGAGAAGAGAAGGGAGGGGAGGGAGAAAAGAGAAGAGTCAACAAAAAATGAATCTAAAAAAAATGTTGAAGTATGTTTTAACTGTGTCAAACAAGCAAGCATTGAACAATTCACTGTAAACTGCTTGAGTCAGATGGGATTCCACTAAGCCTGGTCTGGACTGCCTACTACTGCTGCTTTTCCTGGCAGTCAGCATAAAGCTATGTAGAGAAAGCAGGCCTAGACCAGGGCACGTAAGAAGTGTGACATATAAAATATATCAAATCATGATTGATAGCTATAGTCATAATGATAAAGACATTTTTAAGTTACCTAAAGCAAAAGTTAATTGTAATGCTCCTAAGAGGTTTAAAAAAGTTATTATAACAATTACTAGCATGTGTGATAACACTTGGAATCTTGATAAGAGAGTTTTATTTTGTTTTGGGTAGGACTACATGACTAAATTCTACAATTATCCTGGGAGCCTATAAAGAATCCCCAGTACCCTTTAAAGTTCTGCGCTTTCCTGCTAGAAAGTCCTCAGGGCTGGCATTCCTTCCCCGGGAGTTCTTTAGCGCTAATCTTTTGCATGCACATACCTTGCTCATGCTTTTTAGGAAGTCCT
>NW_022103920.1:76541184-76563938 GCF_000313985.2 Echinops telfairi
CCTAATATAAGAGTAGAACTGTGCCCTATGGCATCTTTAATAGTTAATTTTTTTGAATGTTGAATGCCAGGCCTTTCTTTGAAGGAGCCTCATGGTGGACTCAACCACAAAAAAAAATTCATTTTAACTATTACATCAACCTGGCTCCAGAGGAAAAGAAAAGAAACAAATTCATCATACCATGAATAGAACACTACATTTAATTAAGAAAAACTGCACATGTTCATAGGTATTTTTATTAAAGTTTGTAATTACAAAGGGAACTTATTATCATCACTGTCATGATTATTGTCAACGTTTGTTATATAGCTCATAAATGCAACTTCAACGTTGAAGTTGAAGAAAATTAAAACAAGTCTGCGAGAGTTAAAACATGACCTTGAGTACAAAGCTCATTTGCATTTAGAGACATTCTCAAAAACAGAGTCCATGCATTGAGCACTACCGATCAAAGACCAGATGAGTTGTGAAATATCAAAAACATCATGCAAAACAAAAATCAAACAAAAACACCATGCATAAAAAAGCAAAAGTTCACGAAAAATATATGAAACAAAGAAAAAACCTAAATGGATGTCAGAAGAGACTATGAAAGTAGAGTAGCTAAAGCTAATGGAAGAAATGATGAAGTAAAGGAGAAAAACAAATAATTTGGCATGACAGATAAAAAAGACAAAGCATTACAAGGAGATGTGCAAAGACCTAGAGTTAAACATCAAAAAGGAAGTACATACTTAGCATATCTCAAGCTGCAATAACTGAATAAAATGTTCAAGCCTACAGTTGCCATATTGAAGGATTCTATGGGCAAAATATTGACTTATGCAGGAAGCATCAAAATAAGACAGAAAGAATACATACTGTAGACCACAAAGAATTGACTGATACTCCACTGTTCTAAGAGGTAGTTTATAATCAATACTTGTTGATATTGAAGGAAGAAATCCAAACTTCACTCTAGGTTTAGATGAAAACAATGCTCTAGGAATTGACTGAATATCTATTGAAATATTCAAAAAGTTGGTGCAAAACTGGAGACCCTAACTCATCTATGCTAAACACTTTTGAAGACCAAAAAACTGGAAAAGATCCATATTTGTCCTCATTCTAACAAAAAAAGTGACCCAATAGAATGTGAAATGATTGAACAATATAATTAATATCACATGCCATTAAAATTTTGCTGAAGATAATTTAAAAATGATTGCACATCAATAGGAAACTGGAGGAAATTTAAGTTGGATTCAGAATATGACATAGAAGGAGAGCTACCACTCTGATGTCAGTTGGAACCTAACTGAAATCAGAGAACACCAGAAAAAATGTTTACTTGTATCTTATTGGCCATGCAAAGACGTTCCCCAAAGTGGACCATAAAAAACTAAGAATAACATTGAGAATGGAAATTCCAAACATTCAATTGTGCTATTCCAAAAGGTGATTTTCTATAATTTTCGGTAGATGAACCCCAGCCTGGGTGACTCTATAGAGACAACAAGTGGAATAAGTGTCCCTGGGAGGTTTGGCAGGGGAGGAGGAATACGGGGGGGGCTGATAACAAGGCGTTCGTTCAAGAAGGATGGAAATGCTCTGAAATGGGTTTTGTTAGCAATTGTACAGCACTAGTTGGTATGATTGAACGATAGGATAATATCATGTCTTGATGATCTCCTAATAAAATGGTTTGGGGAAAACATCAAATAACCTGTAGGTAGACCAAGAGACAATCATTGAAACTGATCAAGGGGGGTATTGGAGGATTTAAAATGAGAAAAACATGTGTCTGAGTTGTATCATTTCACTGTACTTAGTTCAACTGTGTGCTGAGCAACTGACCTGAGAAGCTGGGCTGGGAAAAAGCGCCCAGTGCCCAGTGAAGGAAGGACCCTAAATAGCTGCACGATGGGGTCCGCAGAAGACACACCCGACTTGCTGGAAACTCCGAGGAAGTGAAGACTTTACTGGGGAAGATCACAGACCATAGCCTTCACTATGGAGTTCAACTTAATTAAAGAAAAACAAAAATCCTGGACAAATAGACAACATCCTTATAAATGGAGAAAAGATTGAATTTATTTTACTTCAATCTGTAACCATCTCTCATAGAAGTAGTAGACAAGAAATTAAACATCATATCGCAGGGGCAAAACTGTGCCGAAGAACTTTAAATGCTGAAGAGCTAAGGTATCACTTTGAGCCCTCAAAGGGCTTCACACACATCGGAAAGCTGCTAAAACGAATAAGCTGGAGGAGACTAGAAGAACTGATGCAGCCGAAGGATGGAGCTGGGGGAATGATATCGAAAGTACCCTCGTCTACCAGAAAAGCAAACAAATCTGTCTTGGAGGAAGTACAGCGCCTTGGAAGGCAGATGGCCAGACTGTTTCTCATGTGCTTTTGACAAGTCATCTCCAAAGGGGATCACGGTTGGTAAAGCAGAGGGTGAGCAAAGAAAGGAAAAACTCTCAGGTGGATTCATGAACAGCCTGTTACACTGGACTCGAACATGATAATTGTGGCCATGGGACAGAACCATAAAGTCACTGCCAATTGGAGCCAACTCCACCGCGCCTGACAACAATGGGCTTTCTCATGACGAACGCTTCATGACCTGAACTCAGTATCCTGTTGGGAGTTTGTCACAATTATTTTAAAGTTTCACTATTTAGCATATTACTACAATCCATTGCATTGAAGTGTGTTGAAGTGTGGGCTGATCGTTACCTGTGTCTTTGGTGTCGGGTTTCCATGTCACAATAGTCATCCACACAGGGAGGGGGAGCTCTCCCTACGGTCCAACACCACACGCATTTCTCATATCCTTTCAAATAGCTCCATCGCTTGCTGGTCTGTTTTACTTGGGGAAGGAAACATGTAGAAGTGCCATAGTCCTCGCTTTATTTAAGATGACTTGTCTCCCTTGTCTTCCCTCTCTTTTCCCACTCCCACATGCAAAAGTTCACGATCTCTTTCCACTATCCTTTTCCCTCGATTAGGACTATATTAATGTTTCCCTGTAGTTATCTGTTCTCTGTCTTAATCAATTATCAGGTCAGTGGGAAATCTGAAAAACTCTAAGAAATATTCATTTCTAAAAGGAGAGAGTTCCACCCAGTGATAGTATTTTACAAAATAACTGGCCTGTCGTATTTAATATAACAAAATAATAATAATTTATAAATTATAAGGGTTCATTGGAATGGGGGGAGTGGGGAGGGAGGGAAAAGATGAGGAGCGAAGACCAGGGGCTCCAGTAGAAAGCAAATGTTTTGAGAATGATGAGGGAAACAAATGCACAAATGTGCTTGACACACTGGACGTATGTGCGGATTGTGATAAGAGTTGTATGAGCCCCCAATAAAATTATTTAATTTTTTAGAAAAGGAAAAGTTAAGAAAAACTAAGGCAAATTCATAAGAACACTTCTAGATTAAAGGAAATTAGAAATATGAGCCATGGGCTAGAGGACTATTTCCCAACAATGCAAGGATGTTTCAACATTTGAAAACCAATCATTTGACATCACCAGATTTAAAAAGAAAACCTGTATGATTACTGCATTAAATACAATTTTAAAATTCAGAATCAATTTAGAATTATAAAAATATCTATTAAGTAACAGAAGATAGTTACACCAACTTGATAAAGATCAGTTAAAAAAATCCTACATCATACAAAATGATAAAGGATCTAACAGCATTCTAATATCAAGATGTTAAGAATATTTTCTAATACTACATAAAAGTTCATTATATTGAGGGTTAGCCAATGCAATAAAAACAAGCATCACTTAAAAAATTCATAAACAGTATATTGGAAAGAAGTAAATGAAGTATCTATCCACAAATTACAAATTGATTATGCAGAAAATCCCAACACAGCTACAATAAATATGAGTGAATATTAAAATGTCATAAGATACAAAACACTATACAAAATTACAATTGTATTTCTCTGTGCTACAAATGAAAAATTGGAATTTTGTTAAAAAAAAAGGATTTTGCCATTATAACACCATAAAACATTAAATATTTAAGGAGAAATACAACAAATTGTGTCCAATGTTTATATGCTGAAACTATAAAAGAATACCTATGCAAAGGAAGAAATATTGTAGTAATAGATAAATCAGAACATGAAGAGTTGTTCCCAATCTTTAGCCAATAAATAAATCCAAATGAAAACCATAATGACGTAGTACTCACACCTACTTTAGTAGCCACAATAAAAAATGTGACAAACACAATATATATTATATTATATTATATTATACATTATAATATACATATAAACAGTAAAATTTAAGTAAAGTAAAATTACATCAAGAAATTTCAAATGTCTGGGATAAAAAAATTAAGTTAAATCAAACACTATAAAAATAAATGGACAGATCTAATATAATCATACATTAAAATTCACTAAAAGCCTCCTACCTCAGTCTATGTCAACTCATAGCAAAGAATAGAACTGCCCCTTTGGGTTTCCCAGGTTGAAAATCCTTAAGGGAGGTAAAGCCTCATCTGTTTGCCTCGGAGCATTTGGTGAGTTTAAACTCCTTAGATTAGTAGCCCCCCCAGGTAGTACTGCCCTATCAGTGCTTCTTCGTTATGGATTAGAAAAATCAATACTGTAAAAGTGCCCCTCAATTCAGCCCAATACTAATCAAGAAGTTTTAAAAATGTTCAAAAAACTTCAATAAGGTGCTTTTAGATAGAGAAAGAAATAGATTATGAAATATATGAAAATAAATCAAGAAGTATTTTTACTAGGGTTCTAGATCATACATGCATGGGATTATTCCAAACATTAATTCCTCGGTGATCAGTAAATGGCTATAGTAATATAATTGTCTTAGTCTCCTTAGTGTACCTTTAAGGGGGAGGTGGGGAAAGATCCAATTAACACAGTGGCTTCCTAGGGGATTTGCTGGATTCGTTAAGTAAAATCCAAGGCAGAGAGGTAAGCTAGAAAGTTATGAAAACTTACTGTGTTTCTGTGATAAGTAAGTAAGATCTTGTGTCAATTTGGCTGGGCCAGGATTCTCAATGGTTTGGTAGTTAAAATCTACTAATCACCCATAATGTGATATAACACAGCACAGTCACCTCCTTAATAGGATCTGCTATAAGCAGTGAATTAGTTGCAAGAAGATTTGAGTGGAATTCAACACCTTTACGCAGATCACAACGCTGATCCAATCAATTGAAAGGACATTTATTTGGGGCTGTGGCCAACTTCCATATAAGTGGAAGCTTTGGAAAAATGTGCTTACTTCATGCAGTTTTTTAATCCTACATCTGGCTTGTCCTGTGATCTCTGTTTTTGTTTGTTTGTTTTGTTTGGAGAGCCACTTTCTTGCTATGTATCCTTCTCCCTTCTTTCTCTCCCTCCACCCTGTCCCCAACCACAGGTCTTGCTTCTCTAGAGAACCGGTTTGAAACAAAGTACTAAAGGGCCATCATGATAGGTTTTTCACAGGACACAAGATGCATTAAGAAAATTGAAAGCTGCACTTTGTGGGGGAAAAAAAAGTTGTATCATTTTGTTTGTTTGTTTCCCCCTTCCATTATGACACTGCTACTCATTCTCCAATGAGAGCGAGGGTTGTCCTATAAGCATTTCCTTGGGAAACCTTGGCTCATTCAGTCTACAGTCCAGAGATCACTCCTTCAAACTTCTTTTTTGTTCCCCAACCTCAAAGAACAGTGGATAGAAACACAATTTGAGTTCTTCAAAGATGCTCAAACCAGCCTCTTCAAGTAGCATGTACTGCAGAATTTTCCTGGGAAGGGTTAGAGAAATGGACACACAACCTTCAGAAGTATATAGACCCTAGCAAGAAATAGTAACTTCAGATTTTCATATTTTTGTTTGATTAAAATTTCTCTGATTTCATAGTAAAAGTGTTTTACTCACACACCTGTCTATCTGTCCATCTGTCTGTTTCCATCCATCTATCCACTTCATTTATGCAAAATAGATAGTTATATAATAGTCTCATGGTGGAATATTTTATACGAATGTGAAAGAATAGTTTATAAGTTCATAGGAACATAATGAAGGACAAAAGACAGAAAAGAGTATGTATTAGATGATTCAATACACATACAGTTAACAACACTGAGCAGAGTTAATCTGTAAAACATGCATCCTCTCAAGTATTAGATTCTGACTAGAAAGCAGAATGAAATTAAGACTAATTAGTATGAAAAAAAATTAAAGTGTCCCATTTATCTAATTCACAAATTCTATATTGTGCCGCAATTGCTATATCATTATTTTCCTCTCCTCTACCTTTCTTTCCTATGTCATATGTGTGTGTCCACGTGTGTGTGCCTTCATGGTGTATATGGTAGTATACATAAACATGTGTATATATTTAGAAATATAAATATATACATACATACATGTTGCTATTATTGTGAGGTGCTGTTGAGTCAGTTCAGACTCATCAAAACCCTAGGGCTGTGTAGTTCATTAAAATGCACCCAGCGATTCCTCAAATGAAAAGTACATTTATTTGTCATTGTTGAGTGCCATCTATTGGATTCCGACTCATAGTGACCTCATGTATATAATATGGTAAGTTTGGGGTTAAAACATTTTAATAAGATGCTAACATTAGAAATAAGTAAATTAAGTTCTTATTTTTCCTTAAGTTTGAGGAAGAGGACATGGTTGGTAGGAGAAAAGGAGAGAGTTATAGACAGTTTAATAGCATTTTAGCATTTGTCTGTAACTCAAAAAACAGTGTGAAGAAGCCTGAAGTTTGGTAGTAGCTGAGTGCCTACGCTAACATGGAAAGAAGGTCAAAATTAGCTGCAGAAACGTTTTCAAGAGGTGCCTTTGATATTCTCTGCTGTCCTGCGCAGGCCAGCCCTCAAGGAGCCTTTGAAGACTACCAGAAAGTTGGGCTCGCTGCTGGAACACTTAACTTCCATGACCTTTCCCGAAGGCTTGCCAGGAACTCCACAGAATGCTGTGCTGTTTCCTGAAAGAAACTGTCACAGGGGATTAGACGTGCAGTCAGATCTTTGAATTTTACCTACCCATTCTGGTGTGCTAATTAAACTAGAGAATTTTAAAAGAATAAAAATTATTTTTGTTGCTGTATGTGGAAAACTAAGAGAGATGTTCTATGTATGTCAAATGCATATGTGTGGGGTAAACATAGCCTTAAAAAATAGCGAGTCACTCATTTTTCTTTGAAACGCTTTACAAGTGATCGATTTGCATTCAGCTTATTTATAGCTATCCTTCTAATCTAGTGTTCGTACCCTCACCAAAAGAAATTTGTGTCATCATTTTCATTGGGCAGAAATTAAATATACAGATTAATTTTAAGAGAGAGTGATCTCTGTACTTGATGAGCTGCCTTCTGATTTCTTTTTATTTTTCAGAACAGAGTTTAAATCATAGCAAATTCTTGATGCTGATAAAGAACTTCATTGTTTCTTGAATTATCATTTTTATTGTTGGTTATGATTCGGTGCCTTGAGTCTGTTCCGACCCACCCCCACCCTTTGTACAACAGAACAGAACGCGCTCTGGGCCTGCACCACTCCCATAGCCGCTGTTGTGTTTGAGCCCGTTGTTGCAGCCACTGTGCAAATCCATCTCTTTGCTGGTCTTCCTGTTTAACAGGCACGGTGTCCTTTTTCTAAGGATTGGTCTCTCCTAATAACACGTCCAAAGCACACGCGGTGATTATTGTCGTAAGAGAGCTGTTGTTACTAGATGGACTCAGCTTTATTCTGACTCCTGGCGACCCCAGGTGTGTCAAAGTAGAAATGGGCTCCATGGGGTTTAAAGGCTGTTGTTACCTTTTGGAAGCAGAAATCTAGGCTGGTCTTCCAGTGCCTCCATGGATGGGTGTGAGCAGCACACCTTTGGGCTAGTCATGGAGCAATTTGCTATTCGTGGTACCCTAAAATCTCACAACCAAGCTCACTGGCTTTGAGTTGAATCAGATTCATAGTAATGCTATAGGGCAAGGTGGAACTGCTTTTGTGGGCGTCAGAGTAGAAAGCCTTGTCTTTCTGCCAAGGAGCTGCTGATGGCTCTGAACTGCTGACTTTATGGTTAGCTGACCAACATGTAACGACTCTGCCACCAGGTCTCCTTTTGAGGTAATCACAGAGACTTTCATCATAAACACCATAAACTCGGTGCTGTTGAGTCTATCCCGACTCCTAATAGTCCTGTGGGACAGAGTACAACTTGCTTGTAACGTTTCCACGGTTGAAAATCTTTGCACAAAGAGACTGTCACATTGTTCTTTGGTGGAGCGACTATTGGGCTCAAACCACTGACCATGTGGTTAGCTTGAAAGCCCCCTGTACCACCTGGGCTCCTCTCTCTTTAATAAAAACTTTAATAAGTAAGAGAATACAGGAATTTCATTTTGTCAAAAGATTTGCGATTACTTTAAAAATAACAATCAAAATTTGCTAGATTTGCATTAAAATTAATGCTGATACCTTATGCATTTACCATATGAAACAAGGTGCGAAAATAAGTTACATGCATTGATTAATTCCTAAAATGAGAAAATAATCTTTAATACATTTTTGTATTTGCCATTTACTAAAGCTATCTCAATCTTAAACAAATCATAAGAGCCCATTATATGTCTTGGCATGAATACACAGTAATTACTGTGTATTACTACCACAGGAGAAAAGGCACAAAACTCTTGTGCCCTTCAGATGTCTTCTAGTGGATGTAAAGGGGGTGGAAAGACCAACACTTCCATGTGCGATGAGAAATGTTGGCCTCTAATGGAAATGAATCATATTGAAGATGCAAATGTTTGTGTGATAGGCTTTACTGGTGCTGTTACCTAGCAGACAGTACCACTGAGGCACTTACAGATAGCAAAATCCCAATTCTTATCCAAGTGAGGGATGTTTTACACTTGATTATTAATTATAGAAAACAACCTTGAGAATTTGGAGCAGCTGCTGAGTGGCTCAGATCGAGAAGGGCACAGTGAGACCCCCGCTGTGTGGGTAAACCGATGACTCACTTTTAATATCAGGTTGAGCCAGGAACTCAGACCCTGCCAAGTCAACTCCACAGGGAGTCCCACTTCAACCCACTCCGATTTCCTAAGAACAGCACTCGATTTCTACAGTGCTAAGACAAACTCCACTTCATTTGGGCATGTTGATTTCTAAATGAAGGTAGCCTGTCAAATAATGCATTACAGTGGTGTCCCAGCATAGTTTTAAAGTAGCAATTCAAAAAAGACCCTGCCTGTACTGTGGGAATTCGGTTGTGTCCTACTAGATGCAAGAAAAGGTTCACATCTAGTAATACTCTTTGCCCCCACTTAATTATTCAATTATTCTACCTGCAGTACCTTAAAGGATAGCATTGCTGTTTTTCATCTCGTGGAAGTGATGGTAGAGAGGAGGGTCATTTGTAAATTTATGCTTCTAAAAGGAGGAGTTTGAAGGAGGTTTAATTCATCAGCCTGAGGCCCAAGAAGTTACATGTGATGTAGGCTGCACATTCCTGTGTTTTGACATTGCGATGTCAGCTATCACACTGGTGAGGATTTCATGACCCCTTCAGACATGTGTATTTGAAGTCTCTCTGGCTTTATTTAGTGAACTTTAGACATGCAAAAGTACCCCGGCACTCACCTCTGGCATATTTGTTTCCCATTTTTGCCTTTTCAGAACACTCCTGCACCGACACTATAGCCAGCCACACAGATCAAAAGCCCCATGTTTATTGTCCTGCCCACATGATGGAAACTATATCTCGGGGTAAGCACTGTATCAGGTTTCCTGCCCGAGAAGACAGAATACTTTCTGTTCAGACACAAAGATTGTCCTCAAAAGAGGCATGTGTTTGTCCGTGAGGCTGCAGTGCCCGCGCTGATGGCAAAGCCAGCATTCTGAAATGTTAACAAATCACTGCTTGGGTTTTGTTTCTTTAATGCTCACTTCCCTCCCTGATCCACAACAGCACTGGGGCCTTTGTAAAAGTCTAGCTCCTTCCAGAACAGTTTTGTTCTTCCCTGGAGTGAAAAAGAAGCATTTGGGAAAGCAGAGAATTCGTCATTGGAAATGCTTTAACTGAGCTTGAAGGACACGTGTCAGTCACAGTTCTTCGTTATGTGTGTGGTGCTCTCAAGACAGTGCAGGTGTGTGATCCTGGACTTCAGTAAACTAGACTTTGCCCAGGTAGCTGAGAGGCAGCTCCCAAGCCAGAAGCCATTGTTCCTGGTGGGTCTTGAGTACCCACAAGGTGCAAATGGTTGATGGAATCAGCTACCATCTGAAAGTTTCCTTGTAACAAAGGCGGGGGACTTACTGCTGAAAACCCGATGGCGTGCATTTTCCTCTCAACAGATGGGGTCTCTGAGCAGAAATGATGTGATGGCCACTGGTTTCTGTTATAGGGAAGCAGCCGTCTGTAGTTATTTCCTCTAACAATACAGATGTGGTGACTTAGAAATCCTTCCCTGTGAATGGAATTGAATTAATTCTCTCTTTTGCTTTGTAATGCTGCGGGAGTACAAGTTTGGAGTGGCTTAGGAATATGTACATTAAATTTTAAGACTCAGAAGAAAATAAATTAATAATGAACTCTGATCCAGAGCAGTCCTTCTCAATCCTTATATATAAAATATCTTAGTAGGTTGGCCAGCTTTTCCCTTATTTCGTGATAACTTGCTTTATCCTATCAAAATTAGCAAGCCATGTTACTTGTAGAAAAGTTCTTGAAATGAAATTACAAAAGCTCTGATAATCACAATGTTCACATTCAAATGCTATTCCAGATTAGGCTTACCAGTTTTTGTTTTCAGTTATCTAATTCAATGTGCATTAAAAAATAATAGAGTGCTTAACTTAGCTGTTTGGCAAGTGTTGGTAAATGTTACTTTGTTTAATGTCCATATTCATAGGTTGAGCTTACCTATATATAGGCTATTGTTCTATTCGATAGGAAAGTCATCACTTCTACATCACCTGTGTGTCTTTTCTAAGGCCACACTAACAGAGGGTGCTAGTCTTCATTTGTTATGTAAAATGTCAAGGCTGTAGAGAACACGTCCTGAAGCGATGAGTTACAAAAACCAACTCTGACTCCACTACGAAGGATGAAATGATCGAGTCGTTATGGAAGGACATTGGCTGAGAGTTGGGAAGGCCACTTTATAGGCGCGGGACACTGCATTTAGTTATCAGATGTGCACATGAAAGATGTACAGCCTTGGGAAGCCCGTGAAGCAGTTTGAGTCGGCCCTGTACAGGCTTGCTGAGTCACAGTAGACCTGGTGGCAATAGATTACATGTATAATTGGGAGTGAGATGCTGTTACTTAAAGTACCATGCTTGGGAAGGACCTACCGAATGAAGAGAAGTCACACATGCCAATCTGGCTTATAACATGGACAGAAAACCGCCTGAGAAAGGCAGCTGACGGTCACATTAAGAAGCATGAAAAGGGCAAGAGCAGGAAAGAACAGAAAGAGATGGAAGAAAAGGAAGAGGGGAGAAGAAACGGCCAGGGAAAAGCAGGGAATATTCCTTCTTCTACAAAACAATCCCATTTAAAAATTAGAAGTAGCACAAATGGCATTCTTGGACCGTAATAAGACTTACTAGAAATTAACTTTTAAATTAAGTTTCTTCAATTAGCTAAAGAAGAAATAAAAAGAAAACTACACACTGGCAAACACTTTTTAAAAGAGAATTTCAAAGTTAGATAAAGAACATTTTGAATAAAATGATTAGCAGATGACCTCAGAATTTGTCAGCTAAAATAATAACCAATAATAGTTGTATTACGTAAAATAACTTCAGTAATAAAAGTTATATAAGTAATTAAATTAAATACGCAATTCAAAAGTAGCAATAACTAGCTCAAAGTAAAACATGAGAAAAGATTTAATAAAAGTACAAGTAGAACTTAGAAAATAGAGGAAATGAGAAGAATCAATAAAAACAATTTTTCAAAAACCCACTAGCAAATA
The DNA here is from genome assembly GCF_000313985.2 of Echinops telfairi. Classification (NCBI taxonomy): domain Eukaryota; kingdom Metazoa; phylum Chordata; class Mammalia; order Afrosoricida; family Tenrecidae; genus Echinops; species Echinops telfairi. The sequence continues at coordinate 76,553,177 of NW_022103920.1, forward strand.
AACAAAAATAAAAGGAAGTGAGACAAATATACAAAATTAGCAGTCACTCTGGGAACATAATCATTAAAAGACAGATAAGTAGAACATAACATTCTACTTTATAGAACTCTATTTGATAGTTTAAAGTAATGCCATAAGTGGTTTCTGTAGTGACAGAAAGTCCAAAACAAAAATGTTTATAGAAGAAATAGAGAATGTGTTTAAAGGGTCTTCCCATATAAAGCAGCAGACCCAGTTAGGTTCACTGGGTGAGTCTAGAAAACCTTTGAAGATGAGATAATCCCAATGCTTATGAAGAAAGTATATCAATCAACATTTGATAACAAAAAATATATATACCTTGTGAGTATCAATGCAAAAGCCTTAAATTATTAATATACAAAGTCCTATAGCACATCACAACAGTCGCTTTTCATAAAAAGTAGGATTTTTTGTAAAATTAGAGGTGACTCAATATTAAGAAATAATTATATGCATAGTTAAACATATAATAAATAATATAATAATTAATCCATATAACTATTAATATGAGCACTTCCATATATGAAGAAAAATACTTGGCAACACTTAATACCCATGCAGGTTCAGAACAGTCAGTAAAATAGGAACTGGGGAGTGCCACTTTATGGGGGGCAAGCTGTTGCTTCCTGACACAAACAGGGACAAACCCACCACCTTTCATGGCTCAAGGCTGTGGAAGCATGCTGACGGCTCGTCCTGGGGAACCCATTGAAGCAGCTGCTGGCCTCTCTCTCTGAGAAAAAATGGACACGTTGCCTCCTGTTCCCTGGCAAAAACTGCCGAAAACAGCCACCTGCAAACTTACGTTTCCTCATGTTCCAGCCTCATCCTCCCCTCCTGTCTATGAGCAACTTGGGTGAAGTGCTCCTGCTCCTTTGTGGACTCTTAAGGAATGGTAAACTGTTCTTCCATGTAAACCTGTCCCATGGTGCAGGCTGTGTGCAGGGATTATATTTAACCTGCCCCCCAGTAAATATCTTAATAAAGCACTTAATGCACATTCTAATTTCTCAAGTGTAATTGTTCCTGTTTCTGAATGTTCTATTTTATTGGGCTATTGTGCTGGACACTACCACAGCTAATATATTTTATCACACATGTAAATCTAAGTTTGCCAACAGAGTGATGACATTATTAAATTAGAGTTCAGTGAGATGTCAAAACAATTTCCACAGAGAATATTTTGGTACTCCATAGTAGATAACCCTAGGTTTCTCTGCTCTGTCATATTACGTATATTTCATATAAAATACCTAAGACATATTAAATATATTTCTTGATGTTAGTGCACAGAACAATTGAGGATTTATAAGTAGATCATTAGCATATTCAGCTGTTGAAAATCACTTATTGCAATAGCTTCTAGGTACTTAAAAATAATTAGAATTGCCTATTTTTCTAAATCGAAAAGTGAGATGTCAGCTAAGTCCATATGGAAGAAGCAGAATTGTAAATGATATGATCCAAAGTCAAAGGAGCAAAGGAGGGAATAGTATCAGAGCCTAAATTGTGAGCATCTGGTTTGCAGAGGGCTCTGGATGACAGTGGGCATCTAAGATACATTTGTGGGAACTACACGGGAAATAACCCTCTGGTGATTTCCCACTATCTATAATAGAGCGGATGAGAGGGAAGTGGTTTCCAAATAGAGTGCACTGGGAAGATGGCTATAGAAGTTCAAAATGATAAACTGACTTGAAAGGTTAAAACCTTGTCAGTTGACCCCCCTCTGGTGCACACTGGACCTGATCGGGTTTTCGACATTTTCTGTGATACTTTTTTGTTCATATGAGGGTTTGTCTCAGATGTGTTATGTCATTGGGGTGACTCTCTTGGATTTGTGTTATTTGATTTTCTGTTTTTCAGTATGAAACCCAGGATTGATGAACTTTTTAGGAATAACAAGTAGAATAAAGGTTTCTTAGGAGTACAGTAGTGGCAGTAGGGAGGGGAGTTAAAAGGGAGCTAATGTCAAGGAGTGTAGGAAAGAGAAGAGTGATTTGACACTGATTTGGGTAGCAATTGCACGATACTACTTGCTGTGATTGAACTATGGAATGATGTGATATTGGTATTAGCTCCCAATAAAATGGTTTTGAAAAACAAGAAGAAAGGAAAGGAAACTTCAAAATCTTTGGCTGCAAATGAAGTATATTGATTAGAAATACCAGGGATTTTTTAAAGCTTGTGGAAAAATGCTATTATCTTTTCATTCCATTTTCCATGATTCGTTTTGAAGCTCCCCATGTATAGCATAAGAATCCATAGTGTAATGGTGTAAGGGATTATGTGTTGGATTGCTACCCAGAAGATCAGCAGTTCAAACACACTAGCCTCTACAAGAAAGAGCAGTGAGTATGTTTGCTCTTATAAAGAGTGAAAGTCTTGGAAACTCAGAAAAGGCAAGCAGTTCACTTCAGTCCTCTAAGGTCACTAAGAGTCAGAATTGGCTAAATGGTGGTAGATTTGGCTTTGTTTTTGTGTAGAATGAACATTAGGGTGGTGCTATCCACATAACTATTTTGCCATATGTTTACACAGCTCAAACCAAAGACTGTTGGTTTGGAGTGTCAGCCAGTCAATTCTGACTCATGTGACAAAGTATGACTATTGCATAGCATTCATGGCTGTAATCCATACAGAGCAAAGCACCAGTTCTTTCTCCCATACAGTTGCTCAAACTCCAACTTTGGCTTAGGGATATAGGTGATAAGAAAATTTTCTCATAAACACTTGCACAATCCTTATTCTGTCATTTGATTTTATTCACGCCTAACATTTTGACTTTTTAAAAAATGAATTTGTAGTTGTAAATAAGGTGGGGCTTTACATTTCAAATCATCAGCTTTACATTGAACAATCCAAACCACTATCAAACCCTAGTCCATTCTAATACTCTCTCCCCTGTGGACCACCACCTTCCATTTCACTCAAGTCAACACCCAGCAACAGACAGTCCATTGCACGCCCCACCCTGCCTGGCCTCCCCCCAACCCCCCTTGACAACTTCCAAACTGGTTCCCTTTGGCATGAGAGTATTTATCTTATTTTTTTCATTTTTGTTCTTTCTTTCCCTCTGATATCAGTGAGCTCAGATAATATTTGTCCTTTTGTGATTGTCTAATTTCCCTCAGGCAAACATTTTCCGGATCTATCCAGGCCATCAGGTGCTTCGTAGTCTCCTCATTGTGTGTGCTGAGTAAGCCATGGTGTGTGTGCAAGGGTCTCTTTATCCATTCTTCTACTGATGGGCATCTAGGGTGTTTCAATCTGCTTGCTATTGTGAACAGAGCTGAGATGAGCATGGGACTGCATATATTTGTTAGCGTTATAACTCTTCATCCTTTAGGATATATATCCAGCAAAAGGATCTCTAGATCATAGGGGGTTTTTATTCCCAGTGAAATTCTGAAAGGAATTGCACTAAATAAGTTATTACATCTTGATGTCCATTCTTAATGTTCAACATTTTTGAATATTTGTGATGATATGATTATTGTTATAGTTGAAACCTAAATAAAATATATTTAAGTACAAAAATAATCTTAACTATATATTGCTCAGACAATTCCTTTCTGTGAAACGTGTTCATGGAGATATTGGAATTGAGGCCCTGATGACATCATAGGTTCCGAGTTGATTGGTAATCACAAGTTTAGCAATGTAAAACTACCATGTTTTTCCATGGGAGGACGACGAGATTTTCTGCTCTTGTAAAGATGTTTAGCCTTGGAAGCCCACAGCAGCAGCTCTACTCTGTCCTGTAGGGTGAGTGTGCACACAACTTGAATTCGTGGTAATGAGTTTGGTCTTTGGCACTGGGGTTGGTGCTGTGAGATAATGGCAGTTAGCCACCACTTATTGTAGAGCTTCCAGTCTACCAATGTTGCACTACTGTTAAATTCAGTGTCCGTCCCCTTCAACTCCTGTTAAAATGATATCCATATCTCAAAGTTAGGTAATGGTCCCTACTTAAGTAGATTTAATTTCTCTTATGTAGTAAATAAATCTGTGTTTACATAGGCTAGCTTTTATTTCTTAAAGGAATTTAATCCCATACTCATGACTCAGCACTGTATACACGCCCAGAGTAACTAACTCTTTTAAAATCATAGTGAAGCACACACTCTCTAACTCCTTTATTATCACATTTCCGAAAATGAATCGATCTGGCTATTGATAAAGGAACTAAAACATAGAGAGGGTCAATGAATCATTTTGAAAAAAATAAATGGTGAAACATAGATAACAGCCTTGTCTAATGAAGTTTAATGTTATTGCATTCTAAGAGAAATCACCATCATTAGCAAATAAACCCAAACCAAACCTACTGCCATTGAGTTCATAGCAACCCTATAGGGAAAATGGGAACTGTCCCTTTAGGTTCCCTAGATTTTAACTCTTTACAGGAGTAGATATTGTCATCTTTCTCCCATATCACACACTTTATGAAAGAGAAAGGAAAGTTGGATTCAAAGTTACAAACCAAAGACAGAGTAATCCATGGAAATAGGGGTCTGGATCTAGGTCCAATATACTGCACAAGAGTCCTACCACTCGCATGCACAGGACGAAGGGGTGTTGATCAAGTCACTAGTCTAATGTCCCCTCTCCTTATTCAGTAGACCAGGTACTATTGGGTCCATTTTGATGCACAGCAGCACATGTTTCTCAGAACAGAATTGATGCTGTAGGGTTTTTAAAGGCTAATTTTTCAGAAGCAGATTATCACTAGGATTTTCTCCCAAGGTGGGTGGGACTCAAAGTGCCCACCTTTGGTTAGAACTCACCAATTTTAACTGTGTGCACAACCCAAAGATCCTGTGAGTCAGAATTGACTTAACTTCAACTTGTTTTCTCCTCACCCGCCCAAAGCCTCAGATAGCTGTCCAACCACCGCAACAAAATCAGCACGAGTCTATTCAGGGCTGCAGCAGAAAAAAGTTTTTCAAAATAAGAAATTTGAGAAATCTAATATCCTATCTGGTAACCTCCTTATTGATGGAGAAACATACTGTGGGAAAGAAGATAGAAATTTGATTTTTTTTCCAAAAACAATCTGATTCTCAACATTTCATGAGCCAGACCTAAAAAAATATAAATGTTAGATAAAACTTCCCAAACAATTGAGGCATAAAAGGGAATAAAAATTTGTGTCAATTTAATTGGAAGAGGTCAAGAGGGAGAAAAAACAACAACAATAAAAAGCATGGTTAAAAAGTAGCATGGACAGTCTATGTCAAACCCTTCCTAAATAGAAAATATGAATTCTCACCAACTACATATTGAGATAATTAAAGTGTATTGTGGCAACCTGGCCAATAAACACATGTAAGGTTAATTGAAGGGTGGAGAGATAAATAGCTCGATGAGCCTTGCCTTTGTAATTCTCAGGTCTCTTGCTTTGTGATGGTCGGACCAGGGTGCAGCTGCCTTAGCCAGTTTCCTGTTTCAGCTGGCAAGGCTCACTTCCTGCAAGACATCCAAAAGGAGAAGCCGCATGGACCTACCCCAATGCAGCCCTGGGTGCTGGAGCAGCTGTGTGGAGACCCCTGCCAGCGCTGATGCTTACATGATCACTGATTCAGCTTCTTCCTGCAGTCAGCATCATAGTGTGTGTTTTGTGAGATGGAGGAGGACTTTGTGGATTGGTATAGAGCATTTGGGTTAATGTTGGACTTGTGGGCCTGGGCAGCACTGGGTTGGGGTGTTTTCTTGATGTGCACTTACTTTTATATAGAACTCTCTCTTATACATATGAGTTTCTGTGAATTTGTTTCTCTAATGTACCCAGACTAACACACATATGAAGAACATTTTTTAACTGATTCATATACTAGTATACAAAAGCAGACTGCAAATGCAAAAGAATACATACCACATACACCAGATTCTTTGCTCATGAAATAATAAAATTCAGTCTCAAAAGAGATAGAAAGAGAACCATGTCATCATATGCTTGGAAAAACAACACTTTCAGATAACTGCTAAATAACTAATGGGTTGGATGAAAAATCAAAATGGGATGAGCACTTAGAACTGATAAATATTAAAATATTACAATGCATTTTCTTGAGCAAGGCCATGAGCATTGAAGGAAACTACTTGGAATATGCTAAGAGATTTTGGAAACAAGAAATATTAAAATTTTATAAATGTGTTTTAACCAAAAGTAGAGAAAAAGCAATGAAAAGGAAGCATAAATAAGAGAATTTTAAAACGAAGAATAAAAACACACTTATTCACATGGTTGTGTCCCAAAGGTAAGGAAGGTAATTGTGCAAAAATCATTATTATGCAAAAATAAAGGAAGACCATGTCAGAAAACAAAACAGAGGATGACTGCATCACCACATTACAGCCAAACATCTGAGAATCGTCGCCCAGGGAAGTTGACACACAACCTGAACAAGCAATGTGGCTCTCCTCTTGCACCCCAGCATTTGTTACCACCAGACATACAGCGATCATGTGCAAACTGATTTGTTGTAACTGAAAAATAGCAAGATAGCAAGATAATCAGAGAGAGGTGTTGTGTAAGGAAGAAAGGAGCAACAGAAGTCATGAAACTAAAGATGCTCTTGTTATTTAAGGATTTAAAAGAGACACTATTTTGAAAAACTTGGTAGATAAATAAAATATTGAGGAAAAGAATTTCAAATGTGTACAAATGCTACCAGAAAATAAAGAGATTCTTCAACTTCACTAGGTTTACAAGTCTTCATACTATAAGCAGATAAGGACAATACAAAAAGAGGAAAGTGTTAGGCAGGGTTGTTTAGAGAAATAAAACCAGTGACCCTGATACATGTATAAGAAAAAAGTGACCCCCAAGGTGATTTCATATCGAGAAGCTGTTCCAATCAGTTCGCTTCAAGTTCCGGAGCCCCTTCTTAGACCACGCCCTCTTCAAAATCTCTGGGCTCCATGGTGATGAAGCAGAAAAGTAAAGGTGGAAGCAGGGAGACCACAGGTGTGACGGGGCTGAGTTGGGTAAATCCAAGACAGGCAGGAACCTGGAAGCATGTTGACAGTTTCCAGGGCCGTGGCCCACATGAGGTCACCCCTGGAACCAGTCACAGAATCCAAGCAAATGAGAAGGTGAAGGCTGGCAAGGGGTGAGGGGGAGGTAGCATTGCCCCGGGCCTCTTTTATCAAAAGACCACACCCCTGAGGAGGGAGGCATCATCAGACTGTGACCTGATTGCTAGGTCGGACTCTATCTGGTTACTTTCACCCAGGTACAAGTTAACATAAAACTAAGCACCACAAGGAATAACAGAAAAATACATATCAACATGGTAGAAATAACTAAACGAAACTAATCCCTAACAAAGTAAGGCTTCCTAAGGAATGCCTGATGGTTCCATATCAGAGAAATGATCCAGGCATGATGTTCATTGTTAGACTAAAGGATAGAGCACACATTCATTTTAGCAGTCGTGAATAACTATTTATATACGTTGTTAATGAAAGTATTAGCAAAGTAGAAACAGAAAGAATAATAGTTATCCAAAACCTACAGCAAGGAATATGTAATTATAAAATGTTAAATGCATTCTCATTGAAGCAAGTTACTAACTGAGAGTACCATGACTGCTACCTGCATATTTAAAATACACCATCAGTTCAAGAAGATGTACTAGCATATGGAATGGAAAGATAGTCATCACGATAGAGAAGACAATTGGGAATATAGGAAGTACTTCCATGAGTTAAAAAACTTAAGACCAACACATAATGAATCAGACTATAAATGTACAAAGAAAATTAGAAATAGAGTAACTCTTTCTTCAAGGCATTGCTTTTATATAATTAAATGTATACACTTAACTAGAAAAAGAAGTTTTATTCATGAAGAGATTAAAAGGGTTTTTAAAGGGAGATTGTTTTGTTTTCAGTTAGAAAGTTAGAAAGGATAATCATATAGACAGATTATCAGTTCTCTAGGTAAGTCCAGGAAATCTTTTCACATGGGTTATACAGCCTATAGAAGCTTTGGTAGTGTACTGGTTACGCATTGGGCTGCGATCCTCAAGGATGGCAGTTCAAAACCACTAGTAGCTCTGCTAGATAAAGATGGAGCTTTCTGCTCCCATAAAGGGTTGCAGTCTTGGAAACTCACAAGAGCAGTTCTACCCCGACTCGATGGCAGTGAGTCTGGTTTTCGGGTTTTTTATATCCCTTGATGGAGTAGTGTGCTACATATTGTGGTGCTAATTCCAAGGTCAGTACGTTCAAATCCACCAGGCTATCCTCAAGAGAAAGATGAGTCTTTCTTCTCCTTTAAAGAGTTACAATCTTGGAAACCTAGAGGAAAATTTCTGCTACGGAGTCTCAATATCTTGTGTGGCAGTGAGGGACCAGCACCTCTGTTGACAAAAAGATGAGGATGTGCACAAAGATGAGCCCTGGGGTGAGACAAATGACTAACAGTTAACAGAAAGATTGGAACATTGAGCCCACCCAGAGGCAACTTGGAAGAAAAGCCCGGCACTCTACCTTGATATAGCAATCACTAAGAATGCTATGAGGATCTTGAATGTGAGTTACAAGGGCAAGTCCAGTCCCAAAATGGAGGTTCATGATCATCTAAGCTTTGAAACTACAGATGATAGTTAAAAGAACATTTCAAGATACAGGCTACACTGAGACTGTGGAGTGATGTGAGACCCCCAAACAAAACATTCCAGGGGCCTAGGTTTTGTGACTTACTCCTGTGTTGAAGAGGTGGATGCAGCATGGTGTGCCTGGCCTCACGAGGCTGATGGGCGTGCAGCAGAACCACAGCGAGCTGTGTCAAGAGAGGATTCTGGAAAGCCTGGTTTTTTTTTTTAACAGCGAAGAGCATTTTTGTTGGTGGCATCAAAGAAGACACAGAGTAATATAATTTGAGATGCTACTCTAAGAAATGTGGCAAGAACAAAACAACCATAGAAGTCATGGCAGACAGGCAGAGAGGGACATAAGAGAGGATTTGCTTCTATAACTTTTGATGATCATGCTACAGTTGATAAAATTATTGTTCAGAAATGCCACAATATTAATGGGCACAATTGTGAAGTGAAAAGGCATCTTTCAAAACAAGAGATGCATCCTTACAGAGTGGTCGTGGAGGTGGATCTGGCAACTTTATGAGTAGTGGAGGAAACTGTGGAGGGGGTGGAGGGAACATTGGCCATGGTGGGAATTGTGGTGGTGGAGGTGGTAGCAGCAGAGGCAGCTATGGAGGAGGTGATGGTGGATATAGTGGATTTGGAGGTGATGGTGGCAACTCTGGCTGTGGTTCTGGCTAGAGCAGTAGTGGGGGCTACGGTGGTGGTGGACCAGGATATGGAAATCAAGGTGGCAGACGTGGTGGTGGTGATGGAGGACATGATGGTTACAGCAAATGACAAAGTTTTGGCAGTGGTCACTATGGTGGTGGTGGGATCTATAATGATTTTGGAAATTACACTGTATAACAGCAATCAATCTATGGACCCATGAAAAGGGATAGTTTTGGTGGAAGGAACTCTGGCACGCCTTATGGTGGTGCTTGTGGATCTGGTCGTGGAAGTGATGGATATGGTAGCAGAAGGCTCTAAACATTTAGCAGAAAAGGATTACAGTTCTTAGCAAGAGCGAGAGCTAGGAGTTGTCAGGAAAGCTGCAGGTTACTTTGTGACAGTCGTCCAAAGTACATCAGCAGAACTGCAAAAGCCTGCTACGGAAGTAGCGATGATTCGGTCAGAAATGTTACTGCAGCCTAAAGAGCAAACCCTTCTTGTTCAGGACCGTCATAGGCACAATTTTCAAGAAATGCAACTACTGGTTAATGCAGTGTAGTGTCAAGTAGATGTACATTCCTGGGGTCTTTTATCTGTCGTAGCTTTCTCATTTTCATTTTCTTTTCACTACATTAGGCATACTGCCCTGTAAATTGTGGTAGTGGTACCAGGAATAAAAAATTTACTCTTCAATATTAGTGTAGTTAATAAACATATTAAAATTAGTGTAGTTAATAAAATATTAACTTTTCAATGTTAGTATAGTTCAGTTTTTCTATATTTTAGTACAGAAATGTTAACAAAATGTGGTTTTGAAGGTGTTTCCTTGTGAGCTAACAAGTAAAGAAGTTCATCGTTAATTACTATTTTGTCTGACTTTTGCTAAAGTTAACTGGAAACACCTGCTGACTTGCTGTTTAAGGTGAATCTATTTTCCCATGTTGAAACCATGATATAAATGGATGCTGACACGTGGAGAGAATAGATATTTGTATGTTTGCACTGTGTGTTTTAGATAACAAGGATGAGGTATTTCAACTAGTATATTTATAAAATTAATAGCATTATGATTCATGTTCAATGAAAAAGTCTCAAAATCCCCATTTGTTTTTTGTGCATTTTCTTTAAAAATGTATTCAGCTGTGATTTAGTGTGTTAGCCTTGCTACGAGTCCCTGCCATGTTCAGAAGAAAACAAACACACATTAACTTTGGTCCCATTGGAATTGCGTGGTATCTATGCTGCTCTTGTCGATTTGACAACCCTAGTTCCTTCAAAAATGTTCCCTTCTTGACCAGTTATCAGACATTGAAGAACTAAAAATCAGATCAGTCGGTGTCCACCTTCCTGATATGATCACTGAAGGCAAACGTGTGCATAAGCAAAGGTGGTGAAGAAAGCTGATGGTGCCAGGCTATCAAAAGATATAGCACCTGGGGTCTTAAAGGCTTGAAGATAAACAAGCGGCCAAC
>NW_022103920.1:76564499-76571862 GCF_000313985.2 Echinops telfairi
GGGGAAGGAGGGGGAAAATTAGCAACTGATATTAGGGGCTAGAGTGGGAGGCAAATGTTTTGAGAATGATGAGGGCAACAAATGTGCATATGTGTTTGACACAATGGATGTATGTATGGACTGTGATGAGAATTGTACGAGCCTCCAATAAAATCATTTTTTAAAATGTTCCCTTCTTAGTGAAAGATCATTCTTCTTTGATACAGCTGTCTTTTGAACTGGTGAAGTTGAGTACATCCCCAAGAGATGAATATATTGGAGGTATGCTCATACCATCAATATTCTTGTCTGCAAAACAATTCTTGAATACAGACCTTGCAAGATTGGTCATTCAGCTGAATTCTTCAGAAAAGAAAAACTAGTGAAGAATGCATATCCCACTGAAACCACGCACACAAAGAAGCCTATATCAAGGAGATGGTTTACATGGCTATAGAGTTATAGAAGTGGGCAAGTTTCAGATCTCCTGACTCACGGAGCTATGGGGCTGATGAGCCCAAGATCAGCAGGTGAGATGTTGGATTTCTGGCTGCAGACAGAGGTGAGTGAATCCAAGGTTGGCATGTCAGCTGACAGTGGTAATGACTCCCAGGATCAGCAGGCAATGCAGCAAGCTGTTGGCTCAACTCCAAAGAACTGGAGGTGGGATGAGAGTCAGACCCAGGCTCCAGAACCAGAAAACAAATGAACAAGTAAAATTTTCCATAGTGTCCATTTACAATGGAAGCTGACCACACACCTGAGAATTTTATGACGTTAAAACCTCATCAAGGGGGATTATTACTTCAGAATTGCCAAACCACAGAGTATCCTTGCCAGCCCAGAACCTTAACCACCACAGTCAGTCATTATTTAGCGATTGTCGACTATGTTATCAAACACAGTTTTGAGACACATTGGAGGCCAAACTGACAAACGTTCTACTCTGATGTACCTCAGATTCTAGTAATAACTTAAAATCTTCTCGGAGGCACTTTCCAAAAATAGTTTTCTGATTTTTCTTCTGCGCAGAATGCTTCCATCTAAATAAAATACCTGCCTGGCAAATGAGGAACAGACACACCTCACCAACTCAAAGAGGAATCATGCCACTTCTCTCTCTTTTTAAGAAGCACTTTATTAGTAGACGCCTAAAACCATCTATTTCTGATGAAGTTTGCAGCTTTCCCAAGGTGGCAAGGAGTGAATACAGTCATCTGCTAACCAAAAGTTTGGTAATTCAAATCCACCAGCTGTTTCACAGGAGAAAGATGTGACAATCTGAGTGCTTAAAGTTATAGCTTTTGAAAAACCCTGTTGTTGCTATAACTGTTAGCTGTTGTCCAGTCGTTTCCAGCTCACAGACACGATGCACAACAGAATGGAAAAGCCTCGCAATCGGGCACCATCCTCACCATATTTCTTATGTGGGGGCCCATTGTTGTAGCCGCTGCATCACTTCCTTCTGTGGAGGAGTTTCCTCTTGTGTGCTGCCCCTCCACTTTAAAATGGTGACCTTCTCCAAAGACTGGTGTCTCCTGACAACATGTTCAAACTACGTGAGAAAAAAGTCCTCCCATCCTTGCCTCTAAGGAGAATTTAGGCTGTACTTCTTCCAAGAGAGAGATGTTTGTTATATTGGTAGTCTAAGCTACTCTCAATAAACTTCAGCACTATAATTCAAATACATCAATTCTTCTTCAGTCTTCCTTATTCAATGTCCAACTTCCACATGTATGTGAGAGAATCAGGGGCACCTTAGTCTTCAAAGAAAACTTCTTGTATTTCAATATTTTAAAGAAATCCTGTGAAGCAGATTGATTCAATGCAATGAGTCTTTTGATCTCTTGACTGCTGCTACCATAAGCACTGATTGCAGAATCAAGCAAGACAAAATCCTAGACATCATCAAACTCTTTTTTATTTACCATGATGCTATCTACAGATCCAGTTGTGAGGATCTGGGTTCTTTCCATATGGATTACGTGCATTGTAATCTATACTAAAGACTGCAATCCCTGATCTTCACCAGCAAGTGTTTAAATTCCTCCACATTTTCAACCAGCAAGGTTGTGTCATCTGCATATTGCAGGTTATTAGTAAACATTCCACCAATTCGGATACTTTATTCTGCTTCATATAATCCAACTTCTCTGATTATTTTCTCAGTATATTGACTGAATAAATATTATGATAGGATACAACCCTGATACACATTTGTCTTGATTTTAAATCATGAATTATTGCCTTATTTCCATTCTTATGACTGCCTCTCGATCCAGGTACATGTTCTTCATGAACACAATGAAATATTCTGGAATCCCCATTCTTCTCCAGGTGGTCCATAGTTTGTTATGGTCCACACAGCTGATGTAATTTCTTGGCATGGTAAAAAAACCCAAACCACATGTAAACATTTTTTCTGGTAAATCTTTGCTTTCTGCTAACATTTATCTAACATCGGCGATGTCTATGTCTTGTTCTATGTCTTCTTCTGAATTGAATGTCTGGCAGCTGTCAATATATTGCCATAAATAGATGGAGGATCTTCAGCAAAATGTTACTTGCATGTAACATTAATGATATTATTCTATAATTTATGCATTCTGTTGGGTCATCTTTCTTTGGCATTGGTACAAATATGGATCTCTCCCAGTCAGCTGGCCAAGTAGCTGTCTTCTAAATTTTTTGGCATAGATGGTTGAGTGCTTCCAGTGCTTCATCAGCTTGTTGAGACATTTCAATTGACATTGAATTCTTGAAGCCTTGTTTCTAGTCAATGCCTTAGTCTTCTTCCTTCAGTACCATTGGTTCATATGTTGTCACTTGAAGTGGTTGAATTTTGACTACTTCTTTTTGGCACAGTGAATCTATTCATTCTTTCCATATTCTTTTCGTGCTTTCTGAATAAGTCAATATTTTGCTCACAGAATCAATATTGCACAAGCTTGAATTTTTGTCTTTAGTTCTTTCAGATTGAGATGTGCTGAGCGTATTCTTCCTTTTTGGTTTTCTAAATCTAGGCTTTGCATATTTCATTATAATATTTTATTCTGTCTTCTTGACCTATTCTTTGGAATTTTTTGTTCAGTTATTTTACTTTGCCGTTTCGTCCATTCACCTTAGCTATTCTGCAATTAAGAGCAAGTTTCATAGTCTCCTCCGACATCCACTTTGACCTTTTCATTCTTGCCTGTCTTTTCAGTGACCTTGTGTTTCTTCGTGTATGATGTTTTTGATGTCATTCCACAGCTCATCAGGTCTTCTGTCACTAATGTTCAATGAGACAACTCTGCTACTGAAATTCAGATAGGATACTTAAGGCTGTATGTTGGCTCTTGTGGACTTGTGTTCATTTTCTTCACCTTCAGCCTGAACTTCATATGAGCAATTGATGGTCTGATCCAAAGTTGGCCCCTGTGCTGATTTTAACTGCTGATATCTAGCTTTTCCATTGTCTCTTCCCACATATGTAGTCAATTCGATTTTTTGTGTATTCCTTCTGGAGAAGTCCACGTGCATAGTCAGACTCCTATTGTACTGTTGAAAAAATGGCATTTGCAATGAAGAAGGCATTGGTTTTACAAAACTCTATTATATGATCTCCATCCCAGGCTATATTTCCCAACTACTGTTCCTTCCTCTTTGTTTCCAACACCTATCACCAACAATTATCAATGCATCTTGATTGCATATTTGATAACGTCATACTGAAAAATTTGGAAAAATTCTTAAATTTCTGTGTCACTAGTTTTAGTGATTGGTGCATTAATTTGAATAATAGTTTTGTTGACTGATACTTCATGACTGTGAACATATATAAGCCTATCACAGACAGCATTGTACTTCAAGATAGCCATTTGAATGTCCATTTTAATGATGAGTGTAATGCCATTCCTCCAGAATCTGTTATACCAGCAGAATAAACCTTTTTTTAACCTGAATTATAATGGCCCAAAGTGTCCCATTTACATAGGGAAAGATACTATGGGGACAATTATACTCTGACCTAAGGAACTGCTAAGAGTTAGAATCAACTGATGCCAGCGGGGTTTTCCAGAGGGTTTGACTTCTCCCTAAAGCAAGAAGATGTTGTTAGCTGTTAGGTGCAACCAAACCAGATCAAGTGTTTAGGGATGACTTCACACGGGAGGCACCTGTGTGAACAAAGCCTTAGAGATGCAAACTAGCACATAGCCTGACATAGCAAGGAAATGATTTGGAATTTTTTTGTTGTTGCTTGGAGTACATGAGGGGACTTGAAGAAGGATTATTCAGAAGGGAGGAGCGATAATGAATGTGTTTGGGTGAAGCATCGAGAGATTAGAATGTGTTCTGTCATAAGTGAGAAGCGCTGATGGAGTTTGAGCAGCAGGCAGAACTATCTATCAGTTATCAGTTCTCTACAAGCGAATGATGTTGGGTAAGTATTTTTGCCTTTTCATTTGTATTGTTATAATCATCATAAAGCTCTTACATCACATAGTAAATATTTAATACAGTTTTGATAAATTAATGAATAATTACAATATATTAACCACTCAAGATTCATGGCTTGAGGCTTGTTTTTAATATGCATACATGTTTTCTGATAAAGACATACCTAAAGATTCATAGTTTTAATTCATGCAGCAGCACCTTGGATAGTAGGCCGGGGGATCTGCTTCATTACGATGATACTCAAGAAACCACGATGAAACAATCCTACCCTGTAACAAATGATGTCACCAGGACGCAGACTCAGATTGATGGGAACTAACAGTCACCACATATTTGAGGATGCTGGATAAATTTTAAAAATATGTAAATACTTTGATGTTTATTCTTTCTTCAGGCCTCCTCTAATCCCTTGGACCTGAAGAACCAATTGTCAAGTGAAGAAGTAGTTCATTATTGCAATCTAAGCCTTTTAATCATATTATCACTGATTTGCAGTATTATTGCTTTACCCCAAAGAATTTATTTTAAAATATACTTTATTAATGAAATTTATTTTCTAATGGACATTGAAGAGATTTGGATAGGATAAACAAAAATGAACCAACATTGAAAACTTTACAATATTTTATAGTATAAAAACGACAAAGGTAGCAGCTTCCACAAAAGCTTAGCAGAATTTTTAAGAGTTTGGGGAGTTGTGCAGTGTATATGTGCAAAATAAAAGCTTTCACATCGATATAGAAAAGTGATGCCAGCAACAGGCCAATTAGAGTGATAAATCTGTTGAGATGGATAACAGCAGAAGACTCTGGCCTCTGTCGCCTCACTAGATCGTGTGCACACCCGAGGACACCCTTCCTCTATCTTCCTCACCAGCCAGTGACCGCCCTGAGACACTACTGCTTCCCTAAGAGCAATTCAGTCATGTGACCCACTCAAGTGTTCTGGATCATACACGGTGTAAGATCATTATTCTGTGCCCACAGACATTAAAAAGGTTAACATGCTTTGAATTTAATCCAAGAATTAGCTCACTAACACTTTAATACCCCAGTCAAAAATAGGAGGGGGCATGAAGGTGGAATATCATACTGAAATCTCAACCAGAAGAGAGGCTGGATTGAGACAAAAGGAGGAAAGGGCTTCATCTCTACTTAGTAGGCATAATTAGTCTCACACAGGTACTTAGTGAGTCACTGCAGGTCTGCAAAACCCCAGCCAAGGGACAAGTGCCTGCATCTGCATGAAGCATTTTCAGCCTGTGATTATTAGCAAAAGCAGAATTCTGGAAAAAGCTAGGATGAGAGGAGCAGGTGAAAAGAGGATGTAAGATAAGAGAACATCTACAACTATTCGAGAAAAAATGGGAGGAGTTGAACATGGAGTGGGGGTCGGGACGTTGTTAACACCAGGCAGCTCCTTTTTCTGAGACCAAGTAGGAAGTATTCCTTTAAAATCTTTCAAGACTTAGAGCTTCACTTCAAAACCAGATTCATCTACAGCATATTTAGCTGTAGGAATATAATCAGCACGCACATAAAGCAAGATTGCTGACATGCTCACAACAGGAGGCTGCTCTTTCTTTAGAGCTATTCTTTCTCAAACGTTATAGATTTAGCTCCTCAAGCTTCCCTATTAAAACGAGAAAAAGCATTCCCTTATCAAATATAAAGACTTTTGTAAGATTATCTAAGTTGTTATGACTGGTTATTTTATTAATTCTTGTTTGATGCTCCAGAATGTACTTAAATTTCTACAACTTTTGGAAATATTTAGTGAATGTTGGTTACTATGAAAACTGGAGATAAAATGACAATGAGATGGTCCAGTCCTAATGTCTTTTAAAGTCTAAAGAGGAATATGAGCAAGAAAAGAAGCACCATAAATGGTTGTGAGCAATCCTTATTTCTTAATAAGTATTAAGAAAGATATAGTAGGAATTCCTGGCATAGTCTAAGATTTCAGGGGAAATTAAAGTGAGTAACATTTTTCTTAAAATATAGAGAATTAGCCAGCGAAATATGAGAGAAAAGGTTTGATTTGACTTTTTCTTTAACTGTTAAAGATACTGGTCAGAGGTACAGAGTGAGGAAACATGGTGGGGGAGCACATAAGTGGGGACAAACTGTGGGGAGGAGTGAGGGAAGATCACTCTAGCTAGCATACAGATGGAAAGCAAGATGGAAGTATGAGGTGAGTCTGAAAAGTAAATAAAGTAGAAGGTTAAAAAAACAGTACAGGTAAGCTGGGAGAATTCTGAAATTGAAAAGGGGCACCTAATATTATATTTTGCTAGACATGGCCATAAATGGAACCATGGTCATTCTATTTAAGAACCAAAGAAGTAAGTCAAAAGGATGCATCACTCTTATTTGTATTTTTAAATTCAATTTTAATGTAGAATAGCTTGAAGAGAAATATGGAGAGGCATAGGGGGCTCAGCGAGAAATAATTCAGAGTAATGTAGGTAAGAGGTGTTTATGACCTAAAACTGGATCATTTGATAACTTGGAGTGAGATGTGAGAGAGTAGAATCACAAAGATTCCTTAGAATTGGTAAGCGAAGGAGTAGATGGAGAAGAGGGGTGTTACCAGGATCATTCCTAAGCTTAGGACTTGAGCAACTGAGTGGGGCCGAGGACTTTTATTGAGAATTGGGATGATGGAGGAGAATCTAGATTTGAGGAAGTGGCTAGAAGGTGGTTAGAGGTTATCACATTAAGTTTGAGGAGTATGGGAAATTTTTAAGAAGAAACGTTGATTAGATAGAGCTGGCTGTCAAGAGAGATAAAATCGAGGAGCCTTGGCAAATGTAATAAATAGAAAGGAAGGGGGGGGGTTTGTTTGTTTTTAGGAAGATATGTTTGAAGAAACAATTGGGCCTTGTATCGGACCTCAATGATTTCCAACATTTGATAGCTATCTTTTAAAGACAAGAGTGCTG
>NW_022103920.1:76573336-76575935 GCF_000313985.2 Echinops telfairi
ATATTTTATATTCTATTATGATGTTGTGGAATAAATATTTAGGAATCGAATGAAGCTCTCAAAAATGATTATTTCATCTCCTTTCACCTTCTGAAAGCTGACTAATCAGGTATACATAATTAAAGTCCATGGTATCATGTGTCTGTGGAACTAAATACATATTATATATGGCATTTCTAAAAGTGGAAAATTTCTGACACAAAGAAATGCTCAGAAAGTATTTATTTTCAGCACTTTACCTTTTAAAAAACCTTCTAGCTTGTTTTAACATCCGCCGTCAGTCTGTTACTACTGTGACTTCCAAATTGTTGGGCTCTGCTCTCGATTGAGTCATTTGACCACATAGAAATCTTCGGAAAGAAAAAGTACTAGGTTGGTGCATTTTCTGAAACCTTGTAAATCTGAGTATGCCTTTGCAATACAATAAAATCATTGGGTCATAATCCTATCCCCCAGCAAGTCTTTAAAGATATTTCTTCATAGCCTTATGGAATTTTTATTGTAGCAAAGGAGAAATATGAGACTGATTTGATTTTGCTCCTTTGAAAATAGCCTCCTTTCTTCCTTCTGAATCCTAACAGAATTCTTTAATCTTGAAATGTAACCATTTTACTGGTTTTCTTGTGTCATAGAGCTTAGTATGCTGGCTTTGCTTGGGAATGATTGAGACCTCTGTTGTTGTTACGTTCTGTCAAATCAATGCTGACTCCGGACTACGCTATGGGACACAGTAGACCAGCCCGAAGGGGTTTTGGTGGATGCTTCTGAACCGCTGGCATGTCCATTAGCCAGTGTGCTCTTTACTGCTGAACCACAAGGGGTCCAGTGTAGACGTCTGTCGAGCTCCCTGGTGGAGCTTCAAGTAAGTTTTGGACTGACTGCTAACCCCAGGGGCAGTGGTTCAAATACACTTATTATTCTAGAAAGCGAGATGGGGTTATCTGCTCATTTTTGTGTGAATATTTACAACCATGGAAACCCTATCCAAGGTCTCTGTGAGCCGGAAGGGATTGCATGGCCATGGGTTTGGTTTTGTTGGTTAGACTTCCCAGATCAGTCTTTTCCAAGATGTGTAAGGTTCTCTTTGCCTATACTGTAGATTGTTGTTTCTCACCAATTTTAAGTAAGTAATACTATTCTTTGCTCATGTGGCTTTCTCTGATATGCCTTCTATTACTACCTCTTGCATGATTTTCTAATTATTTTTTGTTATTTCTTACTTTGTAAGTCTTCCCAGAGTTAATTTTTTGCAAGCACTTCTTGTGCAATGCTGTGTGATGCTACTATTTCTAAGGAACATCTCATTTTGTATTCTAATTTTTGAAAAAGTTAATTGACCTTTATAGGGGAGACAAGGAAAAATAAATTTATGCAATTCTTGCCTAATAGCCTCTTATTTTTATGTACTGTTGGAGAGGATATCTGCTCAGATTGAAGGAAGGCAAGCATGGATAGATCGTTTGGAAAGATTATATCAGAAATGTTATATCATTCTGGAGGAGAATCAGGAAAGGAATTGGTCAAGACTGAAAAGAGAAAAAGAAGGAGGAGGAGGAGGAGGAGAGCTGAGTTAAACAGAACATTTGGCTCAAACGAAGAACCATAATTTGTGGTTCCTGCCCTTGGGGAACATTGAACCCAGTTGGGGGAAATGAGAAGTCTTCAAACCATTACAACCACATAAGGTTCATTGGTACATAATTGTGAACAAGCAATGCTGATAAGTTTATGGCTCTGACACTTTCCTATTTGATGATAATAAGACGTGCTGAAGTATACAAGCAGAACCATTTTCTTCTTCCACTGAAATGTCAAAAAAGAAAAAGCATGCTCACAGTGCCTTCTCAGTCCATACATTTTCTGATAAATTTCCTTATAAAATTACAATGCTTTGGGGGATCTGAAATATAGCCATTTACTTCATTTTTTAACTTTACTTTCAGTATGGATTCTAAATTAATCTGTTCTTGTATTCTGATTACTTTTATCTTCTAAATTTAGCCAGGAAAAAAAAGGGAAAATAAATACTTATATATGCAGTTGTTTCCAAATGACATTTAGTATAAGTGAGGTTATAATTACAATGCAAACTAAGCATTTTAGTTTATATCTAGAAACTGTTTCAAAGTCATGGATGTTTTTGAAATTCCCTTAAATTGTGGGATATATCACATTTTTTATGCTGAAAAAGCCCCCCAGTTTTTTGTGGTAAAATTAGGTGCCCTGGTTTATACTCGAGTTTATACGGTATTTTCATTTAAATAAATTTATTTGAAAACTTGTAATATAAAATTACCAACTATATTACAACACGCACCTTAGAGGACAATTGCTATGGCAATGTAGAAGAATAATGCCATATTAATCTCATGAGATCTCTAGGTATGTTTAAAAGAAGCCTTATTTTACATCTTGCTATGTTGCACATTTAAAATTAACAAATGCATTGTGATTTGGCATCAATTCGTCTTTTTGATTATTCAGCACTTGGTGTCTTTATTTATTTTAAACATTTTATTGAGGGCTTATACAGCTCTTGTAGTAATCCATACATCCATTGTATCAAGCACATTTGTACATATGTTGCCATCACTATTTT
>NW_022103920.1:76577426-76596113 GCF_000313985.2 Echinops telfairi
GTCCCCTTCTTGTTTTGTCCCACTGTGGGGGAATCAGACGGGGCTAACTCCCCACCACGTTTACTTAGAGGACAGAGTAGAAGAGCCCCAGAGGATTTCCAAGGGTACAATCCCTCAGGAAGCAGATTGCCATATCTCTCTCCCATGGAATGACTAGTTGGTAGGCTCAAACCCTCAGCCTTTTTGTCAGCAGTGAGCACTTTGACCACTGTGCCTCAAAGGCTTATTTACACACAACAAAACTAGAGTTTAGCAATTTACGGACTTCTAGTAGTCCAAAAACCAAGGGGATAAAGAAGCAGAAAGGAATGTTATAAACAAGAGGACTTCAGACGAGATGAACAGATTTGTCTAGTTGGCTATGACTGAGCAGATTTAAGCCTGAAGTCATAGCTGCTCTGGAGTACGCCCACTGGGGCAGGTGGCAACTAGAGCATGAAGTTATTGTTATTTTCACTAGCAGGTCTCAAACAGAATCATGATCTTTCAGGACAAAATGAAAGGCCCTTCCATGTGTACAGTATTACAAGTGCCCTACTCACTTGCCATCCTTGAGTTGAGATAACAAGAAAAAGAAATCAACTTTATTTAAATGGGGCCTTTCTGCCACCACCTTAGAGGTACTTAAATGGATTCTAAATACTTAAAAAGAGCCACAGATGAAAGCAGTTCAAGCCACTGTCCAGTGCTAATGGGTTCTTTGAAGCCTACTTGGTTCCCAGTTACCCCCCACCCCTTTCCCATGGTCTGCGACTTGGAGAATGGAGAGGTGGTAAGGGGTGGAATAGGGCCTGGAAAAACCTGAGATCACTCCGTGAAAGTAGTTTAGTTTATTTTAATCCTTTCAAATGGCCAAAAACTCTTCTTTGGGCAGGCCAAAAGACTGGTTCACAAAATCTGCAGGACTTTTCCCCAAAACATCAGCCACACTAGCAGTTAGAATAAAGGGGGCTGTTTGGAAGTCTCTTGTTTTTTATTAAGTATCCGAACTCGTTAGGGCCCTGGAGCATGAAACTGTGTCTTTATTTCTAAGGGAACATTTCCTAGATTTTACATGCTCAAAATATTTAATCTTGCTGTTTGCTTATATATTTTCTTCCAAAATGTCATTGTGAGTAATCTCCTTTCATATGTAAACAAATCTATGGTTTGTTTCATTCTCCACTCGAATAATTTTAGGAAAGTTGTGTTCAACCGTATGTATGGACTATGATTGTTACAACTTAATGTTATTAATATGTTATCGCTCTTTTCAGAGTCTGTGTGTCACCTAGACTCCATTCAAGAAAATCCTTGCTTATTTTTTAATCTTCCCAGTTAACATTTATGTGAGAGTTTTCTACGTATATTGTTTCTTTGAGTTGATTCGGTAATTTAAGGAACTGTTTTATATTTTATTTTGCTTAATATAACTTAAGACAAAACATATTTCTGGAATGGACCATCACAATGGAATTGTGTTAAAAGCAAAGTACCCAATAACCTCTTCGATGCCGATGCACAAGCTCACTATTAAAGCATCTGACCGAGGTATTAAAATGACAGACAGCGGAATGTTTATGACTCTGGAGTAAAATGCTGGGCCTGTTGTTTTTCCAGAAACTATTTGTTTCATCTCAGGACCTGCTTGGTTTTACTCCCTGATATGATTTCCATTCCTTGAGGCCAGGCCTCCTAGATACACCACCCATGATCCACTGACTTCTGTCATCTATACATCAAACAATGCAGGGATCGTTGGAGTGTATTATTTTTAAAAACAGGTCTGGTACTTTCTTGGCTCCTTTGCAACTGTTATTATTGGAAATTTTACAATTTTATGGAATTCAATGGGACCCTACAATTTCCTTGAGTGTAGGATTTCGTCTTTCCTGTGTTTTTATGCCACAAAACTCAGTTTCAAAGAGAAACACTCTTCTTTCTGCAAGGAATAAAAGGACCTCAGCAAATTCCTAATCTAATTAACATCTTTAACAACTCAGACAATAAATGGACTGCAACTTCTCTTGAATCTCTGTGCCACCTTGTTAAGCTCCTTTCCAAGACGGCTATAAATCAAAGGAGAAATGCTAAGGTCAGTGCACATGTTTGTTGCTTGTTCCAATGCGAAAGGCTGATTGCTTTCCCAACTGCTCATGTAGGCTGCATATTTTTTTTAGACTTGTTTAGCATTTCAGGTTTGGAAAAGAGGCCCCTCTGACTATACAGGATTATATTTTGGCTCAAGTTCCTTAAATCCAAATCTAATAACCCGGTTGCTCAGTGTACAACAGATTATGTGTGCTCTAAAAAAAAGTGATGAATTAGCACATTAAAACTTATGGAGACATACTGCCCTGCATTATTTAATGAGAAACTATGTCATACTATTAATAACTAATTCCTTTTTATATAAAAATAAGTCATAAATATTGCTATTTCCCTTGAGGCTCTCATCTGCTCTGTAGTTGTGATGACTTATTAAATAAATATGTCAGTGTTACATATCTTGGTATCAAAATGGTCCTTGGACACAATTGAAATTGAGACATGTGGTACAGAAGCTATGTCTGACCACCTCTGGCTACACAAAGGAGAAGAGCATCCAATTCCATAACTGCCCAAGAACAATTCCTATGAAACCAGTCAGATACACTTCCTCCCTCCAATGGTCTTTATTCTGTTCTGACATCAACACTTCCTCCCAGGCCCTCTCTTTCTCTGCGGGATTCAAGAATCCGTTGCAATCCCCCAGAACTCACAGATAATACTTAGGATTATGGGGTTCATTAGGCAGCTCACAAGTTACTACCAAAATGGTAAGGCTCTTTGGTCCTCTTCGTAGCCACCATGGCAGACATGTTTCTGTCTAGTCCATGCTCTCTTCGCCACATGGTCCCTTAGTCTTTGTCCTGCTTAAGCACGTTTTACAAGGATCTGTTAACTATAATAATAAATACCCACAGGGCACCCCATTCTGCCAGCCTGTTTCCTGGCCAAAGGCAATCAGCTTTCCTCCTTTCGAGAGCCAGGAAGCCCTCTGATACACCTCACGGTCTGGGAGCGGCTCCTCTTCTCTGTTCCACATTCTCCTTACAGAGACTTCTGCTCCCTCTGCTGCCGCCACCACTGTGTCGGGCAAGGGTCTCATACGCACTCTGCTGGTGGCTTTTTTTTTTTTTTCAAAGCGTGATGGGATTCCTGCTTTTGCTTCTAGATGGTTCACTTTTATACCCAGTGGAATGGCAAAACTCAACAAGAATACTGATAGAAGAGCCATTCCAGCAATTTCACTTCACCACAGACACCCAGAATCAAAGGCAACTACTGAGTAATCATTTGAATGTAAATTGAGCATATTTTAATTTTAATGAAAAGGGAAAACGTTCTAAAACACTTTATCTTTCAGTTAGATGAGTACTGTGGTGAACTTTGCCAAAAGAGTTTTGTGTACATTCTTAGTTATCTGGTGCTGCTATAAAAACCAGTCACCAGTGGCTGGTTTTAAGAAACAGAAAGTGATTTAATCACAATCTGAATGGCGCCCCCCGGTGGCTCAGTAGCGACACATCGCACTGCCAAATGAAAGGCCAGCAGTTCGAAGTCACTGGCTCCTCCCCGGGAGAAAGGTGAGTCTTTCTACTATTGTAAAGAGAGAGAGAGAGAAATGCAAACTCACAGGGGCGGTTCTACCATGGACTACAGGGTCACGATGAATCAGAATCAGAATCCGTGTGAGAGGATTAGAAGCCAGAGTTCAGGGTGTAGGTTTTAGGGGGAAGCTTTGTTGCTGTGTTGACTCCAGGGAAGTTCCTTCCTGGGTTCCTTGGTGATCTTCATGTTCTTGACAAACCTTTGTCCCATCTCTGTTAGCTTGCTTGTTTAATATTTTATTATATCTCAAAAGAGACTGCTGTAAACTAACCCTATACTCATACTGTCTCAGCACGTAAAAAAGAAACGCCATTACCAAATGAGATTTTTGCCACTGCTTATGCAGGCTGGTTGACCACACGTATTTTGGGAGGACACAATTCAATCCATAGTCTGGACCTTTTCCTTCATCGCTAGTGGATATACATGATCCATAACGGACTTGTGAGAAGATCCTGGGATTTGAACCAATGCCTTTTTTGACACAACAAATTGATGAATGGCTCAGGGATAGAGTTTGTCTTGACATAATTTTTTAAATGGGGTCGGGGGTGGTGGAAGGGGCGACTAATTACTTTAAGTTCTAATTCATAAAGGGTATTAATTTTTGTTACATAATATTAATCATCAAGTAATTTAGTTGGAATAGAAAAGTTGGAATATGTACCTCCCTGTTCCATGTATAACCCTAGTTTGTCCCCTTCCTGTTACGTATGTGTACAATGTGGCTTGCATGCCCAAGATTATATAAGTTTGTGAGAGAATACATTTGCCCCCTCTTTCTGGTTCCAGTCTTCATGGAAGAGGTGAGCCCTGGCATGCCTTGTCTGATGTTTCTTTAATTTACCCTTCAATTATGCCTCTTGGACCCATTCAGTTATGAAGGCAGGTTGCTCAAAATAAAATGATTTTTAAAGGTTATTTAAAGGTTATTCTAGATCATTAGTAATTAAATAAGTGGCTACAATGTCATCTTTGACCAATCATTATACATCTAAACAAACAATGAACAATGCAAGTAAATTTGGTACTCATATATTATTTGTGGTATAAACAAGGGATGGGATTTGTTTTAATTTTAATTTAATTTAATTTGAATTGGTTTTTAGAAACCTATTTTACTATTATGTGTGCAACCAATATCATAATATAGTAATTCTGTATCTGGCTACTTGGTCACATGAAGTAAGAGACATTTTTAGCAAATTTGATTTTTAACAGCCAAAATTGAAATTAAATAAAGTTTCTGATGGTGAGCAAATGGTTCATTTAATTATGGTACATCAACCACTTAACATATTATACAGTCACTAGTGTATTGGTTATAAATATTATACACTAACACAGAAAAAAGCTTAGGAACTAATGTTAGGGGGGAAAGAGGACTTAAATGGTCATGCACACTCTAATTACAGCTGTTTTAAAATATTTATATGAAAAAGATGTAGGAGAAGGGGATAGTCCAGAATAATGATAACTTCTGTTTTGATGATAATTTTTCTTTTCTGCTTTCCTGACATTTTCATGATATGGGCACATGATCATTATTTTTATATTATTTATGAACCACCAGCATGGTTGGCTCGGCAGAGCTTCAGGGAACATAACTATTGGAAAGAAGTGGCCTGTATCCAACTTCTCCTTACACCATCTTGCCCCTTTCTAAGTTGTGATAAAAGGGTGAGGAAGAAATATTTTGATGATCAATAAGGCCAAGCCAACATGCCATTTCAGGAAAGGTTGCTAAGCCATGAATATGCATTGCTGATAATTTTAGGAAATTTTACACACTAACTCAATTGCATCTGTTTCCACAAGTTCAGGGTGGAGGCAAGAAAATATACATTAAAAATATATTTCCACAAAATGTTTTATCAAATAGAATTGCAGTTTATGAAAAAGTTTTATGTCTGAAGTGGAAGGTAAGTCAGTCAAGAGGCAGACTGTGAAACACCACAGCTGAGCATATTCTTGTCCTCAGCATGATCAATTCTCCAGCCTCCAAGATTAGTGTTATCTCCTGGGCTGAGACCCGAGGGACAGAATCTTTGAGGAGTGGAGTGTGTTATTAAGATGAAGTTCTGATTTGTCACTAAGTTTGGATGGCATGCAATTTTTCAAATTCACAGTTAGCAGCTAGCTATCTGCGGTTCCTTCATCCCCAGCTGCGGCTTCTCTCTGTCATTTAGATCAGTTTGTAGGAAAGACTTGGGGAACTTAGCCACTCCTGGGTGAATAAGGAATTAGACTTGATTTTTTAAATGAAACTACATATTTCATTGAATATTTGTTGCACGCAATCTTACTTGACTGCCAATGTGACTAAAATGAATACGAGTAAATTGTGCTTTTCTTATTTTCTTTAAGTATTCTTTAATGTTTCCCTTTCTTGTATTTTCTCTGCATGAAAAAGGGAAGGTTCGAAATTGGGAATAGGGCAGGGAGGCTTACTCTGGCGACATAAGAGAGACTTCAACTCCACACCAACCCAAGACTGACCACCACAAGGTAGAGGTTAGACAGGCCTCAACCCCCATCTGTCTTTACCCTATTCTAACACCAACAGCAATGGTTGGATTTGATGTCCACTTGATGTACCTGTATAAAGGTAGTGATGGAGTCCAACACATTAATCAACACATCCTTGAGGCATGGCCTTTCATGAGAACTACTGTGAAGAACTTTGCTCTCACACCCCCTTTCACCTTCCTGGTTCCCTGGACTCTGCGTCTCGCTCTGGGGTTGGAGGCCCATAGGATCTGCAGACCCCAGGTTCTGTGGTGCCCTGCCAGATTCCCGCCAGCCTTCTATTCACCTGGCCATCCCCACTGACCTGTGATCTCCTAGCTCCCTGCTTCACCTTCTGGAACTTGTGTTAGTTTGGAGGGCCCCAGCTAGCATCTGACCCACAAACTTGAGTTGGAATTAGCTGTCACTCTCTTGATAAAAAAATTGTTTTTGGATATCAGGCTATTTTGTATACATATGCGTTTCACTACTTTTGTTTCTCTAGAAAATTCAGCCTATCATACCTACTATTCTTCCTGTGGTACTCCACTTTGATCATCTATTGTAACTGCCACACAGGACTCATTCACAGATGATACTCATGACTAAGTGGCTTTATTAGGGAAATTAATAAGCTGCTACAAGCCAGGATCAGAAAACATTAAGGATATAATCTTTTTTCCACAGTAGTGCATCTCGAGTTTTACAGCCAAGTGTCTCTCTCTCTGGTCTTCAGCTTCTCAGTCATGTGGTCATTTTCTTCGGGTCTCCAGGGGCCGGGAAGCCAGTCCACTGCTCTGCTTCACAGTCTCATAATCTCAGTGCTGATCATCTGTTCTGTCTCATGGATGCCCTTGCCTAGGCCTCTCTGTCCATTGTTCTCCATGTCACATCCTTTGGTGTATTCATCTGGTCTCATCGTCTACACCTTTAGGCAGAGATCTTGACTGTTCTCCACTGGTGGCTCTTCTTCCTCAATGGACTGGCTTCTGTGATAGCTCTCTCAAGTCAGGGCAATGGCACTAAAACTGACCGATCCTATGGTCAATTTTAAGGATGCCTAGTTTTCCATTGCATACTAGTGTTTCACATACCCTATTTGCATAACCCTGGCCATCCAATTATTTGGTGGGAGTTACAGGGACAAAGATAGAAGAAATTTCAGTTTACCATATTTGTGTTAATCACAAGTTCACATTCAAGGTGGACAATATAACCAGACTGAAGATAGGACTCTTCAAAGAACAAGATACTTAATTTATTTCTCAAACCAAAGAGATCAATTGAAATGTATTTTTTAAGCAAGAGCCCCTCCACAGCCCCACCCTGGCCTCCCAGGCACCCAAGTGGAGGATATTTGAATCTATGCATGTGTTTGAATCTAGCCTCCTAAATCAGAATCATCAGATTCTGCTTTCTCTATTTGGATAAAGACTACTTAGAGCTTATAGGCAAGACCTCAAGATCACTTGACAATTAGAGAAATGTTGTGGTCAATCCTAAGCCAGGTGCCCAACAACTAAAAATGAAAATAAACAAAACAGAATGATGAGAGCAACAAATGTACAAATGTGCTTGACACAAGGGATGTATATAAGGATTGCGATGAGTCGTACAAGCCCCCAATAAAAAGATTTAAATTAAAAAAAAAAAGAAACAAAACAAAACAAAACAAAATAAGTATGCTGGGAGGACCTTCAAAATTTGTATCTGAATTAGAAGTCATGAACAAAAACTGGGCTATACCTAAATGGCTCATGAGTTTTCCAGGAGGGGTGGGGGCATAATATTGAGTGGCGAATTTTCCCCTTGGGATCTCTGTAAGTAAAACTGAACATCTTCCCCATAGCTTGGTGTCCCATTAAGTTGACCCATCATCAGAAGTGCAATGACTCCCCCAATACAGACATGACCTCTCCCTCCTCTTGATCAGATATTCGAGTAAAGTTCACTAGTTTATTAATTTGGGGTGACGGTAGACCACTGCTATATGACAGGAATTAGTTGTTCTTCTCCTCTTCCTACCCCCAGCTCAGACATGGAAAACTGATCCAATCTACCATCTCTCTCACGGTGGATTTTAAGGTATTCTCATTAGGGGATGAACTGGGGAAGCACTCTGCTTCACTGGTTGCGGGGACCAGGCTAGGAGCCTACACATTCTGCGAAGTAGAGCATATCTTTGTCTGGGTCTTTATTTTTATGGTAGTGGACTCATGGACTATTTGTCGTTTTGTGATCGACTAACTTCACTCAGCACGATGGTTTCCAGGTCCATCCATAGCATGAAGTGTTTCAGCATTCCATCGCTGTTTTTTTAAGGATGCCTTGTATTCCATTTTGTATCATATTTTGTTTGTCCATTCTTCACCTGATAAGAATATGGGCTGTTTTTACCTTCTTGCTGTTGTAAACGATGCTGCGATGAATGTGGGAGAACACGGGTCTGTTTGTCTTCTTTCTCTTACTTCAGGTCATGGGTGCTAAGCAAAGTGTTATAAAGATATCAGGTGGTGCCTGACTACCATAAAAAAAAAAAGCATCTGAAATCTTAAAGGCTTGTCTCCAAACAAAGAACTATTACCTAAGGACATTTCAAATGAGAGTTGTGGCGATCTACTTTTAAAGAATCAGCCATTGCAAACCCTACAGAGCACAAAGTTTACTTCGACCCACATAGGTATTTCAAAAGCTGGAGCCAACTTGATGACAATTTTCCTTTTTATTATTTTTTTTAGATCATGATAGAAAGAACTTGTAGACATTTCTGCACCTTCCCACTATTGAGGAGGGGTACATATGCCTCATCCTCCAATTTTAACCACATTACTACAGAAATTGGATAATGCAGGTAACCCAAATAGTCTCTGGGTGCCAAGGTTAAATTCATGTAGACATGCAAATCATGTCTATCTTTATCACAGGCCTACATTCCTAGCACCTATTACAGTGCCCTGCACCTGGTATGCAGCCCATGCATATCTGTTAGATGACTAAAGGATTCTATGAATGTGTTACCTTACAATAAAGTGTGTCGTTCTTCTATAGCATTATCTTCCATACATAGAGGAGGCTGGGTTAAGCAATTCAAATTCAGAGCCCACCACGTGTCCTAGTACTTTATGCCGCTATTCGATTAATGTTTATCACAAATGTTTACAATCAGAATTACTAAATTTTCCATTTAAATATGAGGAATTATTTCTATTCATATTAATATTCAATGAAAGAATATTCAAGTGTTGAGAGAAAGAAAGGATGGAAGCATGAAATTGGACAAAATGTAACATGGATATACAGAGGTATCTGAAAGCTTATTTTTACAATTGTGACAAAAGGGGTGACTGCCTGTCCTGGTTTATTCATGAAACCAAGTCAGAAAGGTCTATTTCCTACTTAGATTTTGATGGTGAGAGTTTTTTATTTTTCAGAAACAAAATCAATAAAAGTCAGGTTGGACTAAGTAGTTGATGAATGAAATAGAAGCATTAAAAAAAGAAATTAATTCTTTATAACACAAATTCTACTTATATATTAAATTATATTGACCTAAAATGACATATTGAACTTAGCCACGGAGTGTTAATTTCATAGTCCCTTTCTTTCCCTTTCCCCCAGATGTTCCTGCAAAGGTGTTAGGGGTAATTAACTGCCATTTTTCACAGTAATTCAGAATCTGCAATGAATCAAAGCCCTCTGCATGAGTGATTGTCGAAAAATGGCAACACTCAATTCGTTATGTCGCACATTCTTATTGCCATTGCTTAATGGTAGGAGTTGTTATCCCTGAGTGTATTATGAAGAGGTCTGAGCTAATTGATTTCGCTCACTTTTGCCAACTTTAATTCCATTGACATACATACATCTATGAGCCCACGTATATGCACATGGAAATATGAGTTTGCATGGGACCCACCACCAATAAATGTGATTTAAAATGTTTGTATGGTGCTCAAAATAAGGGACACGGCTTTTAAACGCTGAGTTCATATCCATTGCTCCATCTTTTAAAAATGAATAACATGAAAAAAATGAGTCAGAGACACATAATAAACAACGTGTTGCTCCTTTTTAGTAAACTATCAGGAGACGGATCAGGGGTGCACAGCATTCAGTTACATGGTACATGCTTTCAGCCGACAGCCACAACCCCCAGAGGGACATTTTGAGATCATCACAAACCAGTCATTTGTGCATTTAGGTGTATATCTGTCTCCCAACTGAGGTCACTAATCACTGCCTCCATCACAATGAACCCATTTGAAAATGTACTTCTGGAGGTAGCTCCATAATTGGCAGGTAACATGGAGCTTATTAGCATACTAGCTAACCAGTCTGCAAGGAAATCGCTTTTAGTTGATGTCTGTACCTTTGATTCTGTGCAGTGGTAAAGAGTTCCGAAAACCAAATCCCAGCCTCTTATTTGCAATCA
The DNA here is from genome assembly GCF_000313985.2 of Echinops telfairi. Classification (NCBI taxonomy): domain Eukaryota; kingdom Metazoa; phylum Chordata; class Mammalia; order Afrosoricida; family Tenrecidae; genus Echinops; species Echinops telfairi. The sequence goes on from NW_022103920.1 coordinate 76,588,000, forward strand.
AAGGCTGCCCTGGAGTCCCAGTGGGTGCTGGTGACTGCCAGAACCACAGAAGAATTGCATGTGTGTTTTACGTTGGCAAATTCTACCAGCAGCATTTCCACTGGGTGCTGCGTTTTTGTTTAAGAGGCCGATGATCAGAAGTCTGTGCCACAACTTCTGTGAACAAAGTCAAGCAGATACCTAGACAGGCCTTTCTTGGGCCAGCTGTTGACGTTACTTCCTTTGTATCCCTGATAGGTTCACCTATACTCAGGAGCATTTTAGGATCAGAAGGCAGCTTTTCAACACATGGCATTTTAAACACTGAGGAGTCATTTGTTAAACCACTGCGCTAGATAGTATCTTACCATTCTGTTTGTTAAAGGCTGTCTTCTCTCCTCTACTGGAAATGCCATGAGGGTGAAGATCTGGGGTTTCCTTGCTTGCAGCTGGGCACAAAGTACCTAGCAGAGTGCTCAGCACACAGTAGCCAATCGGTCACTACAAGCTGAGATTTTAAAAACCATACAACATATTTGCATGAAAAGCCACTTAATTGACATTACAGCAACAAACTCACACTCACTAACTCAAAATCTTATTGCCTTCGAGTCAATGCCGACTCTACAGGGCAGGCTAGGATGGACCCCTTTGAGGGTCCAAGATATGAAGTGTGTACCGGAGTCCAAAGCCCCATCTTTCTCCAGGCCTTCCCCAGAGCCAGGGCCCTGAATTTGCACTGCAAGCCTCCTAAACTGCCAGGGGAGAAAAAACAACCACCCACTTACAGTACTTTTTGTTGTAGCTGCATGAAGAAACTAAGACAGAGGCAATTGAGAACTGACCCCTCTGTAGTATAAATCTTCAAGGCTTCAATTATCTAACCACTTGGGATCTTGTCTGCTCATTCCCTCTAACACTTAGCTACCTCCTATCTGCAGTTTGCTTAGCTAGCCACCCTGTGGGACCGTGCTCAAAGTAGTGGTCCTTCTTCCAGCTTTGAATGACTACATGAAAAAATGCCAGAAGTTTCCATAAAGTGAATATGAAGTCTGCTACATGTTCGCCCTTTGAGAACAGAGTTCTCGCCGCCTTGGTTTCTGCCCAGGTGACTGTTCGCTCTCAAATCTGAGGATTTATTTGACATTCGCTAAGTACTGACAAGGTCCTCAGCACTGAATAAAACACAGGAGGCGACATGCTCTGCTTTCCCAGCGGGCTTAGAGTTGAGATAATTATGGTTCTGGGTTTTGTGCATGTTTGGAATTTAAAACTGTTGCTTTGTCAGTGTGTTGATTTTATGGTCAGTCTCAAGAGTAAGTAGATTTCAAAAACATAGCCAGTTAAGAGGAGAGTTGGCTGAAAGTTAGATAGAAGTATCTGGATAATAGTAGTATCCATACCACAAGATGGCTCTGGAAGGAGGGTTATAATTGACTTAAGCCTTTTTTTCCCCTCTGCCTGTTCTTTTAAACATGTGGCTGGAAAAGCTTCTTCTGGTTTCGTAGCTCAAACAGATTCTGTAACAGTCGCGCCGCCTAGTTCAGCACAAAGAAAGCATTGTTCTTCGTCACTGGCCTAGGTTTTCCTACCAGATCCAACGTGAAAGCTATTTCCATTTGAATTGTAAATATGCAATAAACATTTTCTTGACTGACCTTTTAAGAACTCTGTATAGTGTAAAGAAGACACCAACTGAAAAATGGAATCAATAAGGACCATTGCGAACATGTTTCCCCCCCAAACTCAGGCAAGACCCCATTTCATGTCATAACAGTTGAAAGTATTAGTGTAGAGCAGGCATCGGTAAACTTTTGAAATGGAAGAGACAATGCTGCCCTTTACAGAAATTTAAAAAGTATCTGAGACCCAAGGACATATTTTCACAAACAAACGAGATCGCCCTTATCTGAATAATACTCTTTAAATGTGTCCAGTTTTACTCAGAGGGACATGCGCATCCTGCAAGCTTGCATGTGGTGCTTCCCTGCCCTGCCTGCGGGGCTGAGAAGGGATAGTGCTGCAGGCAGCAAGCCAGGGGCAGTTAAGTGATAAGAGTTAGTTAGGCAGAGCATGTATGAAACCCCCAACCAGGCTACCTAAGAGTGACTGAGGAAGGACGCCTAGTAGATCAACTTATTGGATAGACATTGCATTTACAATGCACGTTCATGCGTCCAAGACCACGAAGTGACTCCTACTTCTCTAAGTGCTCTTGAAAGTGCCATTCTCATGACTGCAATGAATATGCAGGTGAAAATCATTCTCATGAGGCTTTTATGAGACAAATGTTATTGCCTAATACAAACACGTACGTAATTAAAAGTCACAAGTTAATCATTTTAACATTCAAGTATTATATAATAAAGAACTTGCAACAGCAGAGCAAATCTTGTGCCTACCATACCCACTTCGGGTTTGTATGTCCCAGCTAGAGCCCCAGACAGAAGATAAAGACTTAGGTCATTTGTATTTCCTTTAGTTAGCCCAACATATAATGATTTAACCCAGCGTAAATAAGAGAGAGAGTCATGAGCATGTAAAGCTATGTCATTGTGCTGTCTCGGACATAGATTTAGAGGCAATTTTAAGATCTTTCTAGCGCTGAGGAGTTACATTGTGGTTGTTGCCATAATTTGGGATCTGACAATGAAGATGAACATGGAGGATTTAGAGTCTAAGAAACTCATCCATAATCCTGGAGGTCTACAATGTGTGTCACTACTATGGAAATGGGAAGGAGCACGAGGATTTCTCGGGAGAGCATAGGAATGAGCCAAGCTTCATGCTGGTGCTTGGAAAGTAGGAGTTCCATAAAGTTAGAAGAGGGAAGGATAAAGTGAGCACGGCACTTACACATGGATAGATAGCCTGCAAGAAGAGGAAAGGCTTCCTTAGGCCCCCGAGGAAGTGGGCAAAAGACGTGAACAGAAGTTTCACTAGGGAGGAGACCTGAATGGCCAATAAACATATGAGAAAATGCTCCAGATCATTAGCCATCAGAGAAATGCAAATTAAACCAACCATGAGATACCATCTAACACCCTTCAGGATAGCCCAAATCAGAAACTCAGAGAGCAACAAATGTTGGAGGGGATGTGGTGAGATAGGAACTCTCCTCCACTGCTGGTGATCCTGAAGATACACACAGCCTCTGTAGAAAGTGATCTGGCAGTATTGAAAGCAAATGGAAATTGAACTACCTTATGACTCAGCTATCCCTCTACTGGGCATATACTCAGAAGAGGTACGAAATAAACCACAACCAGTCATCTGCACGCCAATGTTTATTGTGGCACTATTCACAATCACAAAGAATTGGAAACAACCTAAATGTTCATCAATAGACAAGTGGATAAGAAAACTCTGGTGCATGCACACAATGGAGTACTTACGCATCACTAGAAAACACTGATGATCATATGAAGTATGTCCTTTCATGGAAAGAGTTGGAAGAAATTATGCAAAGCGAAGTTAGCCAATCACAAAAAGGTAAGTACAACATGAGTCCCCTGAGGTAAGTATAATCAGCGCAGTAGGTATAGAAGAAAGCTAATTATTTCATACTCTATGTGTTGAGGTACACACTATATGGGTTGAGGTATGGGTGTAGGTCAGACCAAACCCATGGAGATACATGTTACTCCAACACAAAGAAGGGGAAAGGCAGGAAGGGGGAGGGGGTACAGGTGGTGGGGAAAGGGAGACGATGGCACTGGGGCTCAGGGGTGAGCAAGGCACTAACCCACCCAGGAGGAGAGTATGGGCTATGTCCCCACAGAATTGGAAGTGTGCATGCAGACCCCACCACCAGGGCACACCAAACCTTGAGGGCAACATAGCCACATGGAGCAACCCATGAAAAGAGTGGGCTACAAGGTAGGCCCCAATCAGAGACAAATGGACCTCCTCCCTAGAAGTATGTACTACAGAAGACAGCACTACACCTACAGGCTGAGCCAACATGCCACACCCACACAGAAGCAAACCATGAGGGATAAAGGAGAGCCAGTCTAGACCACATATCAGCACACCAAGCCCTAATGGTGAAGTCCCTGCCTTGAGCTGCTAAGGCACAGAGAGGACTGCAGGACCAACAACAACTCATGGCATGATGTTCCCTCACTAGAGCACACCATGACAGAGGACAATACTGGGGACATACGGCGGAGAGATAGTCCAGTCTGAAAACCCCACAGTGGGGTGAACTAAGAATGGAACATAATAGATCAGTAGCGGGAGCCAAGCCAAGCCATGGAGCCTTAAAATTAGACTTCAGGCTTGGAGAGGCAGCTCCCAGAATTTCCCCAGGACCGGTGGGGAGATAGTCATAAAGGTCAGTGAACAGACCTGGAATTATGTAAGCTTTTTTGTTTGTTTTGCCAGTTATTATTATCTTTTTTTGCTTTGTTTTCTCTTTTTATTCAATCTTTTATTTTCTTTTTGTTTGGTCTCTATAATTGTTGGTTTGTCTACTCATATAAGATAGGCCTGGGAAGCAAGCTTGAGGAAAAAGCAATGGGATCGATGGTTCTGGAGGGACTTAGTGGGAGAAGGAGGCAGGGGAAGAGAATGGTGAGCAAACAGCGCCATGGGCAGGGGAATAACTAGGGAATTAAAATCAACAATGAGGAGGGCACAGAGATTCTGGGAGCAACAGCAATCTAGGTGAGAGGAATTACTAAGAGGCAGAAGATGGGCGAGTGTGATGGTGGGGTAGGAGGAATGTAAAAGAAAACAGATGAAAGATCTAGGAAGCAAAACTATGGATAGAGGTATAAGCATAGGTGTGTACATATGTAATGATATTAATTCTTAAAATAGAGGTATTAGCCTATGTACTTATACACTGAGGAACTGGACAGACTTCAGGCCTCTGCTCAAGCCCTCTCTCAATGTAAGAACACTTTGTTCTAACAACCTGGCATTCTGTGATGCTCACCCTCCCAGCACAATTGCTGAAGACAAAATGGGTGCATAAACAAATGTGGTGAAGAAAGTGTATGATGCCCGGCTATCAAAAGATACAGTGTCTTGGATCTTAATGGCTTGAAGTTAAAAACAAGCCACCATCTAAGAGAGAAGCAACAAGCCCACATGGAAGAAGCACACCAGCATGTGTGATCAGGAGGTGTCAACGGGATTGGGTAACAGGCATCAGAAGACCCCAAACAAACAAATGAACAAACCAAAACATATTGTTGAGAACAAGGGGAGTCAGAGCAGAGACCCAAAGCTCTTCTGTAGACAATGGGACAGCTCCTCTCAGAAGGGTCAACAAGGAAAGGATGAATCAAATAGAGCACAGTATAGCACCAATGAACCTCTGGTTCCTTGAGGTTTCCTCACGCCCGACTATCATGACCCCAGTGCTGCCTTTCACCAAGGGCTAGATCAGAGTATGTGCACAGGTACAGATTAGAGATAAGAGCTCAGGACACATGGAATCTAGGAACAGGAATGGGAGTAGCAATACCAGGAGGGTAGGGGTAAGGTTTGAGAGTGGGGGGGGTGAAGAAGAGGGAACTGATTGCAGTTGACATATAACCCACCCGCTCCCACCCCAGGGGGCGAACAACAGAAACCATGGAGGAAGGGAGACAGTGGTCAATGTAAGATAATGAAACTAATAATCATTTATAATCTACCAAAGGGGGCGAGGTTGGGGTAGGGAGGGAGGAAAAAAGAGGAGCTTGTACTAAAGACTCAATAGAAAGCAAATGTTTAGAAAATAATGGTGACAACATATGTGTAAGTATGCTTGATACAACTGATTGATATAGGGATTGTTATAAGAGCTTTAAGAGGCCCCAATAAAATGATACTTTAATTAAAAAAGCAAAGCAAAGAAGAATTGTAGAGACCACCACACATCCTTGTACTTCATGTGCTTTTAGGGGCCATCTCCACTCTTAACGAGGACAGGAGTAAGGTCCTAACTAGACACATATTACTGTCTACACATAGGATAGAGTTCAAGGAAGCTGCCACCTCCACGAGGACAGAGGGGTCCAGAGCACCGATTACTTCCTGCAGATGTACAGAGGGAAATGTATGGGTAGGATCCAGTCCATAATTGTTTATTCTTTTGGGGGCACACTGTGATCAACTGAGCTGGTTGACACTGCTGACTTAGGAGCTAAGAAATGGAAGATGGAGCAGATCTAAGAAGATCTATCTTCTTACTATCCTACTAATTATGGCTGAGGACCGGCAAAGGTTATCGCTGTAAGGACAAGCAGGATTTAATCTCTTACTTTCCTATCATGAAGAGACTATCATAGTGATACAAACTCACCAGTATCTATAGATATTAGTGTCAGCTCTTCTTTATGCCTCTATGCTTGAAACCTTGATAATTTTGACAGTGCCCTTGGCTGAGTTCTCTAGAGAAGCCATTCTAGGGAAGCTTATATATGTGTATATATAAAGAAAGATTTATCTCAAGGCAATGGCTTCCATGGTTGTAGAAACTGGTGAGTTCCAAGTCTCTGGGTCAAATGTCGGGCTGGAGGTTTCTCTTGACTCACATAGTTAATCTTGAGTTCCTCAAGATTAGCTCGTCAGATGGCAGGCTGCTGGCTGCGGAGAAGAGTGTAAAATGGTAGGCTATTAACATCATCCAGGACCAGCAAGCAATATGGCATACCACTGGCTCAAGTCCAAAGAACTGGAGGCCAGTTTCAAAATTCAGATCCAACAGAAAAGTAAGAGAGCTTTGCTAGAATGTCCATATATATTGGAAGCAGACCATGCCCTTTCAATTAGAGATCTCATTATGGAAATGATTACATTATAGCAAATATCACTATGGGGGTGACTACATCCTAATTGCTAAACTGTTGAGAATCACACCTCAGTTAAGCATACACAACTTTTTACCACCACATACTGTGTATATGACCCCTCTCCTTAAACTTCAGATACAACTGATTTTTTTCCACCTGATTTTTTTATATTGTTTATTTTTCTACTTCATTCTACTTTTTTTTCATTTTATTGGGAGCTCTTACAGATATCATAAGATCCCATAATTTAAACAGGGAGTGTTGTACAGTTGCTACCACAATCAGTTTCAAATTATTTTCTTTCTTCTTGAAGTCCTTGATATCAGCCCCCCTTTCTCCCCTCCTCTCCCTCCTTCCCTGCCCCCCAGGAACCCTTATTCATCCCCCTACCACTATAATAGTTTTTTGAGAGTTTTTTGGCCATATCTTACACAATCCAACATATCCATTCACATACAATTCTGTTGTTCAATCCCATCAAGTGGGGTTATACAGTCACCAATGCTAAGAACTCCCCATTCCTCGACACCACCACCCCTCTTTCTATAACCTCAGGGACCCATTAGTCTTGTTACTGTTTTTTTCTGGGTTATTTATCTTGACTTTAATGTACGGAAGTATCTTAAATATACAAATGAACATACACAACTCTAACATGATAGGCTACCCTATGAACTGCCTGCTCTCAGAGTCCAAACCCTATAAAACCTTGGGCTCTATACATGATGATGGTTCCCACTTGCCTTCTATAAGGCTGTGAAAGATGAGAAAAAGGGAAAATAGCATGCAATGTCATCTTAACCAGAGCAATGTGCATCCGATTAGACAAAGCATTTAAGAAGTAGAAGGCGGCATTTCGATTTGGGGGAGACTCATTTGGGCTGGACAATAATGTCCTAGTGTTTAGTCTTCATGGTACCCTAGATTGTCTGGGTTTTCCATCTCCCTTTGGGAATGTTAGGCTCTTGTCTATTATTTAACCAAAAGGATTGTGCCAAACCCCGATAATTTGGAAACTAAAAGGAGAGCTCCAGACAAATATTAAGACAGATTTCCAACTGGTTATGAAAGGAAACTCCTTTTCACTTTTCATTTTCCAAAGTACTCAGTGACTTGTTAGGGAGACGCAGTGGATAGGACATTCAGGTGTGGGGGAGAAGGAGTTGTCATAGCGACGTCCATCCACTGACAGAAAGGTGGGATGGGAAATTTTAAGGGAAAGTTGGAAAGAGGTACTGCACATTTACTACTGAAACTCCTGGTAGATGTCTCAAGTCTCCCAGAGGAAGTGAAAATGGGAAGTAGCAGTGTCACTGGACTTGAAATTTGCCATTGAACTTTATTGAA
>NW_022103920.1:76596681-76620437 GCF_000313985.2 Echinops telfairi
ATATATATATGAAATTGTAACTCTTAACAATGTAAGATTTCATTGAAAATTCAATCTCTAACTGCTTCTGAAGGATCCAAAGATCTTTAAAGGCTGAGTTGCCTTGCATTCTGCAGTGGAGGCAAATCATTTGAAAGTCAGCGGGCGAACTTATACAACTGGACTGTCCTGTAATTACTGCAGCTGCCCTGGCCTGTCACTATCATTAGTTCACATTGTCTATCTCTGGATTGCTTTGAATTTGAGGTACCTGACACTGAAAAATAAACCAGTTTTCAAAAGTTGACTTTCCTAATCAACCCACATGAATGACTAGTTTGTATAATAAGATTTTTGCTTTTGTTTTATTTGCGCTCTCTTTTGATAGGGGGTTTAGTTAATGGACAGTAGTACTCAACTTATGTCCTTCATGTCCCATGAATTTTGAGGATGAGTAAAATAGTCGATTGATTTGTAGGGGGTTTGATCTTTATTTGAATTTCCCCCTCTAAGGCCATAGCTATTTGTATACTCTTAATAGACTATGTCTTCAACAATAACAACAAAAATCAATAAGCTTCTTATTAAAATTTTGTCCTAGCGATTCAAAGTAACATTCATCTAGAAATTGGGTAAAGGATTTTTAAAATTTTGGAAATGTACTTACTGTTAATAAGTATGACAAAAATGTAGTGCAGAAAAACAAAATTGAGGAATATTAATGAAAACATAGAAATTCTAACTCATAAAAGGAAAACAATTCACAAATTAAATACATGAATTACATTTTATAAAAGGATTTGCAATTTCTTTTAAAAATATGTTATTTTCTGAGTTCTCACAGTTTTCTGGATATTTTTTTAAGTTGACGGTTGTGTCTAAGAATTTGAAAAACACATCATATAAAATAATAGTTTTATTTTTCAAACAGCTTAGTATAGAAAGACCAAAAAATCATGGCCCCAATGGAAATTTGTAAAACCTGAGTCTGCGTTACGTCTTTATTCATTGAAGGCCACACATTGGTAAATAGGGGAGTCCTTCTCAGAATGCTTTGTTCTTACTTTTGGTCCGGAGCTCTTTCCACTGTATTACCCAGGCCTTCAATTGGCAAAGGAATCTTTTCCAAAGTAACACAGACATAAAATGTCTAGTCCCAGAGGTGCTACAATGCTAAAATATGAGATGTGATTTAAATTAATTGTCACGTTCTGTGGTGAAGAAATGAAAATATTATTCAAGCTTAACCTTTGAGACAAATTCAAATAAACTCAGCCAAATAGTTGGGGGAAATTCCACAAAACTACTTTATGGAAGGTGAATCAAATTTAGCCAAAACCATCAACAATGTCCTCCTGCCATTTAAAGTGGAAGCCATCCCGCTGTGGTACTGCTCTGTGTGCCATTTCTCAGAGCACATTTTGTATCATTGTGACTGGAAGGACTGGTCTGCTGAGAAACTGTTAGGGTCTTTCTAGATATTTCCACTTTTTAATTGCTTCAGCAAATGGGCAAAAAACAAGTTTTGCAGCCGTTAGACTGACAGTCTCTGTGGATTTCCTGGCTCTCACATCTTTTATAAATTGACTGGTATAAATGGGCAATGACCACAAAAATGTGTTGCAACTAGCCTCCACTTCTAAAACCTTAAAACTTGTGTTGTCTAGGACAGTGGTTAAGGGTTTGCCCTCTGAGATCACATGGTTGAAGAGTGAAAACCTATCTTCCTGTTTCCCAAATCTGTGGCTAAATTGCTTCATCTTTTGAAGCCTCATTCCTTCATGTATTTATTTAAACATATTTATTCAATGCATAGTATATGCCAAGAAATATGTTAGGACATGAAGATATGCCAGTAAGCAAAGAAGACCAAAGCTCCTGTCCTCATGCGGTTTACATTTTTTTAACCATACATTAATTTATCAATGAAGGTAAAATGTAGATAGTAATTATTTACAACACACTAGATAAGTCCTGGGATCTTATGAAACTATCCCCGGCCAAGACATGCATTTGAACACATTGGAAATTTTCATCTTTGCCTTAACTAGGATTCAGAACAGACTCCTGGATTAATACAATGCACCAGTGCACTCACTGATAACGGTTTTTACTGACCTCCTAGAAATAAACAGGAAAAACGAAAAATAAACAAATAGGGTCAGCAAATATAAACATACTGCAAATTTTGTAAATGTAAATTCAGCCCCTCTCTCTTCTTTCTGATTAGGTAAGATACCAGTTTGGCTTTAATTGAGCTTCTTTCCCCCTTCTTGCGATGAGATTGCAGTACAAATTTTCAAGAACAACACAAGTGCTTTATGCTCTTCTCAGAGCGCATGCTGCGGCTGAGTCTCACCCCTGCAGATCGGCACCTTGAACACTTGGCCAGGGTGTTGTCTCTTTTGTAACTAATAGATATCTTGGGAGAAATACTTTAAGACTATGAAAACACCATAGTTCTTTGCAAACCTTTACGCACTCAGGGTTGCCCCCATCCATGGATGAATCTTGCGTGCAATAATTATTGTAGTACTGTAGTAGTGAATTTTCTATTTGCTTTATTCCTTTTGCTATCAATATTGTAGAGATGATTACAGTAGATATAGTTAGGTTGAATTGTAACACCTTTAAATGTTGTATCAGTATTTTTGTTTAAGTGAAGGGAAAATACCTGTGAATTAAGCCTCAGGTGAACTCCATCTGAATATAGACCAGAGATTTGAATAGCCTTGCTACCAAGCAGAGCTCCCTGGGTAGTGGATTATAGAGGATGTAGCTAGGTTAAATTTAACACCTTATCATTTTAACTCCCTTTTGACTCAATTTAAAGTATTTTTTCTGGTTTTTAATCTTCCCTGCTTTCTTTCCAATGGGAGTTTTCCTCTATTTTATTTTGTTATTATTGTTAGATTTTTGCTTTTAGTATATAACATCTAGGATGGGTAAATCTATAAAGATAGTAACTGCATTAATTGGTTTTCAGGGATATGGCAGAAGAGGTTGGGGAGCTAATAACAAGGAATACAAAAAAGTAAAACTATTCTAAAATTGATTGTGATAATGGCTGTATAACTCTTCTTGATATGGTTGAACTATTGAATTGTATAATAAATAAGAAAATTGTTTAAAAATAAAATCAATGGAGAAAAATTACAATTCTGGCATCACAAGATGCTTTGATTTTATTTTTAAGGAGAGGCTTTTAAGCTGGTCCTTTGAAAATATAATACATGTAATATTTTAATATTTTTTTAGGAAAAGTTTATTATCAGACTTTTTGCCTTGGAAGATTAAGGTCAGTGGAGGCATTGGCTCCGACATAGTACCAAGCAATTACCTTCTTCCAGCATAGCTAATCATATGACCATAATTCAAAGAAAGTCTGAATGTTCTTAAACACCTCATTTCATATCATGGCTTATATATCAGTGAGTAACTATCACTGAAATAATTTCTTGATCCCTATGTTCTTCCCCAACTTGGGGGGGCAGGGGGGGGTGGGTATCAGAGATCCAATAAGTAGGGATGTGCATTTTGACCTATAAAGACAAAGAGGAAAGTTGTATCCCCTATTCAATGATACCCCACAACCGTGCTAGATTAGGGAAGTGTAAAATTAATCCAAGTAAAATCTTATTTCCAGAAGTCGGGCAGGTGGGCATATTGGCTCTGTTACACATATTAAGAGAGCCCTAAAAGACATCTGTGCTGTAGACAAGGCTGTAGCATAATTTGGCTATAGTCTGTTCTATTCTAAATTCTAGAGCCAAACTCACTGCCATTGTTTGATTCAGATTCATAGTGATCCTATATATTGTTTTGGAGATTGTGTATCTTTATAGGAGCAGATAATCTCACTTTTCTACCAAGAACAGGCTGGTGGGTTTGAACTATCAACCTTTCTGTTAAAAACCCAATGCCTAGCCCACAACACCACCAGGATTTCTCTATTCTAGAACAGGGGTCAGCAAACAATGACCGAGGAGCTAAGTTGGGCCAATCACTTGTTGCTTTGTTTGCTTGTTTTTAACACTTATAAACAGTGATATACATTTTTAAAATGGTTTTATTGGCATATATTTTGCATATCATATAATTTAACCATTCAATAATATTAAGGAGATTTGTGCAATTACGTGGTTACATAATCTCATATCAACTTGATAAAAATGCGTAGCGGGGAGTCTAGCCTGTCAACCAGGTCACAGCCTGATGATGCCGCCATGTGTCTTCTAAGCACGGACACTGAATACCTGTAGCCTTATGGCACACCTCTTCTCTAATTCAACTGACAGTGAGAGCCAATCACAGGCCTGCCTTCCAAGTTTTCATTCGGTGACATCACCTTGGTGAATTAAAATTAGTCATGGTTGGAGTATTTGTGCTATGAAAATAGGCAAAAACTACAGGATTTCTTTTGTTTGTTCATTTAGTGTTTTGTTTTTCTCAGAGAGAAGGGCATTTAACACTAACTAGGAGCCCTCGTTGTGAGGAAGTCCTGATGCCATCACAGTGAACTTAAAGTTGGGTTATTAAGTTCAAGTTCGGCAATTTGAAACCACCAGGCGCTCTGTGGTAGAAAGATGAGGCCTTCCATAGCCTTAAACAGTCACAGTCTCACAAACCCAGAAAGGCAGTTAGTTTCATTCGGACCAGTGGAGGCCTAGGAATCGGAATGGACTTGGTGGTGGTGAGTTTGATCGTGTTCGTTCTGAGCACACCACTGCTTACCGCACTGGCTCTGGCTTGCTTGCTTGTTTTTGTTCCTGTTACTTCCAGCAGACTCTGAGCTACTTAAGGGCTGAGTCTCGGTACCCTTTTGCTTAAAATGACTATATTTCAAAACCTCAATAAAGGGAAACCAATGGGGAAAATCAGATTATAGAAATGGGTTAGATAATCAAATAATAGAAATATCTAGAACAAGAAGTTTTTAAAAAATCTTAAATCCTGGAATGTTGCTGGAATGCTGGAACTCTAAGCAAGTCCTGATTCATTTCTCAGGCTTCTTCTACTACACTGACAGGTAACAAATAGATGACATTTGTCTATGGAGAATCCCAGTTCCCGTAGCTATATTTTCTCATTGTCATGCTAAGCTCTTCCACTTCATCTCACCCTCATTTCTTTAACTGAAACAAATAGGACGTGGAAGAGGGCTGTCATTGAGAGTCTTTGGCAATCTGGAAACTAGAAAACCAGCATCATTCCCCCCCTCCCCCCACGTACTGGTGGAAAATGAAAAATGGATGAAGGGAGAACATGTGCAAAGGGTGTCTTTGTCAACATTAACATGCAGAAAGGCAAATGGCTAAGCTACAATTCTTAGACTTTTTAAAATAACTCCAGAATATCTCGGCTCTTCTGACCAGTGTACTCTTGCAAGGTACATAATTCACATTCAGACACCTACTCTCCCCAGCACCCTCTCAGCACACACAGGGAATTGCATCCTGTATAACTCAGAGCGTTGTGGATCTGTAGTTTATACCTAGGGCTTCTATGAGGAAAACGAACATTTTCAGCAACAAAATGATTCCATATATACTCTAGTCAACCCTTAATGGGACTTCTGAGGCCCAATTAAACTAAAAGAACACTGTGTTCTGTGGGTATAATGTAGTACATCCCTGGAATGAGAAATATAAGTAGGAAATTAGAGAAAATAGGGCACGTGATCTATATCACAAGTCAGGAAAGTCAAAATTATTCCTTGGTCCCAGAAGAGAAACTGAAGAGAGATAAAAACAATTTACACAAATTAAGGATTCCTGAAAAGGCAGTGGAGGAATTGACGTAAAATCAGTGAGTCTGTATGAGGTCAATATTTGAAACTTTCAATGATGTTTCTAAATATCCTTTAAGACTTATAATTCTTTCTCACGCTAGCATATTCTTACACTATAGTGTATACTTCTGGGTTCTATCATCCCAGAAAATCTACACTAAAAATGTATCATTACCTTACAGAAACAATAGGCCAACAAGAAATATATACATATATTGTAATTTATTTTATTTATTGCTGCTATTGAAAACACACACAGCAAAATGTATACCAATTCAACAATTTCCACATGTACATTTTAGTGACATTGATTATATTTTTCAAGTCGTGCAACCATTCACACCATTATTTTCTGAGTTGTTCCTCCTCGATCAACATACACTCGCTACCCCTATATTTTCTATATGTTCTTTCAAGTTTCTATCGTCAATTTGACCCAACACAGAGCGTTCGTAGTAGAGAATAATGCTCAGGGCGAGTATTCTTTATTAGTAAAGCTAAACTATTTAATTTTACAAAGACTTTGGCGGATGGTCTTGGTTTATGGCTTAAAGGTTATCTCCAGGGGTAAAGATTATATCAAGGCAATAGTTTAGACACTTTGTTCAGCCTCTCTGGCTCCAGAGAAGATCTTTCCCCTGGGAATGTGAAATTCTATTCTGTATATGTTCTCTTTTGCTCAAGCTTCTTCTATAATTAAAAAAAAGAATAGCTGTTCGTTAATTGGGCATCATTGAGTTCCTTTGGTCTTATGATAATAGTTCATCAAAGTAGTTAGTCTAATATTTCATTTCTTCTTCCTCCTCATGTTTTCCCTTCTCCCATGTTCTTGAAAATTATAAAATATTGCTGGAAAGGATTGAAAGTGTCACTGCCATCGAATCTATTCCAACTCAAAGCAATCCAATAGAAAAGAACAGGACGGGCCCTGAGGGTTTCTGAGACTGTCAACCTATATAGGAGTAGACAGGCTCATCCTTCTTCCAGGCAGGCAGGTTTGAACCACTGACCAGCACAGTTAGCCAAACCCTTAATAAACTATATCAAGATTAAAGAAGATTGAAAACAATGGAAAGATGCTCTATGTTAATGGATCAGAAGACTTAATATTAAGATGTCAATCCTACCTATAAAGCAATACATATACTCAACACAATCCCGATCACAATCCCAACAGCCTTCTTTACAGAAATGGAGAAGCCTGACTTATTATGGATTATCAAGATGTCCCAAATAACTAAAGTAATGTTGAAGGATAACAAAGTAAGAGGACCCATCTTTCCTGACTTCAAGCATAATATGATATAACTATAGCAGTTAAATTTGCCTGGCATGGTAAAATAAGAACCTAGACCACTGAGATCGAATGGAGAGTCCATAAAGCAACTCTACACATAAGACTCTTAGGGTCACTATGTGTCAGAGCCAACTCAATGGCAGGGAGTTTGGTTTTTGAGTTGATGTTCCATAGAAGGAAACACCACCTAGTTCTGCACCACCCTCACAATTGTTACATAGAGTTGTTCTGCGCCAGTGCCAACAACAACAGATTGCCTTGTCCCTGCATTTTCTTCTAATGGTTTTGGTTCTGACCTTTAGGTTCTTAATCCATTGTGATGGTTTTAGTTCTAACATTTAGGTTTTCAATCCACTTTTAATTTATTTTCTGTATATGGTGTGAGGCATGGATCTTGTGTGTTTTTTCTGTGTGTGAAAATCCATTTTTTCCAACACAGTTCATTGAAGAGATTTTTTGTTCTTGACCAAATTAATTGCATACCTTTGTGAAAAATCAGTGTGCAGGCTTATTTATGGACTCTCCATTCTATCTCATTAGTTTGTGTTTCTATTAGTATATACCATACCAGGCTACCAATTCGGCCTAGCTTTTAACAATGAGTTATTTAATAAAATAACAACTAGAGAACTACAAATATATGAATGAGATCTCATAATATTAAACATGTTTGTTAATCCACAGACTTTACAAAGTACAAAGATATGTTGCCAATGGGCAGAATATATTACCAAAAGACAAACAAAACATGCACAAGTTAACCAAGAAAGGGCAAATAACCAATCAAGATATACATTAAGGCATCGAATAGACATTGCACCAAGGAGGACACACTAATGGCCACCAAACACATCTCAGCAAAGGCATACTTTCTGCTCCCCAGACAGGCATCTTCTTCACCCCACCCACCCAGGAGAATCATTGCCAACGATCGCTCTGTTGTTCAAGTAGTCACTTTTTGTTTCCCCCTTGCATTCAAATAATAATACTACATATATAGACTGACTTTGTGCTTGCATGACTTAATAAACTTTACCAAAAGCAGCTGGAATATGAATTGCCAGGATTTAAAAGAATTGCTTTCCAGTTTTAAATGCAGAATCTTTTTCAGAGTCCCAATACTCGTAGTGCTACTAAAATTATTTCATAAGTGCAGTCCCCAAATCCAAGCAGTTCAATAGTCCATGCTGTCTGAAAGCAAAAGAAAGACAGTCCAAGTGATAGGATTGCCAAAGCAAGATGGTTGTCTTTGGCTCCTCTCCTTGAAGGACAAGCTAGCTACTGTGAAAAGCCTGGGAATTTGACTTCTGTTATAATTGGATCTGATATTTCCAGCAGCTCCTTCAAGGGAATATTAGTTTCATATGGAACCTACAGTCCTTCCAATTTGAGGCTTTGATCATCCAAATAAATGTTGAAACACGGATTCTGATCCTGTCAGGCTAATAGAGTTGGTGACTGGATTTCCATTCAACGGTATAAAAGACACATAGAGCGGGTGAATAACCAGCAACTTGGGAGGCACGATGTAAGTTTAAAGATGATGAAAAGATGGTTCAAGTTTAAGGTTTTCAGGATGTTTGTTTTCATTACTAAATTAATAGCCACCCGAGGGGTGCTGTGAGTCAGAATCGACAGCAATGGGTTTTCATTATCATAAAATCTGAAGTAGTCACAGAGCTGTGAACAACCGATCTACAGATTTCTCAAGGAAATGTTTTGTGGTGTTAACAAATTCTGGAGATATCTGCTCCATAATTATTCCTCAATCACTCTGTGATTAAGGCTGATACATCTGAAATGTATGCGGAATTCTCTTTCAAAATGTATTATATTTGATGAATATTTCACATAGTAAAAGCATCTGACTCATGGTGTATTTAAAACTAAAGGGGACATTTAGCTTGTTTTTAAACAAACTTCTATTTTAGAATCATTTTAGATTTATAGAAAAGTTGCAATGGTAGTACAGACTTTTCTCATTCATGGGCCACACCCAGTTTCCTCTATTATTAGCATTTTCTTTTAATATGATACATCTCTCACTGCTAGAGAACCAATAGAGATACATTAACTAAAGTCAATAATTTATACATATTTCACTTGTCTTCACCTAATATCCACTTCTGTTTCAGGATCACCCCCACTGAACACACACACACACACACACACACACACACACACACTCAATGCCACATCAGGCTCCTCTTAGCTCTGAAAATTATTCTGTTTGTAATGACTTTGACACTTTTGAGGTAGTTTATAAAGCATAGAATGTATTGTGTATAATGTCTCTCGATCTGCATTTGCCGTGTGTGTGTGTGTGTGTGTGTGTGTGTGTGTGTGTGTGTGTGTGTGTGTTTTCTTGGTGAGACTCGGCTTAAGGAGTGACGAGGACAGGGAGACAACAGAGGTAAACCTGACCTACCTGGAGGAGGCGGTACCTGACCATTCCCCACTGTAAAGTTTCTCTCTGTTTGTCCTCTCTTTCCATTCTATGTTCTCTGGGAGGAAGGCATTAAATGCACTCAGGCATAAGGTGTGAGGGTTTATGATCACCATTTTGTGTAAAGAAAATCTACACATATTTTTGGAATTCTTCTATAGGGAGATTTGTTTATTCTATTTGTTTACTCTCAGTCATCTATTTATTTCGGTATAGGTTCCTGATTCTTTCGTGTGTACATTGGGTTATAATCCAATGCGTCATTATGGATTTCATTTGC
Source organism: Echinops telfairi (assembly GCF_000313985.2). Classification (NCBI taxonomy): domain Eukaryota; kingdom Metazoa; phylum Chordata; class Mammalia; order Afrosoricida; family Tenrecidae; genus Echinops; species Echinops telfairi. The sequence continues at coordinate 76,606,475 of NW_022103920.1, forward strand.
TCAGACGGTTACAGCTTGGGGCCCTGGCAGTGCTCTCAGATGGCTCTTGTGTGTACTTGGCATCACTCTGCCGTCATTGTTTTTGGTTGTTTGTTTTGGAACTTTCTCCCTTTGTGACACTACAAGATCCTGTGGGCTCATCTTGTATATTCCCTAATCTAGTCCTAGAATCAACTATAAACATCAAAATCACACTTCAATCCAGACCTCAACATCCTGTGGTCACATTTCAATCTCCATGGCGAATTTGCTTAACCTATTTTTTGTAATTACAAAAAAAAAGTTTCTGTTTGGCTGTTAGAATTATTTCAGAAAACAAGAGACTTGGTGGCTTTTGGGGGTCATAATATAAGATGCATTACTCTAATCACCTCTGCTCAAAGCAGAAGGACCTGAAGTGGAGTACATCTACCCTGGCTAATTCAATTAAATATTATTTGGTGAATTTATGGCCTTAGGAAATGCATCGTGCTGAAGAGGAGAGTCAAATTCCTGTCTGGGATCATTGAGAACGTGCTTTCTGGTACAACAGGCTAGCTGGTTTCCAAAGGCAGAGCTTTCAAATGTGAGGAAACACCAACTAATATTATATCTATACTTTGATTTGGAGTTCCAGTTAAAAGCATTACCCTGTTCAATGTCATTTATTTATTCCTTGATTAAAACACAAATTTAAACAGGGTATTTAAGATCCATTTGGAAATAAGTTTATAATATGAATAGGACAAAATTATTTTTAAATGACATTTTTACTTATTAAAAATTCAACTTAAAAGAAAATATTTTTAAGGTTCAGTGAGTTGGTATTATATGGTTCTTCTAGCCATGATCTTATAGCTGACAAAATGATTGGGTGGGACTATACAAATAAGGTGCAAGGAACTTTTGTAGGGAATGGATCAGTTCCAGTCCCATTAGGCTTAAAGTGAACCCATCCCAGAGGTTGAAGGAGGACTCTATTATTAGTGAGAAGAAAAGCTGGGAGTACAGCATGTCCTTTAGACCAAGGGTCATCCCGGTGGTAGAAATATCCTTTGTCCAAGAGGCAGAGAGAACTATCACACTGACTGGAGATGGTAAGAGAGGTGTGAACATTGAGAACCAGGAGACTAGCAAGAGATAACGATAGTGATCTTCCTGGCTCAAGGCACGAGACAGCTAATGCTGACTGACTGACCATGGAGCAAGAGAACTGTGCACCTTCTGGCAGGAGGATTTTGGGTGGAGTAGGAAGCCTCTGCGCCATTTATTGGTTGGACTGAAGATCTTTGTACCACTTTTCTAAGGCCAGGCCCAAAGCTGAGAATAAGTTCTGAGACCAAGACAAGAGCCCAGTGACTGAGAAGAAGCAGTCCTGAAGAAAGAACTGTATTCTGGGTTGTTTCTATCGCTTCCAAGTTGATCCTGGACTTGAACTGCAATCTGTTACTTCAGTAACACACCTTATAATTGTGAACATGACCTGTCAGGTCTATGTAATCATTACAACAAATTATCCAACTCAGTAGAGACGTGGAAAGTGCCTTGGGAAGTATGGTTAGTGTGAGAATTGATTGGGGGAAAAAAATGGAGGGTGAAAGTTTGTCTGAACTCTAGCTTCTAGGAATTGGCCTAAGGGTATTGATCTTGTCCTTCCTCCCACCTATGAAGTTAAAGAAGTTCTGAACTCTTGACTTGACCATTTAAACATTATGACCATTTTAACATTAATTTTTCCCTCTTTGATCCTGATATTCTTTCTTGCTCTTAAGTCAGCCATGATGGAAATTAATATAGCTACTAAAGCTTTTAAAAATTATTTAGTATACTATAAATTTCTCTATCCCATTGCTTTTAACCTGGTTCTATATTTAAGTGGGTTTTTAAATGACAATAAATAATAAAGGATCCTTTTCCCCATTGTTTATCCATTCTTATTGTCTCTCTCTTTGAAATGATTTATTTAGACCATTTACATTTTAAATTCTTATATAATTCAGCTAATATGCATCACTATTGCATTTGTGCTTTGTTCCTTTATTTTTTATTCTCAACTCCTCATTGGTTTTAATGGAGCATCTTATGTTTTTCCATTTGCTATTCTCTATAAGTACATTGTTCCTTTTGTGAGGGGGGGCGGGAGGGAGGAGGGCAGAACTCTGTAGAAGTTTCCCTAGAGTTTGCAATATAAATGTTCTACAAAGCTGACATTACTTTCAAAGAACATGACACCACAGCACCAGTAGTACCATTTGGACTCATCTCACTCTGTCATTGGGTGGCTGATGACTCATAGCAACCAATCAGGACAGCGATAGCACTACAGCACTAAATGCCTCTGGGTTTCTGAGACTAACTCTTTATTGGAGTAGAAAGCTTCATCTTTGTCCCTCAGAGAGGCTGGGGGCTTTGAGTTGCTCAGCTTGGGCCTCCTCTTTCCTCTCCTCTTTCCTGGCAGGCTTGACAGGCTGGCCTCGTGTTCAGCAGCTCAGTGCCCAATCATAGAACTGTCGCAGCACCTAGTAGATACGACAGGTACCTGAAACGGAGGATTCTGAATCCGGTCCTTTCGTTCTTTATAACAGTTTTGTTTCTTATGGTGAGAGCATGTGTAATAAATTATGAACTTCTTTTGGAGCCCAAACCAGAAATTTCACTATTATTATTACTTTTCTGTCCTGTCCTGAGATTAGGAGGCTTACTGGGTCCCTGCAGCACAATTCAAGTCCCTCGCTTCAGCTGTGTCTTAGACAACTAGCTTAGGGAAAGACCTTGCCTCATCAGATGGTTTTAGGGGTGGGGGTGGGGGTGAAATGAATTCGTTCTGTCAAACAAACAACGTAACTAGGAAAGTCCAATTTCCTATATGATTTTTTTTTTTTGGAGAGGGAGAAAAAGAAGTTCTGTTAAAATTCACATTGTAAATATAGTCCCAGAAATAGCACATAAATCCTTCAAAGTTGTCAAGGCAACACAAGCATTTTTCACACGTTTTAATTAATGACTAAATTCAGTCTACATGTGATAAACTAAGCGCTAAATAAAAATAGTAAAGGCCAATTCACAAAAGAAAGAATTACGTTATTTTTATAATTGACCATTTATTTCTATAAGAAGCTCCTATTAATTCCACTGGTCACAAAAAATAAGTGAAAGTGAACTTGGACTTTGCAAAGATATTAGCTATTACACTCGTGCTATATAGTATTATCAAAAATCACCAATCTAGGCATCGGTACAATCAGTAACAGATAAATAATTTAACTTGTGTGAAAATTCGTCAAGGCTGCATTGGGAGTGGACACGTTATGCACTGTGGTTGTTGCTGGGTGCCCTCAATCAGTTCTGATGCACAACCACCTTCTGCAGAAACTAGGAAATGCCACCTATGCCACGGGCACATTGCTCTTATCTTTCAGTTCACTGTGGCAGCCACTGTGTCAGTCCATCCCATTGATGGGTTGCTTCTCTTTTGCTGCCCTTTACTTTACCAAACATGATGTCCTTTCTCAGTGTCTGGCCTCTCCTGGTAACATAGCCTGAGTATGCGAGACAAAATCTTGCTTTTCTCATTTCTAAGGAGCATTCTGGCTATATTTCTTCTAAGACAGATTTATTTCTTACCTTGGCAGTGCATGGTAATTTCAGTATTCTTCACCAGCACCATAATTCAGTTGCATCAAGAGTTCTTTAGACTTCCTTATTTGTTATCCAACTTTCATATACATATGAGGCACCTACAAAAACCACAGCTTGGATCAGGTGCCCCTTCACCATTGAAGTGACAGCCTTGCTCTTCAACACTTTAAAGAGCCCGCACAGCAGATCTGTAGACTATCTTGATGGCTGCTTCCACAAGCATTGATCGAAGATTCAAGCGAGATGAAATCTTGATAACTTCAATCTTTTAGCCTTTTGTTATGATGTTATCTATTCGTCCAATGGTCAGGACTTTGGTTGTCTTTACACTGAGTTGTAATCCATTCTGAAGACAGCAACCTGGTTCGTCATCAGGAAAAACCGCAAGTCCTTCCCTTGTTCAGCAGAGTTGTAACATTTGCATATTAAAGCTTGTTACTAAGCCATCCTCTAATCTGATGCCAAGTTCTTCTTCATATAGACCAGTTTCTCAGATTATTTGCTCCCTATAGTCATTGAACAAATATGATGAGAAGATACAACCCTGAAACACACCTTTCCTGATGGAAAACCATGTTCTATTCCTTAATTGTGTTCAAATGAATGTGGCCCAGGTACATTTTCTGTATGAGTACAATGAAGGGTCCTGAAATTCCCATTCTTAATGTTTCTATAATTTGTTCTTGCCCAGATCATCAAATGCCACATCCTTTTATGAATCTGGCTTGAATGTTTGGCAGATCCTTGTCTACATACTGCTGTTACCATTTTTTATATATCTTTAGCAAAATTTTGCTTATATGTAATATGAATAATATTGATGTTGTTGAAGGCCATATCTTTCTCCTTTCTCCACCCATTCCAAATACTACTAGCACAGGTCCTGAGAATCGATGGAGATAAAAACGGTGCCATTGAGTGAATGCTAATCATGACGATAGCGCCTGGGTCAGAAGAGACTTTGAACTCCAGGGAGTTTTCAATGGGTGATTTTGGGAAATAGATTTGCCATTTCTATTTCCCAATGTACCTCAGGCTAAACTTGGGCTGCTCACTTTTTGTTAGCATATAAGCACACTAACAGGTTATACCACTTAGAGCTATGGAGTTGTGGAATACAATAAAATAATCTGTCCATACAAATATGCTCCAAGATTCCTGACTCAATCTGTAGTCCACGCCCAGTCCGAGCAGATTTGGCTGTACCACAGTTAATGGTGTGTGAATCCAAGAACAGAATTGCCTACAAGGGTTCTAGAGAAAAGATAAGAGTTATGTGGGCAAATTTAGGAACTGTCACCCCATTTCCATTTTCTTTTCATCTGGATAAACTTTGATTAAAGCATCCCAAAAGATAAAAGAATCAGCAATTAAAATAATGAATTCTAAGACATAAAACTCTTGGGAAGGAAACCAAATTTTCACAGAAAATAGCCAGTGTGCCTATCATAAAATCTCTTCTATTTCTACTCTTGAAATCTAGCATTGCCTTTGCATAACATATTTAATCATCAAGACATAAAGTACTCAAAAGCATTATCAGGTTCCAAATCGAGCAAACTGGTCATCACTAAAAATATTTTACTCTATGGGGTCCTTCTGAAACCATAATATACTTTGAGTGCAAACTGTAGCATTGTTTTATATTAAATTATTTCTCTAAGCCCACAAACCTAAATCCACTGACAGAAAAAGGCCAGGACCTTACAAGCCAATGAACCTCAGCCATCATGACATCGTTGTACTTAAGAAGCCCTCGTGGTGTAGGGGCTGCAGGTCAGGTGGTTGACTTCAGCAGTCTGAGCCCACCAGCTGCACTATGGGATAAAGGTGAGACTGTCTATTTCCTCTTGTCCTTTAGAGACAGACAGCCTACACTTAGAGTGAGGCAGAGTAAACTCCATGTGGTGAGTTTGTTTTGTTTTATTTGGGGAATCAAGCTAGTATAAAATTTTCAAATTTGTCTATCTTTATTTCAATTCAGAAATAATAAGTCTTATACCTCACCGGACTTCTGTGAAAAAACAAACAAACTACATAACATGACCTGGTACAGTAGTAACTTTTAAAGAAAATTTTCTAAATGGCAGTATTGTGCTTTGAAAGTCTATCTTCATGAGACAAATAAAATACTAAAGTTTTAAGGATTTTATTTTACATGGGTCCAATAATCCATGCCCAATGAAAGCAGCAGCTAAGAAATCAAATAACAGGTGAAAAGGATGCCGATATACAATAAAAGAGGTTGGCAAAAAATGATGGAGGTAGAAGGAGATACTGGAAAGTTTGCAACAATTAAAGATAACAGTGACTTTAACAATGGGTGTAATATACACAGTCTGCGCTAGTGATGAGCTAGCAGCAGCTGCTTGGATAGGCATACAGGTTGAACAAATATGGAAGGGAGAGTGGGACTATAACAGGGGTTTAGGAAAACTTCTTCAACATAACCAAACACCTTGAGGACATAAGCCATGGTTCAGGATCATGGTGAGAGGGGACATCAAGACCGACACACATAATAAATAGCTCACAAAGTCCATCTTGTACACACTGCTTTGGTGAGTAGCAACCATGATCATCCATTCCCCCAGAAAGAAGAATGATGAAGACCGAAAGGCATATGGAGGCAATTAATGCACCGGCCTAATAGACAATGCAAACGTCAGTCTCCACAGCTCTGAGCCAAAAGGAGAACTGGGTTCTGTCAGAATCCACTACCAAGTGCTCTGGAGAGGATCACATTAGAAGTCCCTGGAGAGTGTTGGAGAAAATTGTGGAAAACTAGGCACCCTGAAAGAGACAAGGAGCACGGCTCTGATAGAGACTGGTGGACCCCCAAAGACTATGGCCCTTAATCACCCCCATGTCTGGAAATGAAATTATACCTGTATTAGGATAATCAGCCATTTATGATCAAAAGGTCAGGGTTTACACAAGGACAAAGTTCAAGGAGTTAGGAAAGAAAGTGGAATGGAAACAGGAAACAAGGAGGACGTGGGATCAGGGATGGTACATTTAAATCTTCAGAATGAAGGTGCATCCAGCCAAGCCACAGGACTTTCGATTGCTTCATATGAAGAGGGAAAGTGGGCAATGAATAAGGAAGGCAGAGGAGGAGTCCATGCACTTTGTGGGGGGAAGAGGGCTGAATGGGCTAGGAGACACCAGAAAGGTGACCACATCCGTCTGAGAAGTACTCCTTAGAAAGGATAGCAAGATTTCATCTCACATACTGTGGAAATGCTACGAGAGGGACCAAGAGGACATTATGCTTGAAAAGTAAAGCATCACTGACACAGAGGAAGACCTTTAAGGAAATGGACGGCACAGCGGCTGTGATGATGAGATCAAACGTAGCAATGAATGTGAGGAAGAAAACCAGGCACCGCTAGCTTCTACTGTACGCAGGAACGTTATGTGTCAGAGCCAACTCCAGGACACTTAAAGAGAATACAGACCTTAACTTATAGATGATTCAGCTATACTACAGCTTCTCCCCAGTCTGTAAGCATAAGATCTATATGAAATTGTCTCTCCACTTCTGAAACTTTATAAATGTTAGCAATTAAGGTGATGACTTTCCTCTGCATCATTCTTATCTTCCCAGTTGTCTGGAAAATATCCTCTGAGTCTTTGTAAAATCTGCAATGAATCGGTGAGTCCTTTAATTGTCTGCAATGATCCATGTCGTCTTAATTAGTGTTCTCTACAGAGCAGTGCTTACATGCTGGGCTGTTACCCAGAAGGTCTGAAGTTTGAAACCACCAGCTGCTCCATAGGAGAAAGATGGGGTTTTCTACCCTGATCACCAGTGACAGTCTTGGAAACTCATGGGGGCAGTCCTATCAGTTGGCATTGGATTGAAGGCAGTCACACATATGTACTTTCCCTCTCAAAATGCAAGTATCCATTGCCATGACTGCTCAGAACCCATAGACATAATTGAATGGGGGGTTTATTTATTTATTTTTGGTTAATTAGTAGTGACTTTATTGAATGTATTTGCACCTATGTCTTAGCATTATCGATCTAGTTTTTTAAAATCATTTTATTGGGGGCTCATACAGCTCTTATCATAAAACATCCATCCATCCATTGTGTCGTGGATACTTGCATTTGCTGCCACCATCATTTTCAAAACATGTTCTTTCTACTTGAGCCCTTGGTATCAGCTCCTCATCCCCCACACCTCCCTCTTCCACCCTCCTTCCCTCACGAATCTTTGATAATTTATAAATTACTATTATTTTTTCATGTCTTACACTGACCAATGTCTCCCTTCACCCACTTTTCTGTTGTCCATCCCCCAGGGAGGAGGTTATATGTAGATCCTTGTGATCGGTTCTCCCTTTTCACCCCCACCTTCCCCTTCCCCTCCTGGTATCACTACTCTCATTATTTGTCCTGAGGAATTTATTTGTCCTGGATTCCCTGTGTTTCCTGTTCATACTGTACCAGTGTACATCCTCTGGTCTACCTGGATTTGTAAGGTAGAATTGGGATCATGACAGTGGGGGGCAGGAAGCATTAAAGAAGTAGAGGAAAATTGTATGTGTCATTCATGCTATACTGCACCCCTGACTGGCTCACCTCTTCCTTGGGACCCTTCTGTAAGGGGATGTCCAATTGTCTACAGATGAGCTTTGGGTCTCCACTCCGCACTCCCCCTCATTCACATTGATAAGAATTTTTTTTCTGGGTCTTTGATGCCTGATAACTGATCCCCTTAACACCATGTGATCACACAGGCTGGTGTGCTTCTTCCATGTGAACTTTGTTGCTTCTCAGCTAGATGGCTGCTTGTTTGTCTTCAAGCCTTTAAGATCACAAATGCTATATCTTTTGATAGCTGTGCACCATCAGCTTTCTTCACCACATTTGTTATGCATTTATTTTGTCTTCATTGACTGTGTTGAGAAGGTAAGCATCACGGAATGCCAGGTTAATAGAACAAGGTGTTCTTGCATTGAGGGAGTACTTGAGTAGAAACCCAGTGTCTGCCTGCTACCTTGATACTTAACCTATAAACATATGTTCATAGATGTATTTCCCTATCGTTATATATAAATATATTTACATATGTACATGCCAGTATTTAGACCTCTGCCTTCTTTGCCTCCTAGTTATTTCCTCTATTTCCTTTTACTTTTCTCTTGTCCCACTCTCATGTTCAGCCTAAATGAAGGGTTTATTAAGGAAGGTAACAAGGTGTAATGAAAGTATAAAATACTCAGGGTTGCGTTGTTTATAAGGACATGTTACAAAGTTCTTTCAGGTCTATTAATAAATGCACAAATGGGCATATCACTCCACTGTAAGGCTCAACTCTGAGGCATTTAGTTCAAGCTCTGTGGGTCAGCAAACCCAGCTCCCAGAACTAAGTGTCCAGAAGCACCCCACTACAGCAAGTCTGAGCCATCAGGGACTCAACTCCACTTCCAGGATCAGCAATTAAGTTCCCCAATTAAGCAATTGAGTGCCAAAAGGCAGCTCACTCCACAGGGAACCTCATGTACAAAAACCACTCAGCTTTACTTGCTCCAAGAATCAGGACGGCCATCCTTCTCTTCCATGCTCTGGTTTCTGGTCCTGCTGCTGCTCCCTAATGTTGTCGCTCTCGGAATCAATGCAAGGGCAGTACGTTTGGTTTGGTTTTTGAACGCAGGAGGCTCTCAGTCCACAGGGATCTCTGGTTCAGAAGACAGGCTCCACTCCTGGTAATGAAATTCCCTCTCCTGCTTCTCCGGGGGTTCGTTTCCTGCACAGAAGGATAGCACCCCAAAGAACCTGATTTACAATTACTCACGGGTGTCTCCCTAACCTTCTTACCAGACCTGGGTGGAGCTCGAGATTGGCTGGAAGCCACCATGTTAAATCATTCCCTGCCCCTGCAGATCTATGAGGGATCCTGACTCCCCAAATTGGCACTTTTTAATTTCTATGCAGAGCCTGGGGAAAAGTGAAGTGAAATCAATTATAAAAGAGAGAAATATTTACTTACATTGAAGTAAAAATACATTCTATTTAGTTTCTGAAATGCCACCACTACAAATTATTAACACGATTAATGGGTATATATACGCAACATTCTAAGAAAATATACAGTGGCGTATATCAGTGATCTCTGTACACATCGAAAAAGAACCATGATGGTCCCTTACGACTGGTGAATGTAGAGGCCATTTTGTTGTGTGGAACACCTCACGACACGGACAGACAGGGATGGACTCAGAGGACAGTATGCCAAGTGACGTTCATTACAAAATGCCAAATGTTAAAAAGAAACAAAAGCCAAAGAAAGGCTTACACGCCAAAAGAATCAGTCTCTGCTACCAGGAGTAAGAGAGACAGGAAGAGCTTAGTGCACCGACCACAGCTCACTGTCCCCGAGAGGATGCAGACTCGGAGCGGCCCTATAGGACAGGGTCGACCTGCCCCGGTGAGTTTCTGATTCTGTGACTCTGTACGGGGTGGAAAGCTTCAGCTTTCTCCCCACAGAGCGGCAGGTGGATTTGAACTGCTGACCTTGCAGATCGTAGTCCAACCCGTAGCCTCCATGTCTCCAGGGCTCCCAAGCTGATTACAATCACACAGGTCAGGTTTGAGAGCTGATAATGTGTATCTCGCTTAGGAGCTGGCTGTCCTGCCGACCACAGGTGACGCTTGGAGTAACAAGGCTTTTGAAAAACCTTTGTTATGTAAAGAAATGTGTGCAAAATGGGAAAGCATCTACTCAAACCTCTTTTGAAAAAGAGATGCGGCCCATTCGATGACATGTGCGGCGCAAGGAGGTGAGCTGCCAGTCAGGCTTTAAGCGGCGGTGCCAGAGTGTGGGTCCCTGCTTCTAGGCGCACATTTTCACCATGAAGATAAATTCTGTGCTTACTCGTAACCTCAAATATTTCCGAATCCACGTTTATTTTTCAATCTGATAGGCGCAATGTTGAACTGATGTTTTCTTCGTTGAGCGGTATTGACATGGTTCTCACGAAGTCATCATTCTTTCAGGCCAATTTCAAGAGATGGTGCGAGAACCACTTGGCCAGCACTCAGTGTTTCAGAGCCCAGTGTAGCGATCCTGCAGTGACAGCTTTTAATGTCTACTGTCTGCTTTCCCCCCACGGCCCGCAGCCGGTGCTGCGCGACTTTTCCATCAGACAGAAGAGAAGCCATGCTTGGGAGGCCCGCGAGATGAAAGTCATCTGAAGGTCGTCATTCTTCCTCTGTGGGCACATTTGAAACTAGGGTTTTCTTTTCTTCCTTTCTCTTTCTCTTTTCCTGTGTGTAGTATTGCAGCCCCTTACACAGTTTCTAGGGAGAAAGTGCCCTGCATTTTGCTGCTAACAAGCAAACATAAATTTGAGTTCAGGTTAGGTAGTTATGCTTTTTGAAGATTTTATATCTGCTTGGGTCTGCGCAGTGTCAGCAGATTTCCACAGCAATGGAGCTGTAACGTTCTGGCCTGAACAAGCTTGCGTCAGGCCCCCTGAAGCAGATTTATGTCATCGACCCCCCCCCCCCCAGGTATTAATCATTCTTTGAGGTCATTTTCAGCAATCAGAGTAAGTGTATTCATAAACTTGCCAAAACTGCCTCCAATCAGGTTCATGGTTAGCTTTCAGGTGGTGACAAAGCAAAAGGGGAAAACTCACAAAACAATTCTCTCTCTTTTCTTTCTTTTTTTTTGGCCAGAGAGAATATGAAAATTGAAATTTGAAACAGGGGTGATGCCGTTCATTCACACACACACAAATCAATCAAAAACTGGGCTATGAAAACCAAGGCACACTTGGAGGGAAATAAGCCGAAATCTATCAGCCTGGTTGCAATTTTATGAAGTGCGATGTTGAAAGGCTCCCACTGTCTGTGTGAAACTCAGACAAGACATGCATCCCTTCTCTCAAGGACAAGAGAGAGTATTCATTCATATCTTAAACCAGGACTGATTCCAAAGAACTTTTTCTCTTTTCAGGATTTTATTATCATAGAAACCAAACAACTAGCTATGATACGTGTTTGGAAATATAATACATATTTAGGTCAATATCTGTAACCCAACTCAGGAAAATATGAGTATTGACATTCAGTAAGGAATAGTCAATTGCCAAGTGCCTCAGACCCTGGCTGAGAGTAATAGAGGTATTGTTTTGACAATGAAAATGGAGACCTAAACTGTACCTCAACCTGGACTTGCAGTATAGAAAGATGAAGCAAGGAGATGCTAAACCATCCAAGGTTTCTAACTCCCAACACCTGTCAGTCTGTGTCACCTCTCACTTTGGAGACTTGCATCTTGCTATCACTCTGGAAGTTATAGCACCGGTATTCCAAATACTAGCCAGGTCACCTATGATGGGGAGTTTTGGTTGAATCTTCCAGATTGAGATAATGTATAAAGAAAGTCATGGAAATTTGCTCCAGAAAATCAGCCAACAAAAACCCTATAAATCGCATCAGGAAGAGGTTCAAAACATACAGAGGTTACAACAATGGACACCAGTAAACCAACGGACATGGTACAGGTTGGACATTAGGTCACCGTGAGTCAGAGTGGACACAAGAGCAAGCAGCACTATCAACACCTGAGATTGTTGGCTTGATAGTTAAGTGATTTTGAAGCCCAGATCTAAAAGGGAGTCTCCTGGTATCCTAAGTAAAGCACGTTAGGGTAATATGTTTTTTTTGTTTGTTTGTTTCCACCTGCATTTAAGACATTTCAAGATGTAATTTATCTATTTTTAATCCATTTTGTTCTCATCTTTCCCCATTTCCAATTTTTTCTTTTCCAATGGTTGTTGTTTGTGTAAGAGATGTTTCTTTTACTTAAAAAGACCTCAGGATTAAGTTGTTCTATACTACCTGGAAACAATTGCCAAGGTCTTACAAGCTTTTCTAAATTCACTTCCATAATAAAAATACACTACATGCTGTTTTTTGAGGCTTAACCAATTTATAAGCATAAAATAAAAGAGGTAAAAAAAATTTAGGAAGTCCAAGGAAAAAAATGTGCTTTTAGGAGCTGGAATTTCTTTTGAGAAATGATAATATCAGAGGGAACTTGAGGAATAATTTTCAAGTTTACTTGGGAGATTAACATCTTCTTGAACCTGACCAACTCCTTATACCATCACAGTTACGTCTAGAGTCTGATATCTTGATTCAGACTCTTAAGCATCGAATATGACTTCCCTATTTCCTCCAAAGTCTACAGAAAGCCAACATAAGACTTTAAATCAATCAGTCTCCGTCGATACATATTGAATGTGTACTCTGGAGAGCTTTGTCAAATGTAGGTTCTATACAGGGCGAACGTTGTGTCACGTGGAAAGAATGGACCCGTTAATCTTAGAATTGCTTTCTCCAGTGCACGAGTGTTGGATTTACATGGAATCGAGGAACACTTCCTGACAGTGACAATTCAAATGGAAAACAAATCCTTACCACTGACTCATACTCTCATATCTATAACTTAGTCTGAGAGGAAATAATAAACACTGAAATGCTCAGACGAAATAATGATTCTTGACCCAAATAGTGACACAATGTAGTGCTATGTAGTAGAAGTTTTAAAAATCCTATTAATAGATTAATATGGCAGTGATGACTTTTCATGACATCCTAAGTTATAAAATGTACATTATTTGCTACAAATGACAGTTTCATATTCTACCTATCTCGTTCTCCTGTGATTTCTTGTCCCAATTTTGCATTTGTGGTAAAACTGCCTGGTAAGAAAAGAGAAAGCTACGTGCCAACCTCATCCTATCTGAAATATTCTCTGCAATCACCTTTATATCTCTGAAGAAAGGAGACCTTGGGAATGAAACAGCACAACATTGTTTGAATACATCGACCTCTCTAGATTTGGCCTGCGTGTGCTCCAAAACCCTCATCTGCTTCCGCAGTGACCCATGCCTGCTATCATAATCAGAAGGGGTAGATAGTAGCTACCTCGGGTATTTGAAAATGATGGTATGCCTCTTGCCGACTCTGTGTGAGTGTGCATATGCATGTGTGTTGGGGCGGAGAGAAAGAGAGAGATTTAGGAATCTTCCAGATATAATCATGGAACAGCTATCTTTTATTTTACATATAGTCTTTAATATATAGAGGAATAAAGCATACAGAGTAATAAAAACCCACAGAGGATGAATCAGTGTAATTTACAGCAAATAACATAATTTATATAGTTTAGGATAGCCTGAAAATTCATAACTGAGATGCAAATGGGGGTTTTACTACACAGCACTACATAGGTATACATCAATTATTTTAAAATTATTACTAATTTTAGAAAGAGGAAAATTCAAAAATAGGTATGACTTGTGGTAGTTATATACTT
>NW_022103920.1:76621676-76624568 GCF_000313985.2 Echinops telfairi
TGTGTGTGTGTGTGTGTGTGTGTGTGTGAGAGAGAGAGAGAGAGAGAAGACGAAGAAGAAGAAGGAGGAGGAGGAGATAAAATGTGAGAAAGAACATTTTAGCTTGGTTAGTAATTTGTATTATCATGCAATACGTAGGGACTTTCATGAACAGAAGCAGGGTCTTGCTGCCTGGGGCTGTCGTCATCGCCGTTTCACATTTGTCTTCTCATTCTGTTGAGGGTACTCATGGCACATCCCACTGCATATTTCCATCTCCTGGAAAATGTATTTGACTTTTGCCGACTGAGATTTGGAAGATACTATCAATAAAACCATAATGTGAAAGGAGACTTTACTAAGCAATGACTGCTCTTTAGAAATGCATCCTTTCTTTGAAAAATAACCAATACTGAGGAAATAACTGTCTGCTTTACTATGTATTATTGTGTAAAGAACACACATCCATGAACCAAAAAATATCTTTTTTGTTGAACTTTTAGGCTGCATCTAAAGTCCAAGCCTCCATATCAATGATCAAATATTTTTTTCCTGATAGTAATTCTCCAGTGGCACTTGACATTAAGTTCGATACTCCCCCGCGTGTTGGGGCATGCCAGGATAAGATGCCCTCCGTACTGACATTTAGAACCCAGTTACCCAGTTGCTGGTGAGTTGTCATTGACTCACATTGACTGTGTGTGTGTATAAGAAGAGGTGCCATCAATTTGTTAATTGCTGGATTTTTCGCAAATAGATCACCAGGCCGTTTGGCTTTTCTTCTGTGGCACCTCTGGAGAAACCTGAACTTCTAACCTATTGGTTGCCACGTATATGGATTTAATTCTACCTGACTAAAAGAGATTAATAATCGACATTTATTTTATTTTTGCTTACTTCTGTGTAAATATCTACTGATGAATGCTTTAAAAATATTTGGCTATATTTGCCATCCTTTAAATGGTCTCAAATGATACCCCTCTTTTCTAAACCCAACAAAGAATCACTGCCAGTAAAAGTTGCATGCTGTGTAACTCGAAATAGGAATGTTTCCCTGTATTATCTTGCTTCACCCTCTTCCACCCCTAGATGCAAAAGGGCAACCCTCTGCCCAAGGAGGGCTAAAGAGAAATGGATTGCTGATCACATTTTAGAACCTTGTTTTTGCCGTCGTATACACTGACTTCAGGAAAACCTGTCAAAATGAAGAGCCCCAGTCAAGCTCTTGATTTCCTCCCTGCCATCACATCTAAAACAGCCTTTTCATGGGCCCAGGTAACACTTGGGCCCTCAATCAAAGATTAAAAACATCTGCTCGCAGAAGTGTCAAACAGTCTTGGAACACTTAGTTGAATTCCCAGGGACTCCATCTGGGACTGGTGATGCTTGCTGCTTTCATATCTTTAATTGTTTCTAGCACCTCCATAGATCAAAGTTCTCTCCATAATCCTTTCTTTCCATCATGGCATATTTACCCATTTTATATCAAAATATATAATCTTTACCATCTGGTTTCATAGAGGTATATAAATCTTTATCAAACTAGATTAACATAAAGTCACTTTTTTCAGCTCTGTGTGCCAGTATTTCTTTCCCATGTGCAAATTTAAGAAAGCCACCCCTTCTCCCACGGTTTCCCTGGTAGACTTTCAACTGGGAAACAAGCTTCCTGAGCTTTCCTAAGTTGGGACATTTTTATGTGCTGCCTTGTGCTTAAATTTAAAAGTTCAAAGGCAGGCAGTTTTGTTTGGTTCCCCCTTCATCCTCTGTACTACAGTGATGTGTGTTGCTCTTACACCACATATATTGATAATTCTGTCGTCACACAACAGGATAGTATTGAGTTTTAATACATTTTTTTATCTGCCCCTTTGCCCAATTCAGATGAGGTACTCAATAAATTACTATGTTAAAAACAAAATTATTAGGTTATTATGCACTCAATAAGTTTTGCATAAAATATTTTAAGTAAACATTTTAATGATAAAACAAAAATTATAAAACATCTAAATGTGGCTGAATCTCAAATAATAGAAATTTTAATTATACATATGCATGAACATGATATAGTATTCCCATAGATGAATGTATTATTCTAGTTGCTGTAATCCTAAGCTCCTATAGAATATTATTCTTATTTTAATACTCTTTTTCCATGACATGCTATTTATACTTTTCTACTATGGCACATTTAATATAGTCTCTATTTTTGGACCTACTAGGGTAGTGGTTTATTGCTTCTATCAATTCCTCTCCTATCATTCTCCGAGTTTGGGTTGTTAATGAATATGACACAATTTTATGAATGGTATAAAATAAATGGTAGCCTAAAGAGTGAATTAAATCTTAAAATGTATGCATGGCTAATTATTTTCTCTATCCAAATGCTTGTCTTCTTTTTATATCAAACTTTTGATAGCTGCCATTGAGTCACTCTTGAAAGCATACACAGAACCTTCATTAATTACTGCCAGTGAGATAACTTCATATCCTTTCTAATAGCCAACACTGGAAGCAGTCATGGCCTGAAGAAACACTTTGTAAATGAAGAGTCCCTTTGATAAATGAAGTTTGGGAATTTTAGCCCTTTTCTTCACTTTGGATAATTACCAGTTCTCTGATCGTAGTGTTAAAAGTAACACCTCAATAATGTTCAGTATTAAATAAGTGGGTCTTTCTAAACCAATGACCCTTCTTCCAAGGAGCACAACATAAATTCTAAGTATATTTTGATTTGAGAACAATAAAAAATAAATTAACTTTAGGCACACCTTTGAAAAGAGAACATGTCTCAGAAATGAGTCTTTTTTTATTAAAATGTAAATAGGGGAATTATTTTAAGATAACTTTGAAGAAACTGTACAGAGAGAAGTAAAAACTAACCACAAGGATGTGTGAGGATCCCATTTTTTT
>NW_022103920.1:76626113-76628943 GCF_000313985.2 Echinops telfairi
GCAGGTTCCAAGCCCAGGAGTCAGATGTTAATCTGGAGCTTTCTCTTGACTCAAGTAACTTTGAGGGCTGATGAATCCCAAGTCAGCTGAAAGATGAAAGGTTTGTGGCAACAGAGATGGATAAACCGGACAACAGCAGGCTAGATTATAGGCCATTAGATCAAGTCCAAAGAATGGAAGGTCAACAAGCCAGGTGCAAGATCAAGACCCAGCACAAACACTTATATTGAAAGCAGTCTACACTCTCGAGGAAGCTTCCTTTCCATTGATTTACTGCTCATAGATTTCCTTATGGAGGTGATTACAGTGAGTCAGATGGATCTTCTCATGGGGTCATTCAGTCTTAACTGCCAAACCACTGAGAATCCTGGCCTAGCCAAATTGACACCAAACCTACCACACTAGTCTCACAGCTTATACAAATAGTTACTCAAATGGTTCAACCATTTATACGTCAAACATAAAATCCGCACAACTTTTCAAAAGGAAATAAGATAAAATATTTGGGACCTAGAAGTAGACCATTAATTCTTAAACTTAGCACAAAGAGCAAATTTTATTAAAAGGAAAATTGATAAACCATCATAATTAAAAATATTTTCTCTGCAAAAGACAGCTAATAGCATGAAAAGACAAGCTGAAAATTGAGAGGGTGTGGGGGCTGAGAATAGGAACAAAAATAATTTTTAAAAGTATCTTTCAATGCTAAACAGTAGAAAACTAAAAATAATTAAATGAAAACATGGAAAAGAGCATAAAAAGAAATTTCATCAAAGAGGATATATTCATACAAAAGGCAAATAAGCAAGTAGAAAAATATTCAACAACATGAAACATTAAGAAAATACAAATTAGGCTACAATCAGACATCACTACAGCTCTGTCACAATAGCAAAGGTAGCCTCACCACCCAATGCTGGTTAAAATGAGGAGACACTCGTCTCTCATAATCAAGCTGGGGATTGAATGCAGTATGAACCTAGGAAAAATTGGAAGTTGTCAAAAATGAAATGGGGTGCATAAAAAAAATCAACATTCTAAGCACTAGTGATCTGAAATGGACTGGTATTGACCATTTTGAATCATATATTCATATGGTTTACTATGTTGGGAATGACAGATTCGAGAGGAATGTAGTTGGATTTATCATCGAAAAGGACATTTCAAAATCTATCAAAAAAAAATCTATCTATTGTCGTTGTCTGTGTAAGATAATATCTATCTATATACAAGGAAATCCAATCAATACAACTATTATTCAAATTTACACACCAATGTAAACAGAACAAGGGAATGCGGCATAGTTTAAAATCATGAAAAGTGTGTATCAGTGTTGTATCCTCTCACCATACTTACTCAATTTGGCTGCTGAGCAAATCATCAGATAACTTCGACTATATGAAGAAGAATGTGGTATCAGGTCTGGAAGACTTATTAAGAACTTTCCACATGCACATGATGCAAACTTGCAAGTTGAAAGTGAGGAAGACATGAAGCAGTTGCTGAGGAAGATCAAGGATTGCAGCCTTCAGTGTGGATGACAATTGATGCACAGAAAACAAATATCCTCACAACTGGACCAATAGGGGAGATCATGATAAATGGAGAAAAGATTCAAGTTGTTAAGGATTTCATCTTGCTTGGATCCACAATCACTGCTCATGGAAGCAGCAAGCAAGAGATCAAATGATGCATTGCATTGAGTAACATCTGCCACATAAGAAGTGCTTCAAAGCAAGGGTGTTACTTTGAGGACTAAGTTATGCCTGACTAAAGTTATGGAATTCTCCAACTGCCTCATATATATGTATATGGAAGTTGTAGATTGAATAAAGACCTAAGAAGAATTGATGCATTTAAATTACGGTGCAGACAAAGAAACATGGACTTCCAAAAGAACAAATAAAGAAGTATAGTCAGAATGCCCCTGAGGGACAAAGATGGTGAGACGTTGTCTCACATTCCTCGCACATGTTATCAGGAGAGACCAGTCCCTGGAGAAGAGCATCTTGCTCGGTGAAGTAAAGAAGCAGTGAAAAAGAGGATGTCCATCGAGAAGACGGGTGGACACGGTGGCAGCACCAGCGGACTCCAACCTAAGGGCGATGGCGAGGATGGTGTGCGAACAGGCAGTGTTGCGTCCTGTTTTACGTGGAGCTGCTGTGAGTCAGAACGAACCCGATGGTGCCCGACAATGAAAACCAGGCTGCTGACACCTGAGCCAGCAATCACAACGAGAGACACTCGTCTCAGAAATGAGGGCGTTTCTGTTCATACAAACCCTTGTCATATGAATGTTGATAGCAGTCTTACCCTAATGACCCAAAAGTGGAAATAAGATGTCTTTTAATGGAGGGGTGGATACACAAACCATGTTACATCCACTCCATGAAGGACTACCCAGCAATTAAAGTTAAATTGACGATTAATTCCCACAGCAATTTCACTCGATGAATTTTCACAGAACTGTGTTGTAAAGATATTATCTGACTCCATTTACATAGCATTCTTGAAAGGACACAGTTACAGAAATGAATACCAGATTAGCAGTTACCAGCAAGTAAGGAGAAAACGGGGGTCCAAGTGAAGTGGATATGTCTGCACGTGGTCAGAATAATGGATCTTTATGATGAAGAGGAGGTGAGTGATATAAACATCAACCTGATGAAGTAGTTATTCCACAATTAACCATTTTATGCCAATTGCGCTCTCTCCCTCTATTGTTACAAACTTTAAGTTGCTTGGATATACTTGTAAATGCCTTTCTTCTTTCAAAAATCATTGATGTTCATTTCAATTTGATTAACTAACAACAAAGAAGAGGGAGAAC
>NW_022103920.1:76629891-76630874 GCF_000313985.2 Echinops telfairi
AGGGGAAAATAATGAGGAGCTGATACCAAGGGCTCACGCAGAAAGCAAATGTTTTGAGAATGATGAGGGAAACAAATGTACAAAAGTGCTTGACACAATGGATGTATGTGTATGGATTGTGATGAGTTGTACGAGCCCCAAATAAAATGATTTTTTAATTCAAAATGAGTGAAACTAAGCAGTTTATTGTTTATGCACATGTATACTGATTTTTAAAAATTAAATGTGTGAATAATATACAAATGTATGAAAATATTTGCCTTTCAGAGGAAACAGAGATTAGGATGTGGGAGGGACTCCTTGATAGACAGCGGTGATTATTAGTTATTTTACGGTGTGTTCTGTCTTACACAACCCTCTACTTTTACAGCTAGTTTTTAAAGTTCATTGCAACGACCACAGAGGACCCACAGACACTGCTCAGGATTGCAGGATTGATTGCGGGAGTTAGCAGTTCGCAATGAAGGTGAGAAATGTTCAAGATACGATAGTTGAGTCAGCATGTTAGACAACGTTTTCAGGTTTTCTAATCAATGTCCAAGGGCATGCTGCTCCTGGGGAAGCAAGTACTCATCTCCTGCTCTGTGGCTCAGTGACGCCAGCTCCCTAAATTAAGTGTCCAGGGGCACCCTACTCCACAAGCCAGCCTCCTGCCTAAAAGCACTCGGTGTTACTTCCTCTGGGAAGTTATGTTAGGATGGGTTGACTAGAGAAACAAATCAAGAGACACTCATATGTGTAAGAGAGAGATTTATAACAAAAAGTAATTGTATATCAAGCAAACATCCCAGCCCAGTCCAGAACAAGTCCGTAAGTCTGATACTAGTCCATAACTTCCTCTGCAGACTCACAGGGCCACACGCAATGAGGCAGAATGTAGCAATATCACAGGCTTATGTGGCAATATCATAGGGTTATGTGGCTCCAATTGCAGTGTCTCTGGCAGCTCTCTGAGTGACTTGATAGCAGGACGGTGAAGCAGA
>NW_022103920.1:76630974-76654339 GCF_000313985.2 Echinops telfairi
CTCTCTGTGTGGCAGCTTTGTCTCTTCTGTACCTCTGCTCCTGGCAGTCTTCTTGGGACTCTCCTTCCACTTGCTTGTTTTAAACTCTTTTCTTGCCAAAAGAGCCTGACTCAAGATACTTCTTACACTAGTCCTACCTCATTCGCAAAACAAAGGCAGCCCATTCTCAAAGAGGATTATAAGATGGTGAAGCAGAGAGAGAAGGACAGGTTCCCAGGACCCTCCTTATGAGGAGGTCACACCCATAAGGAGGCACCATCAGGCTGTGGCCTAATTGACAGGCTAGACTCCGCCCCTACACTTCAAGTTGATGTGAAATTATGTAACTACAACAGAAGTCCACCTCTCTGTCCCATGCTCTGGCTCCGGCTCCTGCTGCTGCTGCTCTTCTAAAGTTACAGCTGGCTTCTGGAACGCGGAGGTTCGTTGCTCATGGATCTCAGGGTCCAGAGACACAACACTCCTCTGTTGTTCTGATAGTGAAATGCCCTCTCTTGCTGAGCAGAAAGTTCACTTTATACCCAGAAGAATGACAATCCCATTGAATCCTTTAACAATGACTCATAGGTGAATCCTATTAGGGTGGACCTCCACCTTTTTTCCCAGACTCAGCCAGACAAAAGTCATTTGATGGGAGTTTACAGAAACTTTGGCTAGAAGAACCATATCAAATAATTCACTGGCCCTGAATATGGTCTGAAATTTGTTTTACAATGATCCATGGATAGTTGTAAATGATTGCCCCATATGTAGATTCTCTATTTTCTCTCTAGTTCACCAGTGGGTGTAATTGGCTTGTTCTTGAATCCAGCTTACAGGATTCAACCCCATCCAGTTGCAATATGGAAGGAAAGGCCTAGCAGTTGGCTTCCCTTTAGCTCACAGCCAAGAGCACTCTGTGGGGGCAGTTCCACTCTGCGACACACACAGCTTAGCCAGGAGTCGAGAGCGACTCAATGGTAACTACGATGTTTGTTTTATTACTCAGTGTCTTTTGAAATGACTTTATCCACCTCTTTTGGATTTAAATATCTTCATTTGCAATAAAAGTAATGCCACGGCTAGCATACCCAGAGAGAAATAAAAGATATTACAGGGTACTTGTAATAGTCTAAAGTCACCCCATCTTCATGCCAGCATCTTGACTATGGTAATCTGGAGGGGACACACAGTAGGCAAGTCTATGTGCACCATTTGTAGCATGAGTTCTTTAAGTGGGGATTTTATGCAGCTGACATATAGATGTATGGAAAACAAGTTCCTATACCCAGGCTACTGTATTCTAAACTACATTATTATAAAGAACATATGACAATATATTAATTTCAAGTTCTTCTTCACCATGGAGCTGGTAGGAAGACTTGACTACAGTGACTCCCATGTCTCACTTTGTTCCTGTTAGCTCCTACACAGTGGGGAAGGTCAGTGCTGTTGTATTAGGACCTAACAGAGCTTTTGTCTTTGCTTAGGCACTTGCTCAGTGGCTCAGGAAGTCATCATTATAAATCGGTTTCCATTGCAGGCTGTGATGGCCTCAAATATATGCTTTGCAAATTGCTAGCTGTTGATGAGTAATTATGTGCCCCTTTGATTTTCTCCTAAGCAGTCTGGGTTTTGAATTTTTCTCTGTGGAGTCAGTGTTTGTCTGTCTACCCTGTGGTTATGTGAGGAGTGACTGGGCCACTCACACGGTTACATTCTCTGCTGCCTACAGAAAGGCAGGTGGCTCAAATCTACCCAGATGTGCCTCGGAAACCCCAACGGTGTGCACTTCCACTCCGGAGCACAGGAGGTCACTCTAACTTGGATCAACTCAGCAACTGATTTGGTGTTGTGGTTTGGTAGTTGTGCAGGGCGTAAGTTATAAGTTTTGAGAGAAAGAGCTGCTTCCTTCCTGCCATTCAAGTTGGAAACTGATTCCCCAGTGAAGACACACCACACCCTCAGATTCTCAGATGCTTCTCAGGGAGACTCTCTCAATTTCCTCCATTGTTAATGCTGCAAGGGCCATGTGACTGCTGCTTTTGTTGACTATTTCCCATGGTCTCATGATTTCTCCTATTGTTTTAAGCATATGTCATCCAAGGTATTGGTGACTAGAAACAGTACTTGAAGATATCATGGAAACAGTACTTGAAGATATCATGGTTCGGGCTAGTGAGCAGCAGACCTGGAAGAGCAGGAGGGAGCTTTCAAGTCCATGTTGCACATTTGCGTGTAGGTGGCTTAACCTGATTTCAGTTTGTTTGAAAGTGCGTGCCAGTGGGGTAAAATGATAGGTGATGTTGAGGAAAGATACTAAAATTAGAGAATATACAGCTGAATATTAAATTGCTCAATTTCAAAACCCCCTCTAATCTGAAAGAGGTTTCAGATTTCAACTGGAATTGGGTAGGGACTTAAAAGAATTGCAGTAAGCCTCTGGTTTGTCTATAAAAATAATCAACAACCTTATCTAACTGCGTTCTTACTCCTATGTACATGGCTGCCTTTTATGGATAACATTACTTGTACTCCTCTAATGAATGCTGTCTTCATTATCTAGTGTTACTACAACACAAGCACATCACTTGAATGACTTCAGCAAACAAAGGTATTTTCCTAAAGTTTGAGAGGTTCTCAAAGTCATTGCCACCCCGTCATTTTCAACGCATAGTGATCCTATAGGTCCGAATAGAACCTTGGGTTTTCCAAGGTTTTCCAAAATCCTGCGGGTTTTCCAAGACAATCAATATTTGTGGGAGCAGAAAGTCTCGTCTTTCTTCCGAAGTAGCTGGTGGTTTTGAACTGCTGACCTCAGGCAGCAGCCCCACACAAAACTCACTATGCCACTAGGGGTGCTCAATCTGGGAGGTTAGAAACCTGCATTAGGCTTGCTCTCTGTGTGGCAGCTTTGTCTCTTCTGTGCCTCTGCTCCTGGCAGTCCTCTTGGGACTCTCCTTCCACTTGCTTGTTTTAAACTCTTTTCTTGTCAAAAGAGCCTGACTCAAGATACTTCTTACACTAGTCCTACCTCATTCGCAAAACAAAGGCAGCCCATTCTCAAAGAGGATTATAACCACTTGAGACATGAAAGTTATGTTTTATAACTTTCTATTTATAAATAAGTCTATTGATAAGACCTACATTGAACCTACCTATTCTACATTGAAGGAGCCCTGGTGGTATAGTGGTTAACCACAAGGTCAGTAGTTCAAAACCACCAGCCACTCCACAGGAGAAAGACTGGACTTTCTATTCCAGTAAAGAATGACAGTCTTGGAAAGTCACAGGCATAGTCCTACCTTATCCTACAGGGTTGCTGTGAGTCGGCCTTGTCTTGATGGCTTTGAGCTTGGTTTGGGGACTTCTTCTACATTGACCTTTTGAAAGACACGATAACGTGTGGGTCTCGTGCAGAACTGACATGCCAGCCACCTCTCAGACGAGTGGCCTGTGAAGCTCTCTGGGGAGCTGAGCTCGAGCTAAATAACTCTGCTGCTGGCTGCTGTTATCCGCTGCCATGGCGTCGATTCTGACTCACAGCAGCCCCATGGCACAGTGAAAGTTTCCCTGGCTGTGCACACAACCAGGACTCTCCTGCGAGGCACCAGGGGGAGGGTTAGGCCAGTCACCTTCAGCCAGTAGTCCAGTGCTTAATGATTTGCAGTGTCCAAGAGCTCCAGATAAATAAATGTGAAGCAGGAAAGGTAATTAATAAGACATTAAGGAAGAATACACGCATGTCAATGTTTGTGGAAATAGGATTTCTATCTTTTAAGTCTATATACTTTCTACTTTTTCTCTTTTTCCTTTAAGAAAGGAACTTTTTTTGAAAAAAGGAACTTAAAGAAGTAGGAGAGGCATTGCACTAGTTGCACACAGAATACCGATGGGCATTCCCCAGTCTCATGCACGGTAACAACAGAAACCTCAGAAGTAGACAATGAATCTCTAAAAAATTGCAAGGGACCCCATGAGTCTGTAAAGACTGTGTCGTTCCAGATAATTTCACAAGGAATACATGATTACAGGGGGAAAAGATCCTTGGTGAATGGAGCTGCAGGTATTCAGAGGCTAAGGGATAAAAGAAAGAAAGAAACAAACAAACAACATTTACCATTATAGTTATATATAAAAAAGTTGAGATTAGCATTTCTGAATTACAGAAGGACGGAGGACATGACAAACAATCAATAAAAACATTTACAAAAAATTTGTAATTACGGAGGGATATTTTGTACATGGCTACTCTGGTGCCTCAGTGGACTAAGAGTTGGGCATGCTAATCTCAAGGTCCATGGTTCAAACCCATCAGCAGCCATCTGAGGTGGTCTGCTCTCATAAAGATTTACAGTCTTGAAAATACTAGGGAGGAGTCCTCTGCCCCACAGGCGCTCTGGGAGTCAAAATCCAACTCAGTGGCGGTGGACTTCTGGTTTGACCCATAGTTCAGTTTTCTTGGCTCTAATTCATGGAGACCTTATGTATTACAGATGTCTTAAACCATCTTCATGATTACTGGAACATGCGCATATTGAATTTTCATATAGCAACCTGTCATCTAGTAGCAATGTAGGTTATGGTAAACGTACCATGGCATGCTGAATCGTATTATTGTACAGAACAACTGCCTGCCTTAGAAATATCCTCTGTTCCACTTATGCATCCCAACCTCTAAACCCCAGTCTCTGGGAACCCAGGTCTGTATGTTCCCTATTGGTTTGCCTTTTCCCGAATGCTACCTAAGTTAAATCTGACACTATTTAAACTTTATCAGCTGTCTTCTTTTACATACCAATATCCATAAGGGTTTCTCCATTTCTTTTTTTTAAAACTCGATTTCTTTTATCACTGAAGAATATCTTATTGTATAAATGTACAACAATTTGTCTATCCACTCAGCTACTGAAATACAGTTTGGTTGCTTACAAGTTTGGGAAATAATGAATAAAGCTGCTACAAACATTTGTGTGCAGGTTTACCTGTGTTTGTTTATCCCTTTTTTAATTTGTAGGTATTCTTTACCATTAATCATTCTGAGAGCATGTTGGCTACACATTGCTATAATGGAAGATCTTTGCAAGTCACATGATATTACCAACAAAGATTTGAAATTTGCCG
Organism: Echinops telfairi; assembly: GCF_000313985.2. Classification (NCBI taxonomy): domain Eukaryota; kingdom Metazoa; phylum Chordata; class Mammalia; order Afrosoricida; family Tenrecidae; genus Echinops; species Echinops telfairi. The sequence continues at coordinate 76,636,078 of NW_022103920.1, forward strand.
ATTATCTCCTTCTTTTAAAAAGGGGACGTGACTAAATACACCTATGTAATATTATTCTTTCATTGAATTCTGTTCTAGATTGGTGTACAGAGGAGAAAGTACAAGAACCGGCCAACCCTGAGAGAGTTGGGCAAGCCTCTTGGAACATGCTCCCTTGTTTGAACCTCATTTTTCCTGTGCGATGAGACACATGCGAACACATAAACACTCGAACAATTTTGTTAGGAATAATCTGTGTGGAATTTTCAATAATTTCCATCCTTTGCTTGATTTCTATAGAATACTATACAAAGTATCACATATAAACTAATTATACACTGTCAGAGCAATTCTCTATGTCCACATTTTGACCAAAATGTTTTGTTTTTTTTAAAAAAAGGGGGGGTGTATTCTCCAGTAGCTCCTTACAGTACAGATTTTCTTCCTTACTTGCACACCATTCTCCAAAACACACTCTTCGCATTTGCTTTGAAATTTTAAAATTGTATGAATATGCATAGCTGAAGAATGGTCATGATTAAAAGCCTATCATTCTGCACTATTAGCATATGTACTATAACATATTGGGCTCCCTAAATTGTTTTCAGTCTTGTTTGAACTCGCTTTTGTTCTCACTCTCTTGTAATCTCTATTTCTATTTCTATTCTTCTCTATATATACTTTTTTATTTCTCTTCTCCTTCCTTCTTTTGTAAAAAACTTTTCTGTTCCTATTCATATGTTTTTTCTGCCCTCTAGTTAGTGCAGTGTAAGGCCTCTCTGAGTGCTGTGACGTTATAGCATTTACCAGTATACGTAGCTGCTCAATTTCATATTACAGAGCAAACAAATGTGCCTAGAGCCTGACAACCAGGCACTGCTTCTCTGGCTTGACTCTCCTACATGTTTGCCTTCTTATTTCCACATGTTTAGGGCTCAAGGTTAAAGACTGAATTTTTATGGGAATGAAAGTCTGTGTGTTGTATGTATTTTTTCTTTTCATTTGAAAATGGCTGATGGATGATTTGCAGGTGAGAACACCAACTTAGATAAAATAGAAATCAGCCCGGTAGGGGCACGCTGTTATATTTAGACTTTAGCAATTTATTAGCCTTGCATAAGTACGATCACAAGAGTCTGAGACTTTTCATCATGATTTCCTCGATTTCCCCTTTTGCTACTATTCCAATTCACCCTCAGCCTGACTTATAATTAAATAAGTTGCTTCTTGACATATGTAACTCTCAAGTCTGCAACCTGAGAAGGAATGTCTTCCAAGAGGGATCAAGTTTATCTTTACTAATGAGTCGTTAAGTTTCATTTCTGTAGCCAACTATATGTTATCCTTTATTCTGTATCGTGTGCTGAACCCAGAAACATCTCTGAATGCCAAAATAGCATTTCTCCTCTCTCCATCCTCTTTCTCCAGGGACCCACACATTTCTGTTCACTCACCTCCGCTCTGATCCTCAAGCCTGCTATTTCCATCCCAGCCATCCCAGGGAGCTGCGGCGCACACTGCACTGGGCCAGACGCTTGAGGTTTTAGAGTTTGCAAAGCAAATATCCAGGCTGATTGACTCCACCCAATACTTTTAGAGTTTGATGCCGGCATTATTTTTCACACCGACTTCCAGAAATGAAGGATTGTTTTACCTAATCTCCATGCCACCTGGCTCGCTCTTTGTATTGATGTTTTCGCATGTTCCCAGCCGCAGAGTAGCAGCCAACCTAGGAGCTGGCTTCAGATGGCCTTGCAGATTCATGGAATTTCATAACAAGCGGCCATTGTCTGCCTGCTGGCCCGGGTCCTTATTTATTGAAGGACTTTTACCATTTTGTGTTTCTTTCCAAGCCACCGATCTTTGGAGTCTCAATGGTGAGGGGTGATAGAATGATGACAGGTTGGCCGGACGCAGTTTTTACTCATGGACTAAAATGGAGTCCATGGACTGTGAAGAAACTGTACAGGCGCACAGCTAGAGATGGTTCCCCAGGAGAGCTCGGAGAGCTTCCGCCGAGTGACAGGACGTCACTGTAGGATGTCTGTTCGCTCCTCACACGGACATGCTTACTTCTTCTCTGTATTTGGAGTGAGGAATCTTCGAAGTGCGCAGAGTACTATGACTTCTGTTCTCACAGTTGATGGTGTTCATAATTAATACATACAAATATCAATTTGACTGAAAGCATTAAAAAAAGAAAAATTTAATCACAATCACTGTTTTGCTTGTGCCTCAGGAGTTAAAAAATGAACAATGATTATCGGTTATTGAGTCCATTCCCCTAAATGACCTCATCATCAATTCAAACGATAATTTCTTGAATGTCCCCGTTACTGGCTCTTCGTCTCTGACCCAGAGTGACTCCGTGAGACAGAGTAGAATCATTCCATGTGGGATTTGCAAGGCTGTCATCCTTAAATAGGGCCACATCTTTCTCCCTGGGAGCAGTTGGTGGGTTTGAAAGACTGAGCCACTGGGTAACCAGGGCTCCCTCGGGCACTTAGGAGATAATTTTGCTGCCATTGTTTTCTGGTCTGTTTGAATGAGTGTTTGATTTTCAGAAATATCAGTGGCAGCCCTCTAACATGGCCCCTTTCCTTACACAAGCTGAGAAATTAGGAACAAAGCACTATAAATCTCAATGGCACAACTTCGTGCATTTGTCCAGTCTGCACCTCGCCGGACACCGAAGAGCAAAGCTGTGAGCCCTATCATGACAGCATCCTTCGGGCTCGGGCAAGCTATGATTGGGTCTAGTACTTGGTCTTCACCTGTGTTTCAGATGTCAATATCACAGTGCAGCGAAGTCCAAAAAATTTCTGAATCTCATTATGCATGCATCAGAAACTCATTTCATCAAGAACATTTCTGATTTATGAATTTATACTGTAAATATACAAGGGGTTTTCAAAAAGTTCCTGAAAAAATTCCATTATCTTTTATTCCATTTTTCCATGAACTGTTTTGAAACCTCCTCCTATCTTTCAAAGGATTAAAAAGATTGTTGCTAGTATACAAGGCACTCAAAATCCAATATTAATGTCCTAGAAACAAGAGCAGCCCAAAGAGACTAGAGAATGTGTGACTGAGAGACGGAGAGAGAGTAGACTTGGTAGATTGTCAGTGAAATCTCTGAACATTGCTGCCCTGTGACTGTTTCCCTGGGGAGCAGAATATGCTCCTTGGATACACCAAATAGAGTCCGTCTCTCTGTCTCACCTGCACACTCACTCGCTCTCACGCTCTAGCATTCTTTTTCTCTCTTCCTTTCTAAAGTTGTTCTGATAACCACTAGCGCATTCCTGCTGGCTTGCTCTTCTGTCTCATGTTCCCTTATGACTGCCCTGCATGCTTATCTCAATCGTGCCTTTCTTGACGTAGACACGCTTTCGTCCGATGTTACAAGAGTACAGATTGTTCTTTAAATTGTCCATCAATGTGACTACTTCCATTTTTTGAAAATTAGTTTTATCACTAAGCCGTTTCCAAATTCCCCTTACCCTATTTTGCCATGGAAATTTTTCCGGAGAAGGAATCCCACCATCAATCATGTATACATCATTACCTTGTAACACAATCACTCATATTTCCTTTTAAGACCATCTCTCTTTTCAAACTTTATTCCTAATATGTCCCTACAATCTACGTCTCTAAATGGCTCTTTGCCCAAGCCACTGACAGTAGACATGCCATTGGCAGGGAAACTGTTTGGGGGAATAGACTGGCTTGGCCTCCTCTGGATCTACCTAACAATTGTATAGAAGAGGCAGACCGACCCAAGAGGTAATGTTGAGTGGTCGTTCAGAAAGGGGCCCTCTTGTCAGACAGATTTGGATTTGAATCTCCACTCCATTATTTCTGCAGCCCGGGAACCACGGGTGACTTGTCTACCAGAACTTCAGCTTTCTGACCCGTGAAATGTACATTCTAACACTTCCTCCACTACCTTCTTACCTTCCTTCCCATCCCACCCCACCCTATACCCTCGGGTTATTGCAATATTTCCATGAGAAAACTTGTAGTGTGCCAAGTCCTTGGACTGGCAGGAGTAGGCCATCAATAAACGTCAGCCAGTGTGCTAACATCTGGAACAGGGTAAGACTGCTGGCCTGATTGTCTGCTGCCAACTCCGCCTCACGACCACACCCTTCTAAGGTCTGGGAAATTATGTTTCCCGGATTCCCCTTCCCTGTGGCCTTCCAGGTAGAATTTCCCAGTAAGAGGAAGTTGCATGAGACTTGGACTATGAAAAAAAGAGGTCTGTACTGGTATTCTCTGGAGGGGCCTGGCAGCCAGACTCGTAGGCAGGTTTGGAAGTCTCAACAGCTTCTCGGGAGCACGTGCAAAGCCCTGCCGCACCGCTTCCAAGTTCCTCAGTGCCTGCCTCTCCAGCCTCCTGGACTTTCTTCCCAGCATCAGCTTCCCTGCCTCTGCAAGGCAACTCCCAGATCTTCCAACCTTCATGGAAACCCTGATGTCTGAGCAAAACCTTGTACTCTCACAATATTAGAATAGCTCTTTTCCTGACTGATCCCAGACTGATAGCACTATAGTCAGATTAGGGAAGTTGCCAGGGGGGGTGGAATTCATCTGAAACAGGGTAATGCTCTTGTACTCCGTGCAGAGAATTTATTTAAAGATAATTTGATTAAAATTACTTCCCCCCATGAGACCGTAGCATAAGCCCGGTGCTTAGCACATAGTAAGAGCTCAGTATCCGTTTGTTGAATGCTGTATGCATGACTGCTTCTATCTGCCTTCCCACTAACTGCTTCAGAGAACCTGATCCTGTATTAGGACCTTGGGATAGTCAGATGTATACATTCTCAGTCTTTCCATCTTTCCTTAAGCCAGATGGTGAAAGACTCCAGTCATTAAACTATTGAATGATGCTGTAAAAAGTGTGTAAGAGTATAAAAAGAAGAGTGGAACAATAAAAGAGGAAGGATCTGCAGAGTGACTGCGTTTGGATGATAACAGGAAGGAGCGCTGGTGGTGCAGTGATGAAATATGTAATGACTAGCCTCTAGGTCAATGGTTTGAACACATCAGCAGTCTGCTGATGGAGCGGTGGCAGTCTTTGCCACCCTAAAGGGCAGTTCTACTTTGCCCTGCAGGGTTACTCTGAGTTGAAATAAACTCTATGGAAGAGGGTTAATACTTACCAAGTGCATATTAAATACCACAAAGTTGACCGAAGAAGTTACACACAATGTCTACATTTGAACCTCACATGAAAGAGACTTAAGCTATTATGTATTTGTAGATAAGGGAAGTGGTATTTAGAAGTGCCAGGTAGCTCTCCCAAAGTCATGTCTGCAGAAGGTGGGGGCCGCCATCATTAGAGCCCAAAGCTGTCCCATCTTCTGAGCCAATGCTTTTGGTAAAACTAAAGGGAAATGTTTCAAAAAACATACTTGCAGAAGAGGAAAACCAGACTGTTACCAGAGGTGGCATGAAGTGTGCATCAGAAGAAACTGTAATGGGCTAGGCTCTAACAGAAGCCTCCTGATAGAAGCTCTCACTGCAGGTGAGTTGAGAATGATGCTTAAATACAATGTATAAGCTCTTCAAAGGTGAAGGAAAAGACCCACAAATCAAACTCAAACCTGAGTAGCCATACTTTTTGACTTACATAGGAATCATTAGAAAGTGATCAACAGGGAAAGGAAAAGTTCAAAACTTCTGAGGTTAAAAAAAAGCTGAATAAAAATATAGATTCCCTTCACAGAAGAGTAAAATGAAATGACAGTAAGCTAAGGTACACTGTTAGTTCTTAAAAGGAGTGACATTAGAGCCAGCACCACGCTCCATGTCTTCTCATTCTAAATCTAGTCATTTGGTTTTTTCCATGGATGGCGCATGGCAGGAGCCCTGGGAACCCTGTGGAGCAGACATGGGACTGTTCAAACCCACCAGCTGCTCTGCAGAAGAATGGAGGCCTGTCTGCTACTGAAAAGCTTTACAGTATCAGATCCCTTATGTACAGTTGCTAGGAGCTATAGTCGATAAAAGTTCGGTTTGAAATTTACAGTTGAGAAAGGTAACTCTTGTTCCAAATGGTCGTCAAATACCAAGTGACGTGTATCAGGCACTGTGTTTGGTACATGCAATGGAGAGAAGAGGCAGCACAGATTGCTAAGGTGGCTTTGAGGACATGTGGATGCATGAAGAGAGAATAAAATGACAATAACAATACAGTATAAGGGGTAGGATGAAGAGCCAAGAGAGGGTGTGCTTAAGAAGTCTTACACAGAAGGAACCAATCTACGTCAAATAGGCAGGGTTTTCGGGAACTCACCTAGACATTAAAATCAAGAGATGGATGCTGACTTGCATTGAGTAGATCTCCCCCATAAGACATCTTTGAAGTGTTGAAGACAAGAAGCTCACTTTGAGCACTAAGGTCAGCCTGAGCCAAGCCATGGCCCTTTCAGTCTCTTCAACCACATGGCAAAGTTGATGCTGAATAAGGAAGACCAAAGAAGAATCAATGCATTGGAACTTTGGTGCTGGTGAAGAATATTGAGAGCACCATGGGCTGCCACAGGCACAAACCGTCTGTCTTGGGAAACAATACAGCCAGAATGCTCCTTAGAAGCAAGGATGGTGATGGCGAGACTTGTCTCACATACTTTGGACGGGTTTGCAGGAGAGACCAGCCCCTGGAGAAGGACATGCATGCTGGGTAAAGAACACAAGCAGGGGGAAAGATGACGGCATTCAATGAGATGGATTGAAGAGCGGCAACAATGGCTCAAACATAAGAACAATTTTGAAGGTGGTGCAGGACCAGGCAGTGTTTCCTTCTATTGGACCTCGAGTCGCTATGAGATGGAACAGACCCCAAGGCACCTAAGAACAGCAGCAAACTTTAAAGAATAAGAGAAAGGATCTGGGCGCACAAGGAAAGGATGGAAATTGCTGGTAAATGAAGCATCACATGCAACAGCACAAAAAGTTAAAGGAAACTTGTGCATTTGGAGAACTGCCCACAGTTTAACTCCACTGATGGGAGGAAAATGAAAGCCTACCCTACGAATTCCTCTTTTCTAAAATAATTACATAAGTTTATGCTAAAATTAAAAGAGAGTTACAACTAATCAAAAGAGAAAATGCTCTTAAAAAGTAGGTGTGACAATAAAATAAAGGCTGCAAGGACAGTGCCAATCCCAGGAGGAAGGACAACGACGCTGAGAAGCATGGAAACAACTTGACCTTTAGTTGCTGGGTTTCGGCTGAAGGTCTCTCTCTGGTCCCATCTGCACAAAGAAAGCCATCCCAGGTGCCATTCACCTGAAGAAACAGCCAGAAGTCACCATGCGAGTTTCCTTTCCCTACCACAATTGAGAACGAGGACCAAATCAATTCAGAACCCAGGGCTCTGCGTCTTTGACGGAAAGAAGGTTGTTTTCAATGGGCCAAGTCCAGTCCTCTGGATTTATGCAGTGTTGAAATGCAGTGAGGGAATGGGGAATTGGTTGCTTTCCAGAATTATGAAATAAAACATTTGGCTACAAAATTAGCCAAATGAACAAATGTCTTTTGAGGTTTGTAGCAGTAGCTGCATTTTGCATCCAGTCTACTTCAGGATATATAGGATTTTCATCATATAGTACATTCTATTTACTTCAGCTGATGAAAATCATTAATGTCAGAACACACATGATATTGAGTATTATGAAATCCCCAATCCTTTCCCTAAACCCCAACAGAAATTGATACTTGGATCATTAAAAAGAACATTTGCTTTCAACACTGGCCATCTCACCAGGGAGGTAAAGCCTCCAACTTTTTTAAAATTCCCCAAAGCTAATAGGAGCACACACCCTGAGGATTTTTGTATTTAAATTCTGTCAGTCTCCTTTGTCAGCTGAGGTTAAATTTGGCTACTCAACTAAACTTCATTAGGCTATATTTTCTGAAATCTGGCTTTTATTACTCTTCAATAAGAAATGCCTGATAAAAATGGGATGGGTCCACCTATTCTATAAAAAGTTCCAAACTGAGAAGTAATAATACATTCATTTCTTTACACAGCAAGCAAAACAAAGTTCTTAATTCTTTGTATTCTATTGTGAATTCTAAAGCATCATTCTAAAACAAGATCTTAATATAACTGTAAAAGATTTGTTTGTCATAACAAAAGCAAGTTATTGGTAAAGTGTCAATAGCACTGCATTTAGGGTCAGAAGACCTTGTCTTTGGACCCAGATTTGGAAGTAACCAGGGTTTTGATATTGAGCACATTCTGTTAAACTTTCGGTTCTTTACACTCTGCCTGTGCAAAATGCTCTATGGATTAGGTGATCGGTCTCAGTCCTGTGATTCCATGGATGACCAAAGGGGCACAGTTCATACGGATTTTGATGCAAAAATGAGAAATCTAGAAATGAAGCACATATTACCATGAAGTCACAGCATAGAATCAGTTTTGAAGAGCCCTCATATTATACTAATGCAGATACCCACAATTATTGGGACATAGTAATTATGAAATGCCTACATGTTCACATTGCCACGCTAGACACTAAGCTATATCAAATAAGTTAAACAGTTGATGCACAGAGAGATTGGCTTCCCACGTGGCCCTGCTTCCTCAAAGGAAATGTTCCTCAGGCTTTTCCTTCAGCATGGTCATAATGTGCCAGATTCACTTCCAGGCCAAGAACAGAATTGACAAATCCACTCAGTCTGCCACCTGTCATCAGAACGCTGGCATAAATTCTACTCCTTGTTACAGGAAAGTCTAATGGAAACTATTCAAAAGAAAATCAATGAACCCATCAAATGCTGAGCACTGGCTATATGTAATTTTCTATTGGGGAACATAGAATGTAGTTCAATATCTACATAAGTAGACAAGAGTTATGTCTAAATTGAAATTGATTCTAGCAATCGATGAACAGTTTTTTTGGTAGTTTAAGCTTTTATAGATAGAAATGCATATTGATAAGCAGAGGGCTTTATGATTGGAATAAATAAAAATACTCCATGAGATGAACCTGGAATGATCTTTCTAAAGGCCATCTCAGAACTGGACGAGGAAGGAATTCAAAAGCATGGTGAACATGGAGATAACGTTGCTGGACGTGTTGGTGATGTCGTGTTGACATCAGAACCCCGAGAATATATACCTTTGGCTTTGGCATTTACACTTTAGCCAGTCTAGTATATATTTGCTACAGGTTTTAGAAGAACCTAGAACAACTTGTTGTTTCAGGGAAACAGCTGCTGACTGTGAGCTTGCAAATAGAACAATGGGTTTGACAAGTCTTAGGCCAGTCTCAGGATGTCTTTGTTGACTAACTAGATAGCAGGGGCTAATTTTTAATCACCAGTTGGGTAAATAAGGGAAGACTCTCAGCATGATTTGGCCTTTGAGGTGGCATTGAATCCAATGTGTCTGCTTTTGAGTAAGTTATTAAAAGTCCATAGAGACTGAATTAAATGCATTAGGCTACTTGCATTTTGTAATGGGGAGTTTTCTAACTACCTTAAGTACAATTACTTGCATGGCACAAGGAAAGTTGTAAAGGCAAGAATGAGAAGGTAAGCCCAGGGTTGGTGAACAAAACACTGATTGTAGAGAAATTCCACCTAGGTAAGAAGTAAACTATTTTCAAAGACTAGAGTCAAATATAAAGGACATTGCAAACTAGGTAAGGTGAAAGATGTCTAAGAAGAGATGTGATACAATGGTGGGGATATCTGAGGACGTTAGTTCTAACATTAACTTCTAGAAATCAATGAAAAATGAAACACAAGATGCAGAGTTGTCTGAACCCATGCTATTGTCATCATCCTTATCTAAAGGGTCCTAATCCTGGATTAATAAGTGGCAATGAATAAAGAACCATAGAGACGAATGCCTGAGCCACTATGGCTTACTTCCATATAAAGTTGTTCAATCCTTAACAAAATGATCCTTAAAAATGACATTAATCAATGTATACATGAAGAACGAGAAGCTCTAGGGAAAGGACATTGGCGACAGAGGTAAGCCTGATAAACAGCCACAGTTGAGAACCCATGACTTCTCTGTGAAGTTGAAAGGGCTACTAAGTCACAGCAACAAGGATCAGATAGCAGCAAGATGACTGAGAAGGCTTAAGCGTGGGGAAGTTAGAATATCTTTAGCATTATAAAAATAAATTTGCTGAGATTTTCACTCGTTCTGTGTTAAATTTAGAATTCCGAAAATCCTATCTACCATAAAATGGCTAGATTTAAAAAATTGTCACACATGAGCAGGTGTCATCAAGCAGATTTTAATTCAGGTTGATACCAGAAGGGGCAGTACAGAGGTGTGCTTGTGAAGTTCGCAGTGACAGATTTTTCGGAAGTGGATTAGCCGCTCTGGCATCTGAGCCACCTCTGAGTAGACTGAAACCTCCCAACTTTTGGTTAGCAGAGCAGTGTGTCAATCATGTGCAAGCAGATGTGATAGAGAGTTATGACTAATATCTTTTCAAATGTACTGCTGAGCTTTTAATAAAGTTAGGAAAGTTCTAAAGGGCCAATAATATAAATAGGGGTCTAAATGATGTTCTTTCGAGGTGCACAACAATCTTCATAGGACACACCAGAAGGACTCAATGTAAAAACTCCACTAAGTGAACTGGGCTTACTTCAAACTCACATGTAGTCATTAGCCTTAACACTGAAAACCGATTGTGAGCAGAACCAGGGCACAGAAATGGCAGACATTGGATTTTGTTTGGAATCTTTTTGCCTTAAGGGTGTCCAAAGAACAGTGGCCCAGAGCTACCATATACTTACTTATACTTATTTTAATGCCCTGTTTGATTCACTATGAGATGTATTAATCTATTAGGTGTGGCTTTTCTGTTGTGAATGAATATGAAGGGAAGATTTGCACTATCACCAACTCCTGTTGTTTGTGTAAATAGTGTCTACTCACTTGCGAGTTTAATCTGTTGAAGTCAATGTAACACAGTTCGTAGTAGGCCAATAGTCATAAAGTTCCTTTTCTCAATAATGGTTTAAATTCTGAACACTGGTTACACTAATGGTTTATCAATGGTACTTTCAATGCACAGCAGTTGCACATTGGTCTGCTAACTGCATGGTCAGCAGTTTAAAACCACTAGCCAACTCTGCAGCGAAGGGTGAGTCCTTCTACTCCTGTGAAGATTTGTACTCTTGGAGAATCACAAGGGAAGTCCTACCCACAGGATCACTGTAAGTCAACATTGACTTGATAGCAGGGGTATGATTATGTTTTCTATCATAAGAAGAAAATGATGTTTCTAAGGTGAACGAGATACATATATAAACCAAAGATGCATGAATGGATTTGGGGCTTGCACTTAATCCGAGCCCCAATCTAAGAACAATTACTGATGGTTCCAGGGCACACGAGAGTGAGAGAGGCAGAGGAAAAGAAGACGGGTGCCAACAAACCCAGAGACAACAGTTTAAAATCAATGTCAAGGAGGGCATGGGAAGCCTGGTAGGGCTTGATCAAGAGCAATGTAGCCAAGAGAAATTACTGAAAGGCGAATGAAGGCCGAACATGATTATGGGACAAGAGGAAAATAAAGGACATAGAGGAAAGAACTAGGAGGCAAAGGACATTTATAGAGGTGTAAATACATGCATGTGCCTATGTAAATACATTTATACATAACGATAGGGAAATAGATCTATGTACATATATTTATTTGTTAAGTATTAAGGCAGCATATGAACATTGGGCCTCCACTCAAGCACTCCCTCAAAGCAAGAACACTATGTTCTAATAACTGGCATTCTGTGATGCTCACCTTTCCTGACAGGATCGCTGAAGACAAAATAGGTGCATAAGAAAATGAGGTGAAGAAAGCTGATTGTGCACGGCTATCAAAAGATATAGCATCTGGGGTCTTAAAGGCGTGAAATTAAACAAGAGGCCATCTAGCTGAAAAGCAGCAAAGCCCACATGGATGAAGCACACCAGCCTGTGTGATCATGAGGTGTCGATAATATCAGGTATCAGGCATCAAAGACCCCAAACAAAAACCCATATCGATGTGAATGAGTGGAGATCCAAAGCACATGTGTAGACAATTGGACTTCTCCCTACAGAAGGGTCACAAGGAAGAGAGGAGCCAGTCAGTGTGCAGTATATCACCTATGAAAACACACAAATTTCCTCTAGTTCTTTAATGACTCACCCCCCACCCCTCAGCCCCCTGCCACTATCATGACTCCAATTCTACCTCACAAATCTGGCTAGATCAAAACAAGTACACTGGTAGAGATAAGAGCTAGCAACACAGGGAATCCAGGACAGATAAACACTTCAGAACCAATAAGGAGAGTAGCAATACCAGGAGGGTAAGAGGAAGGTGGGGGGAGAAAGAGGGAACTAATCACAATGATCGACACATAACCCCCTCCCAGGGGTCAGACAACAGAAAAGCTGGTGAAGGGATACAGCAGCAGTTTAAGACATTAAAAAAATTAATAATTTATAAATTATCAAGGGATCATAAGGGAGGGAAGGAGGGTGGGGGAAGGGGGAAAATGAGCTGATACCAAGGGCTCAAGTAGAAAGAAATGTTTTAGAAATGATGGAAACACAGTAGATGTATGTATGGATTGTGATAAGTTTTGGATGAGCCCCCAATAAAATGGTTTTAAAAAATAATTTAAAAAAAGAAACCAAAGTTGACCAATGGTTACCAAGGGCAAAGGAGGAAGAGGCTTTGCTTAGGGAGCATTGATGGTATTGGAATAATTTGGAAAAGAATATCAATAATGGTTGCACAACAGAGTATAATTAATGATGCTGAAGTATAGATGTATAAGCTATTGAATTAGAGAATATTTTGTTATGTATATTTGTGCTACAATTTAAAAGAATATACTATTAATGAGTACAAAGAACAAGAAGATGATCTAAAATTGATTGTGGTAATCATTGTACAACTTTTTATATGCTTGAATTATTGAATTGTATTATGTGTGGCAGAAGTCCAATAAAACTTTTTTTAAAAGTGTGAAACAAACAAGAAAAAAGAACAATTAGTTCTTATGACATGACCCTGTGTGATGTTCAACCTCATGAAGAGATCACTGAAAATATGGGTGCTATAGCAAAGTGTGGTAAAGAAACTAGATGGTGCTCAGCTCTCAGAAAGAATAATGTCTTGGGTCTTAAAAACTTGTTTCAAACAAGCAGCCATCTAAATGAGGCATCAACTAAGTCCACATGGAAGAAGCACACCAACATGTGTGATCTAGGATTGTAATAATAAATCCAAATCTGAAGGAGGGAATGGCATCAATACTTAACTTGTAAACACCCAGTTGGCAGGTGGCTATGGATGACAGAGGAATCTCAAAATCCATTTTCAGAATCCCCACATGGATTAAGCTCCTGGTGAATTCCTTCTGCCCATAGACCAGGGATGTGAATGGCTTCACTATCAGACAGAGGGCAGTGTAAAATCATTATGGCAGATGTGGTTAGGTTAAAATGTAACACCTTATCATGTGATCTCCCTTTTGACCTATTTTAAGGTTGTTTCACTTTTTAATATTTTCTTATTATTATTGAGATTGGTTCATGCCTTGTCTTATCATTGTTGTTGGTCTGTCTGTTTACATCTTATTGGAATTTAGTATGATTTTCGGTATGTGAATCCAAGATCAGTAGAGCTAGAGAGACAGTAACTTGGCTGATAATTGCATAGGGGATGGTAGGGGAAGATCGAGGGAAAATGGGAAGCTAACGACGACGAGTGTGAGACAGAGATGGTCTGAAATGGACTGTGGTGGTGCTTGCACACATCTTAGGAATATGACTGAACAATTAAATTGTGTGATATGGGAAGCATATGCCAATAAAACTTTTTGAATGGTCTTCAGTATTTGAAACAAGAAAAAATAATTGTCAAGAATAACATGCGAGTACAGTAAAATGGAGATTTTTAGCTCACAAGCCCTATATTAATCATTCTAAAGTAGTGAGGATATAGGAATGCATATATTTTACTGATGAATTTGCTGTAATTTTATTTTTTAGAAACTGCTTACATTTTTAAGAAGTAGTTCTTCGATACTGGAGAATGAAGAACACATGGAAAAATCAGAGTTGTGCTCCCATTATTGTGAGGTGCCCCCAGGCCTAACATTCATTGTGACCCAGCACATAACAAACGGAGACACTGGCTGGCCTGCGCCCTCCTCACCGTTGCTCTTACGCTTGGGCCCAGTGTTGCAGCCACTGTGCAGCTCCCTCCTGTCAAGGGCCTTCCTCATTTTGCTAGTCCTCTCCTTTACGAAGCATGTTCCCCTTGGCCAGGGCTGGTCTCTCCGGAAAACATGTCCAAGAACAGGCAGGAGCAAAGCAGGACAGAGTCTCCTCTGCTTTGCTTTTCAGGAGCGTTCTGGCTGTAATTTTTTCAAGACCTATTCGGGCTTTTGGGCCGTACTTTAAATATTCTTCACCAGTGCCATAATTCAAATGCATCAATTCTTCTTCATTCTTTTCAATTTTAATAAATCATTTTATTGGGGGCTCTTACAGCTCTTTTAACAATCCATAAGTCAATTGTATCAAGCACATTTTTACATACGTATTTGTCATCGTTTTCAAAATATTGTCTTTCGATTTGAGCCCTTGGTATCAACTCTTCTTTTTTAACCCCCTCGCACCATCATGGACCCCTAATAAATTATAAATTATTATTTTCATATCGCACATCACCTGCTGTTATGTGCTACTGTTTTTGGTCCCCCTGGGGAGGGGGGCGGGGAATTATATGCTGGTCATTGTAGTCGGCTCCTGTTTCTCCCCCTTCTCCTTCTGCACTCATTCTTATTCCATGTCCGGCTTTCGCGTGCATACAAGGCCATTGAAAACACCGTGGCCTCAGTTAGGTGCACCTTAGTCCTCAAAGTCACCTGCTCCCTATACAATACTTTAAACTGGCTTTGTACAGCAGATTTCCCAATGCAAATGTCTCCTTCGATCTCATGATCACTACTAACGTGAACACTGGTTGTGGATCCAAGCACGATGAAATCCTTGACAGCTCTTTTTTGTTGTTGTTTACTATGATGCTTTTTCTTGGTTCAGTTGTGAAGATTTTGGTTTTCTTTACATAAATTTTAATTTATATTGAGAGGTGTTATCCTTGATCTTTAGCAGCAAGTGCTTCAATTCCTCCTCACTTTCAGCGAGCAAGGTTACGTCATCTGCATATAATAGGTTGTTAATAAGCCTCCCATCCTGATGTCACATTCTTCTTCATATAACCCAACTTCTCTGATTATCTGCTCAGCATACAGAAAAAGTATACTGAGAGCAAACACCCTAACACAAACCGTTCTGGATTTTCTGTTTGAAAACTGCCTCTTGATTCATGAACAGGTCACATGAGCACAACAAAGTGTTCTGGAATTCCCATTCTGAAGGCTGTGCATAGTTCCTTATGACTGCCGAGCCAGATCGTTGGCGTAGTCAATTCAAAGAGTAAAACTCTCTCGGTTATTTCCTGTCCCTAGTCAGGGTCCATCTGACATCAGCAGTGATTGAGCCCTGGCTGATCTGGCAGCTCCCTGACAACGAACTGCTGAGCTGCTGTTGGATGGCCTTCAGCAACGTGTCACTTGCAGGGGTATCGATGATATTGTTTTATAATTTACGCATTTTTGGGGGTCACCTTTCTTTGGAACAGGTACAAACATGGATCTCCACCAGTGGGTCGGCCTGATAACTGTCTTCCCAATGTCTTGGCATGGACACGTGAGCTCTTTCAGTGCCTCATCCGCTTGGTGATACATTTAAACTAACATTCTGTCAATTCCCGGGGCCTTGTTTTTGATCAATGCTTTTAGTGCAGCTTGGAACTCTGCCCTCGGTACTATGGGTCCTTGATCATATGGTTAAATGTCAACTGATTCTTTTTTGGTACAGTGACTCTATGTAATTTTTCCATCTTCTTTTGATGCTTCCTGCATTGTTCAGTATTTTGCCCATTGAATCTTTCTGTGTTGCAGTTTGAGACTTGAAAGTGTTTCTTTGACTCCTTTGAGTTTAAATGGTGTTGAAGTTAACATTGTATATATTTTTAAACTCTAGCTCCTTGCATATTTCATTATAATATTTTATTTTGTCTTTTCAAGCTGCCCTCAGAAATTTTTTTCCATTTAACTTTTTGACTTCATCTTTTCTCTCATTTGCCTACTCTGTGATGAAGAGCCGGTTTCAGAGTCTCATGACGGTGGACTCTAGCTTGAGGAAGCGGCTTCTCTTCAGTGCTATTTGTGTGTCTTCCCACCCGAGGGCTCCTCTCCTGGCACTCCCTCTGACACTGTTCTGCAGCTATTCAAAAGGTTTTCCGTGGCTAATTCCTCAGACGTCGTCATCTATTTCTTCTCAGCAGTCTGTTCCTCGTCTGGAAACTCTGCCGAAGCCTGTTCCCATTGAGTGACCCTGCAGGTATTTGAAACACTAGTGCCGTCGCTTCCAGCCTCACAGCAACACATAAGCCAGCCCAGGATGATGGACTGACAGAGAGGTAGTGGAGGTTTCTATTAGGCAGTGTAATAACTATTCATTTCTTCTGTAATAGAGTCATAACAAAGTAAATGTGTCATTCCTACTGAGGAGAAGAGGCCACGGTGAGTTCATGGAGCTAGTCAGATATTCTAGAGTACTGGTTTTATAATTTAGGAATAACATTCCCATCCTGAGACATTTCCAGAAGTGACCTACCACCTGGCTACGGTGCTCAAAATTGTGGATGGGGGAAAATGGGAAAAACTGAATGCATTTAGTCCAGAAAAACTATAAAGCTTACTTTAAAAACCTGCGTGCTTATCACATTGTAGAAGTTGACTCATGTTTCATAAGATGGGCCCAAAATAGTAGAAAGTAAAAGGTTGCAATTCCCCACAAGCAACGCTTTCAGCAAAGCTTCTAAATGCATAGGAGAAAGTTGTTGCAGTGTCTGCTAAACAGGGAAAAAGCAGCAGCAGCAGCAGCAGCAGCAGCAGCCAATTCCCTTCCCTCTGACAGAGTGACCTCACAGGACACAGGAAAGCTGGCCCTGTAGGTTTCCAAGGCTCTTCGTGGGAGCAGAAAGCTCCATCTGCTTCCAGGCGAGCAGCTGGTGGTTTGAACTGCTGAGCTGCTGTGGAGCGGTGCACTGCACCACCGGGGCTTTGCTCTGAAGTGCTCTGGAACGGCTCTCCTCTGTGCTGGAGGGGCCCTATTTTTTGAAAGTCAAGGAGCAGCTTCGTGGGAAATATAAGCAACGCAACAAAGTCTAAGCGACATACTCTTTATACTCATGTATAAGCCAAGTTTTTCAACACATTTTTAAATGCAGTTTTGGGGGTAAAATTCGGTGCCTCGGCTGATATTCAGGTTGGCTTATACTCGAGTATCTATGGTATTAAAGATTTCCTTCCATTTCCAGGAGACCCGAAAGTTACTTTGGAGCCACTATCATATGTCACAGAAGCAGAATTCGACGTCTGATTCTGTTAAAGGTGTGTGTGTGGGGGGGACAGGTAGTGGGGTTTTGGGGGCCACAAGGGAAAAGCAGTCACCAGGAAGAAAACTGGATGCAAAGTTAAACCTTAGTTTGAAATAAATCTTACCTAAACTAAGGGAATTCAGGCACTACTAGATTTTACAGCATTTCTAGACAAATATTTTATTACGTTCAATCACTAAACATAGAAACAATTGAAAAAAAATCAATAAATTATTTGATTCTGAAAATAATGCTCGCAAATGTCACCATCTGTCCTTTTCCAATTTGGGTTTGTCGCCCATTACTTCCTTTAACTTCATATACATGCTGGAAATGAGGCAGGGATTAAGGAAAATATTTTCTATTTCTCTCACTTTGTCCAGCACACAGAGACTGACACATTTTCAGAAGGCAGATTCTGTCTGAATGGAGGTTCTAAAGCACTGGGTCAGGTGTGCACGCCACTTTAATGATTCCTCTCCCAGAGGAGGCACCTGAGCCTCTGAGGACTACTGAAGTGATTGCTCTTCATGTTCATGCCTAACTGACCACCCCGTTTGTATTCTACATGTGCTGCCGCCCCAGAGGAGCAAACACAGGTGCCCAAGCAGAGATGTTGTGGAGACGTAGTTTTAAAAGTGTCAAATTCATCAAAATATCCTAAGTATCCTTAGTGTCTCGGGAGATCTTTCGTGCTTATTCTATGTTAAAGCAACATGAATGATTGAAAGGAATCAACTTTTGACTTTATACCTTGGCTAGAATTCTTCTGTGTCAATAAC
>NW_022103920.1:76654687-76657029 GCF_000313985.2 Echinops telfairi
ATTACGAATGTTTAATATTTGTTCTTAATTATATCTGTGCAGTAATGCAAATGAATCCCAAAGCCCTCAAAACTTCAACTGGTCAGGCACCTGGAGAGAAGGCCTCATATTTAAAGCAAGACTCCACCCTGTGGCCAAGTGTGAGAAGCACAGAGACAGGTACTCACCACAAAAGAATGATGAGGAGTTAGTTGGCTCTGAAATGGGTTACGCGCCCCCACCCTTTTCTTTCTCTCTGAAGAATATGCTTGAATATGTTTTCAGAGCTTACTCAAATAATGACTGCTCAAAGGTAATGTTTTATTTACTATGAAGAAGAAAAATTTAGATCTATGAGAAAAATAAAATGTGCATACCCTCACGATGTGATATTATTGACTAACTTGCTTGATTAAAAATGCATGTAAGTTTTAGAATAGGAGGGCTTAAATAGATTCCTCTAAAGAAACAAGTCAGAATCTAGCCAAAATCTTGCTTAAGTCAAAATTAAGAACTAAACTTAATAAAATAAAATATAGAATATAAAAAGGTGTGTGTGCCACAGACGAAGTACTTAAAAATACTAGATGAAAGCTTGGTCAATCAAACACACACAGAGATGCCTCAGAAGGCAACTCTTAAAATTTTCTTTCCAAAGGGCACAGCCCTGTCAGCTCCATATGAAATGTGTCTACACACGAATCAGAATTGACTCAGAGCAGCTAATAACTACGTCTATCTATCTACACACACACACACACACACACACACACTTATAGACATGAAAACCTTTGGGACGGTTCTACCATGTCCTATAGGGCCGCCTTGAATGGGAATCAACTTGTTGGCAATGCTGTGGGGTAATCTTTCTGGAAGCAGACTGCCATGGCATTCTTCCACGGAGTGGGTTCCACCTGCCAGCCTTTAAGTTAGCAGTTGCCCCAAGGCACTTGACCGGATCCATAAATTGTAATTTTAAACATGCTCTTGAGTTGACTCTAACCCATGGTGATCCGGTGTATGTGAGAACTGTACTGTGCTCTGTAGGCTTTTTCAGGGATTGATTTTCAGGAGTAGACTACCACACCTTTCTTTCAAGGCACCTGTGGGTGGACTCAAATCTCCAACCTGGTTAACAGTCAGCTGGGTTACTCATTTGCACCAACCACCTCAGCATTCTCCCAAACTTGTAGGAATCACTAAATAGTAATTTTGATGAATTGCTAGAGGTTGCAAGTGTGCATTAGTCTGAGGAGGTGGGGGAGAGAGAAAGGATGGGTGGGGGAGGGAGAGAAATTACCCTAAAAACCTTTTTTATTTTTAAGTGAAATTTTCAAAAGAAAGAAAACCACCTAAAACGAAAAATCTTCCTTGAAGATTCAGGGAGTGCTGTCAATTGTATGTGTCACCATGGCTAAGCTGTGGTGCCTTGTTGCTTGGCCAAGCACCGGTTTAGTTGTTGCTGTGAAGTATTTATGTGATAAAATTTAAATCCGTTAACTTTAAGTAAACGGCTGCTCCATAATCTGCATTGACTGCATCCAACGAGGGGAAAACCTTAGAGAAAAGTGAAAGTTTTCCTGCAGGTTTTGCCTCTGGAGTAAATGGACCATCAGTCGGCACTCCTTATTCTCCCACCACCTGACCCACAGAGTTTGGACGTGTTGGTCTCTACATCTAAACTTATTCCTCAAAATTAATCTGTGTGTGTGTATGGGTGCATGCGTCTGTCTGTCCACCTGTCTTTCTCATTACAGAATAGAATGACTAACTCAAACAACCTGGCATCAGGTCAATAAAAGAATGAAGAACTTAGTGGTAGGTTAAGTGTCCAAGTGAGGACCAAGGGGACAGGACTATCTCACCAGCTACCGTATATACTCGAGTCTAAGCCGACCCGAATATCAGCCGAGGCACCTAATTTTACCACAAAAACTGCATTAAAAAATGTGCCGAAAAACTCAGCTTATACATGAGTATATGTTTATTAGCTTTGAAAGTTCTTTCTAATATTGAAGTTGTTCACATGCAAGGTTATTCTTTACTTTCAGCCAAGATCCATCTAACATCACCATTGATATTCCCTGTTCTACAACCTCTTCCGAATCCAGCCTGAACCTCTGTCAGCTCTCTGAAGTATCTTACCTACTGATAGAATAACGGAAAGATGGTTAATGGTGTTCTAGTGACCGCACCAAGGCATTCAACTGTGTGGATCATTATAAACTGTGGATAACCTTGAGAAGAATGGGAATTCCAGAACACTTCATTGTGTTCATGAGGAACTTGTACACGGATCAAGAGGCAATTGGTCAAGCAGAATAAGGGCATAGACTGGAGGGTTTAAAACCAGGCAAGGTGCA
>NW_022103920.1:76657910-76659416 GCF_000313985.2 Echinops telfairi
GCCTCGGGTCCCTTTGGGTCAGAAAACATTCAATGACATCTGACAACAACAACAATAGGATATGATTAAAGGAATGATTCAACTGTAGTAACTGGAGTAATTTCAAGAGTTCATTTGCTCAAGGAGTGGTGTCCAACACAAAATAACTATCACCAAGGGGAAACAAGGAAAATGTGTTTGGAGGATAGCCTATAAGAAGCTAAGATAAAAGATTGTAACATTAAAACAAGTTGAGAAACAGGAGACTTAGCAGAGAAAACCAGTGAGAAAAAGTGATATTCGATCTTGCGTATTCTGAAATTGAATTCTTAACACGTACAAAACCAATAGAAATTTAAAAAGCCATCTTAGCTATTTAGTGCTGCTACAATATATTTCAGAAATGAGTCACTTTAACAAACAGCAATTATTTTCTCAGAGTTTGGGAGGTGAAAAGTCTGAATTCAAGGCCCTGGCCTCATGAGGATATTTTCTCTCTGTGTCCTCCCTGGAGGAAGATTTTTGTCTCTCCTGATCTTGCACTCCTAGGGGAACTTCATGTAGTTTTGTGTCTGCCTTCTTCCACTCTGCTTCCTTGTTTAAACTCTTTTGTATCTTAAAAGAAATTGACTCAAGATACATGCTATGTGCATCCTTCTTCATTAACAGGACAAACCATTTTGAAATAGGATTATAACCAAAGACACGGGATTAAGATTTACAACACACATTTTGGGAATATACTTCAATCAATAATGTTCTGTCCACTGGTCTTGTAAAAAGTCATGCCCTTACCATGGGAGAAACACATTCAATTCACCACATCATCTCAAAAGTCTTGAGTGAACTCCAAGTCCAAAATTTTGTTTTCTGAAGCATGTAAATCAAACATGGGTGAGATTTTTGGTATAGTCTACATTGGGGCAAATTTCCCCTTATCTGTGTACCCATAAAATCTAGAATATAAGTTATTTGCTTCCAAAATACAATAGAACAGGTATGGTACAGTGGCTATACAAGCATAGCCATTTGTAACTTCCATGAAATGGCTGGGGAGGAGCACGCAATGGGGTACATGAGAATCTAATGTGGGGATTGGTCAGCTTGGGCATCCACTAGGTCTAAAATGAGCCATATCAGAACAGGCATATCTCACTACCATGAGGAAAGATGAACAGAAGATGAGCATGTCCTTTGGATTTCCCAATCACCGTGCTGAACTTCTGGCTCCAGGACACAGAGAGATCATGCCAGAGGAGCAGAGAGGAACAGCAGAAGGCAAAAGCAACAGAACCAAGATCCAGAGTTCTGGCAGCAGGGCACTTCCTGTCATTCAACTTTACTTGCTTTGTGGCCCAAGAAGCCCAGAGCTTTCAGAGTAGGATTCTTTTGGTGCATTTGCTGTCGGTGCTAAAGGAGCTTTGTGGCATTGCCCAAGCAAAGCAGAGGCCAAAGAACCACTTAGCTAAAAGGCTGACAACCAAAAGAGGTGTGGCAGCAGGCATGGGTGAGAAGAATCACTGTGAA
>NW_022103920.1:76660525-76666071 GCF_000313985.2 Echinops telfairi
AGCTCAGGAACCTAGCAAAGAAGGCCCAGATGAATTCACCAGCCTGAAACTCCAGCGATATACACATCAGCAGGGTGGCGAAGCAGCTCTCGAAGGACCCGCAAGCTCTAGCAACACAGGTGGGTCTGGCTCACAGTGAGTATAGCTCACAGGTTGAGGCAGAGAACTAGCTACAGCAGCAGCATGCATGCTCCAGCACTCTCCAATCACCAGAGAACAAGAGAGAGGGGGTGGGCCTTGCAGAGCCATTTATCTCTTTGCCC
Source organism: Echinops telfairi (assembly GCF_000313985.2). NCBI lineage: Eukaryota > Metazoa > Chordata > Mammalia > Afrosoricida > Tenrecidae > Echinops > Echinops telfairi. The sequence continues at coordinate 76,660,789 of NW_022103920.1, forward strand.
TCTAATCAAACTGCAACCTGATTAATCCCACATGTTACTATTGGTCAGGTTTGCACAATAAACCTACCTATCACACACTGCAATGGATTACTGAACTCAGCAAAGAAATAGTACATTTGGAGGGATGGATGGTATCAGAGTTGATAAAGAAGTTTGGAGGGTAAAGGCATGCCTTACCTCTGCCTTATAAAAAAGAGCCTTATATAAAAACACCAGTAATAATGGTGTTTTTCCTCTTGCTATCTTGTGAAGTCAGATGAGATCAGACCCATTTCGCAACAGGAATAAGGTAGACATTTCCGTTATAAGTGGTAGAGATGAGAGTGAAAGGAGGCACCAAGCAAGTCCAAAGTCGAGGAGAACAAATTTCATTTGCACTCAAGGCTTGAAAATAATCAGCTGTTCTCTACAACCATCTAGACAATCTGCAAACCCTCCTGACTTTCAAAGTTGGCCATGCTTTCTGCATTGTGGGTGAAGACTCGTCGGCTCGCAATTGCAGTTCTGCTGCCTTGGATTTGAGTGACCCTTCTTCTCTGAGTGGCAACCTCTTTCTTCTGCCCCTTGGGCATGTCAACCCTGCCCCTTCAGCTGTGGGTACAGATAGGAAGCTTCATTCCTGTATGTCAGTCTGAGTAGACTAGAGAAACAAATCCAGAGACACTCATCTGTGTATAAGAAAGAGCTTTATATAAAGAGTAATAGTATACTGTATTGAGAAAATATCCCAACCTAGTCCAGATCAAGTCTGTAAGTCTAATATTAGCCCCATATGTCCAGTACCACTTCATACATTCTTCAGACTCATGCAGCCATGCAATGACACCAAATGTAGGAAGATCACAGGCCAGTGGGTGGAAAGTCTAGTGGATCCAGTGACGGAGGAAGCATGTCAGCACTGGAGTGGGTCTCCACGTGGCTTCTCCAGCTCCAGGTCTCTGGCTACATCCGTGTGGCTCCATGTGTCTTGTCAACAGGAAGACGAATCAGAGAGTGTCTGTCCTCCAGTGAGCTATTTTATCTCCTTCATGCCTCCAAATGAGGTCATCAAGCTGCAACCTGATTGGCAGGCTAGACTCCACCCCTTCTCAAGTTAACAGGAGATTATGTAACTACCACCCCTTGTCATACTTTACTGACAGCCCACACTCTGAAACTGAAGTAGCAAATGTCCAACTCTTTGAAACCTGGAAGACTGTAGTCTTACTCTTTGAACCAGAGAAGGACCTATTTATCGTGCTTCTTCCAAGAGTCCCACTTCTGCTGAATTCGCTGCTCCGGGGATGTTCTTTTTTCTGTTTATGGTGGACAGTACATGCAGCTCTCTGGGCCTGTAGAATTCTCAGAGACCCACAGACTGCTTTCTTTTCATTATTTCTCTGTCCCCTGCTGCCTAAATTGATGGACTTTCTACTGTAGCTTTAATTAGTTCCCTAAGTCATAGGCTTTATTTCTTTAACAAAAGTTTGTAAATTCTGGGACACGTGTCCTTAATCTGTAGAATGGAATTATCCAGATCTCTACGTTTTGTTTTCATGTTAAGACCACTTTTCCCTCTTACACGTCACTATCAGTAGTATGTGGCCTCTTTCATGTCTTGCTTAAAAACCTCCTCAGCCAGATATGCAAGTGATGACAACAAAGTCTATCTTCCACCAAACCTTAGAGTGTAACTCATACAAGTTCATTGCCCATGCATGTAAAGCACTGCCTTTCCTCTGTTGTTTAATCTCCTATGTGTTCCTTTTTCCTAAGTCCTCACTAAATGTGCATCTAATGTCTACATTTCTAGCAACATTCTATTGCTCATGCTATATATATTCTCTGGAAAAATAGACCTTCTCCATAGGTCTCCTCGGTTCTTGCCCTCACCAGAATGACCAACATAATTAAACTATACCCACAGTCCCATCAAGGCAATCTAGGCTTTTACTATAAGCACCTTGAACCTTTCCCAGCTTCAACTCCTTACCCAAATGCAAAACCACTTCCACATTTTACGGACCTGCTAGATAACTATCCCCCTCTTGGTTTCAAAGTGTCTTCCTTAACCAGTGTTGCTAAGTTTTTGCCCTTTCACCAACCCTCATTGTTCACGTAGTGTCTAGTCCAGCAGTTCTCAACATTTGGGTCGTGACCCCTCTGGGGATCGAACGACCCTTTCACAGGGGTTGCCCGATTCATAACAGTAGCAAAATGACAGTTATGAAATAGCAACAAAAATAATGTTATGGTTGGGGGGGGGTCACAACATGAGGATCTGTATTAAAGGGTTGCGGCCCGAGGAAGGTTGAGAACCTCTGCTCTACTCACTTCAGTATTGAATCAATACAAGGCAACAATTGCCGTATTTCAGTCTGAAAAGCCAGCTGATACATGTAAAATGTCCTTGTCTCAACAGGGTTGTAATCCCTATACCATTGCCTAAATTATTGACACTCTCAATAGAACTCCCTTGTGCCCCAGTGGGATGATTTACATTGTTCTCTCTCATAAAATGATAATGATGCCTCTAAAGTGAACCAGATATATACACATATATATTACTGTATATATACCAGTTATATATACAGATATCTAACCAACCACAATGACAGGCACCCCTCTTCCCCAGAGGAACGAACAACAGAAACAATGGGGTAAGGGAGACAGTGGTCAGTGTAAGGTATGAAATAATAATAATTTATCATTTATCAAGGGGACACGAGGATGAGAAGTGGGGAGGGGAAAAAAAGGAGCTGATACCAAGGGCTCAATAGAAATTAAATATTTAGAAAATAATGATGGCAACATGTGTACAAATATGCTTGATAAAATTGATGTATGGATTGTTAAAAGGGCTAAGAGGCCCCAGTAAAATGCTCTTTTAGTATAAAAACAAGAAAAGAGTTAGAAATCTGAATTCAGGGTGCCAGGTCCAGGAGAAGGCTTCCTCTCTGTGCCAGCACTGGAGGAAGCCCTTTGCCTTTTCTGAATTCCTATTGGTGAGCAACCTTCACGTGGTTTAGGATCTCTTTCCCCCTCTCTCTGCTCATATTGTTTATTTCACCTTTTAAATTTAAAAAGAGATAGACTCAAGAAATACGCTAAATGAATCATGCATGCCTCATTAACATAACAAACCACCCAATCCCCAATGTAGTTATAATGAAAGGTATAGAAGTTAGGGTTTACAGTGCATACTATGGGGCACATAATTCATAACACCACCGAGGGAGCGCATCCTCCTAAGTGTAAATATGAGAAATGTAAAGATTCCCCACTAATGTTGAATCCCCACTGTCAAGTGTTGAACTCGGGACTCTTCTGGGGCATGTGGTCTCCCTCATTCTATATTCACAGCTCATTAGGATTGCTCTCCTTGTAACCTCAAGGAAAATCATATACGCCCTATTAAGTTGATTTTAGATCACAACAGTGATTAAAAGTGCTGTTGCTTGACATGAATAAAATTACTTGTTCTTGGAGATGATTTCCATTCAATTAAAGTTGTCATTATACATTTTCCTAATGTTCCATGAAAATGTTTGTCCAATTTTATACCATTATGCTCACTTATACTTCTTCCTTAATTTTAATGTCCACGTTCTTTTAGTGATTACTTTGTCATTTACTCGACCTTAATTCAGTCCTCTTATTGAGCTACTAAATTATTTTAATCTCAAGTAAACCTGATTCTTTTAAAAAAAATCATTTTATGGGTGCTCATACAATTATTACCACAATCCATACATACATCCATTGTTTCAAGCACAATTGTATTTTGTTGCCATCATCATTTTCAGCATTTTCTTTCTACTTGAGCCCTTGGTATCAGCTCCTCATATTTTCCCTCTTCCACCCCTCCCTCCCTTCCTTATGAACCCCTTATAATTTATAAATTATTATTTTTCATGTCCTGCACTGCCTGATGTCTCCCTTCACCCCATTATTCTTTTAATATAACCTTCAGTATTTCAGTTGATATTTTTATATATAAAATTTAATTGTTATCATTATAGCATGACTTTTATTTTACTTATTAATAATTAGTTAGAAGTTTTATTAAAGATTATTTTCTTTGTAAATTTTAGTGCTGAAATACACAGACTATGATTGTAAAAATAGGTTAAAGTATCTCCACATTTATCATATCTTATATTTGGAAACTGGACAAAAAAAGCAAAAAGTGAGAACAAAAATTTAGCAATGTTACATGGCATTTTTGTAAATAGTGAGAATGAATATAACTGTAAACATAACTGCTTCTAATAAAATTTGCATAAAATATTAAGAAGACATAAAATATTTCTATAACACCATTTACTTATTCAATGGTTCACTGACTAATTACAAAACCCCTTGCTCACCTGCTTTCTGTATATTTTATTTGTTGGGTGTTTTTGTTCCTGTTTTTATTTTTAAGAAAACAACCTAAATCTTGATATTAAATGAAAAGGTCTTTAGGTTCTTTGAAACTCTTATCAAATGTCTCATGAAAATGTCAGAGTGAATGCCAGATTCAAGCTACAAAAAAAACCCATTTTGCCCATTTCCCCAGAAAGATTAGATATATCCAGCTGTCTAAAAATGGTTCTCTACAACATGAGCAGGCTTGCCAATCACAGCAGTATCTGGCCACCGGGGGGTTGAGGTGGGTAGTAGGGGGGTACACAAAGTTTGAATTACAGTCAAGCAATCGAGAACACTGGCCAGTTCTTCCCAAATGATTTTTCTTGAGTACGAAAGTTCCTCTACAGGAGAAGGGACAATGTTAATGGGCCACCTGTCAACCACATATGTAGTCCATTTTACATTTAACAGGAAATCAGCAACAGTTGTCATTTAATGCACTGTTTAATATCTTCAAAAATATTATGTTACAAAAAGGTTTTCCCCTCAACAATTGATTGATGCATTAGGACAAAGAGAGGAAAAGAAGAAAGGCAAAGGGTTAATTCAAAGGAAAGGTATAAAATTTTCAAGCCACCAGTGAAATAAGATTCATTCACATCAAGATGAAAAATCTAGACTTTTCCTCAAAATGTGAGTATGTTACATGCAACTCAACCCACTGTCATCGAATAAAGTCCAACTCATAGCGACCCTTGAGGACAGGGTAAAACTATCACACGGGTTTCAGAGACTCACTTTTTTAATCATTTAATTAGGGGCTCATATGACTCTTATCACAATCCATACATACATCAATTGTGTAAAGCACATTTGTACATTTATTGCCCTCGTCATTCTCAAAACATTTGCTCTCCATTTAAGCCCCTGGCATCAGGTCCTCATTTTTCC
>NW_022103920.1:76667783-76697576 GCF_000313985.2 Echinops telfairi
CTTGCTGTTCTGCTGCCCTCCCCCAGTGTTTTGCCTCAGTGTGGCGGGATCAGATGAGGTGCAATTCCCCCACTCAGAGACTCACTTTTTGTGGGAGTAGAATGTCTCGTCTTCCTCCCACAGAGTGGCTGTGGTTTCAAACTTTGGAGATGTAGTCGAACGTGATCCACTCCACCCCCACGTGTGGACATACTCCGAGTCCCCCCCGGCAGCACTGATGTCAACCTTCTTCCGAGGAAAACGAAATGGGATTCCTTGCTAACTTAAGCTGTGCCTATCATAAATCTGAGCAAATGTGATAATTTGAGCAAACTGAACAATCTGTTAAAGGTCTAGTTAAAGGATGCAACAGCACTTGCTTAATTAACAAATGACCCAAACCCCCTCCTGTCAAGTCACTTCTGAGTCCAGTGGCCCTACAGTCTGTCAGCCTTGCCAGGAGGCCAGTCTCGCCCTTCTCCCTGGGAGCAACTAGTGAGGTCAATGAGCAGTTCAATGAAGAGCCCCATGCCACCAGGAGCTGGTGGGAAAATGGAATTTGAGCATAAGGGCATTTTCCCGTGAACTTTGTGAAGCCCCTTCGTATATACTTAAGCATAAATATTTTTTTTAAAAACTACTGAGAGATGAAATTACCAAAACCTAACCAATTAAAAACCTCTATCTCTGTCAAAGATGAGTAATGTTATTTGACCTAATTATGGTATACTTGTTCATCACCCCCCACCTCTACCCCCCACCCCGTGATTCTAAGTGAAAAGAGATGACATATTTCATGTGACACTTTATCAACAAATAATTGAAAAATGTTTCCCTAATTCCTGTTTTCAGGTGTCCATGATATATGATGGGGCTTCATAAGAAAATTATATTATCTTTTGATTCCATTTTTCCATAAACTTTTGAAGTCCCTTGTGTTTCTTTCTCAAGTAATTATTAGGCAAATTTCACTCATTCCTTCAAACTCATTTCATCAGTCTAGCTTAATCACTGGCCATGGTTAAATGATGTCAAAGGTACAAAACCAAGAGAATAATTAGGGATCTCTGTACGCACGTCCCATTTCCTGTTTTTCCCCTGATGCCGCAGTCACGCCGGAGTCCTGGCTCCAGGTATATTTTAGAAAGCCCCAATACAAGATGCTCCCCATCGGTGGGTCTCTTCCCTGGCCTGGAAATATCTTCTTCTAGAATTGTTTCCCTTAAGGGCTCAAATGTCGTGGGCTCTGGTGGTGTGATGATAAGCGATCGTCAGTGTCGGCAGTTGGAAACCAGCTGCAGCTCCACGGGAAGAAGACTGAGTGGTCCAGTTACAGCCTCAGACACCCCAGGGGGTCACTGGGAGTCAGCATTGACTCGATGGCAGCAGTTTCATGCACCTTTAACTTGCAATTGTGACTCATGGCTGTGGCTCATGGCATACATGCATGCATGTCTTCTGCCTTATTTTTTTTTCATAATGTGGTTTAACAGACTGTCAACTGCTAATATATAGATTGACTCCTGCTCTCTGTACCCACTGCCAGAGTTGAATCCGACTCATAATGACCCTATATAGGGATTCTGAGGCTGTAAATCTTTAGGGGAACAAACAATTTCATCATTTTTCATCCATCAATTGCTGGTAGATTTGAACCACTGATCTTGTGTTTAGCAGTTTGATGCCTACCTGCTGGTGTCACCAGGGATCCAGGAAACTGTTTTGTTATAATTCAGTAAGAGCCTGACACCTAGGCAGCATTGAATACAAACAAGCTCTCAAACTCACTGCTATGGTGTTGATGCTGACTCACAGTAACCCTGTCTCATAGGGTAGAACAGCAGAGGTTGAAAAATGAATGTTTGGGGGTGGGTTTTTTAGTACCATTTATAAGGGTAGCATCAAATTATTTAGGGTGAATATACATTCACATTCAGCCTCATGAAGTACTTTGGGGACACCAGAGACGGCCAAGTCCAGGCCTTCTGGTGTGCAATCATGAACTGTCAGATAGGAAGGATGTTGAGCCTTAGACCACAATTAACAGAAAAGGCAACTTGTTCTCAGTCAGCACTTTTATGATTTGAATTGTTTTAGTCTATACATTTTTTTTGGAGAAAAAAAACTAAAGTTCACTTAAGAAAGTAGGTGAAAGAGTCTTATTATACTAATCTCTCCTCTCCTTTTTAATTGATACTCTATGTTTTTACAACTCACACACTAGATTGGAAAATAAATATATACATACAAAGAATATTTCAAAAATTTAAGTCTGGCTCCATAATCACGTTTAGGACATAAATGTGTTGCTAAAGATATATTTGATTCTAATTTTTCTTCCTTTTCTTTTCCTTCTTTTGTTCCTGTCTCTCGTTCCCTCCTCCCATGTCTTCCTCTGTTCTCTCTCTCTCTCTTTCTCCCTCTTTCCTTTCTTTTCCCCTTTTCTCTCTGTGTCCTTTCTTCCTTTAGATTAGTTTTTCCCAAGCCAAGTCTGCTTCTGAAGCGTTCAGTTTGAGTTTTCAATGTTTTTATAACTTGTGGGCAGTACAGGGTTCTCATATTTTGAAACAAACCATACTCAAGTGTAGAGAGAGTTAATAAAGAAACACAAAGCTAGACAGTGGCCTCATATTATTTCCCCTCCCAGTCACATGTGGATTGGTAAAATATACAAGATTGCCAACATTTGCCTGAAAGAAAACAATGCCTCATTTGGCTCCTCTTTAATCTGCTGACTGCACTCACATAGCCATTTTGGCAGCATTCTTTATGTTTTCATTTGTTTTTCTTGCAATGGAGCAATAAACCATGTGCTGCACCGCAAGCCACAGCCTCAGGGTAATGAAGGCAGAATCAAACAATTGAATGGGAGGAGTGGAATAAACACTCTTGCTCTAAAGAATGAGTATTTTGAAACAACACACACACATCTTCTTTTCTATTTTGATTCAATTTAAGATATTTGAAAGGATAAAAAAAAATGAATACACCACATATTTAATAGAATAAGAATACCAGTGGTCATCCCAGAATCAACCCAACTCCCATACCTGACAGACTCCACTGAACAGTCATTGGGAGGCTGAACCAGTAGTTGATTTAAAATGGTTGTTCAAGATGAAAAATTCAGATAAGTGATTATGGTTTAAGTGCAATGCTTTATGGCTGCTAGTAAGCTTGCTATGAATAGCCTTCACATACTATCATAAACAACATTAGTAATAGAACATTTGGCCAGTCTCCTGCAAGTGCTATAAGCAACCTTCAAAGAACCTATTTAACATTCACATTAGATATATCACATTCAACCCCATGAAGTACTTTGGGGACACCAGAGGCTGCCAAGTCCAGGCTTTCTGGTGCGCAATCATCAGCTCAGATAGGATGTTTAGTTTGAAACCACAATTAACAGAGAAGGCTATTTTCAGTTTTTAAAAAAGCACATACATTAACATGATAAATTAAATGTAAAGGCCATCCATTTTATTGAGATTATAAAGATGCCACAAAGAAAAATGGATAGAAACTTCACTTATGATTTGTGGAACCAAGGACAAACTTCGTGCCAGACCACCAAATAGCAACCAATTTTCTACTAGCAGAACATGACTGCATCTATGCTACAGTTAAACCCTCCTGTTGCATCTCAATTAACACTCTGGACAGGTAGACCCCAAACCTCAACCTCATCAGACAAGTAGCCAACTAAACTATCCTGAAGGAAAGATACAATCGAAACAATTGTCAAGTGTGTTGTTTCCAGGGCTTTATTGGTTACTGTCTGTCTTGGGGCCCCTTGCTCTTACTTTTGTTTGTGCCATGAGCGTTTAAACGTTTAATTAAACTTACTTTTTCTAGCTTATAAAAATTTCTTTTCTACTGTATATGCATCAGCAGGTGATAAGCCCATTCCTCCCACTCTGATACGGAACTCAATTGTGTCAATTGTGTGCCGACATCCCTGTCACGCTGGAAGCCATGGAAAGAATGGTCATCACCATGCTCATCAATCGGAGTCAGATTCTGGATCCAACACCCAAATTCTGAAAATCAAAAGAAGGAATGAGATCTGACAACAACCAGCTTTTTGTCTTATTCTATTTCTTTATTAGCTAAACTGCCAGCTTCCTTCTCCGTTAAGAAAAGCAAGGCTCTGGGATTGGTTGAAGCCGTTATAGAGCCAGATCTGGCCCATCATCAGCATGTCTTCTACTTTGTGGACACCAGAGGGCCATCAACAGCAACACCCTAGATATGAGCAAAACCCAGGTGAGCCACCTTTCCAACTGATGATGCCCAGAAAACTAGTCTTTGTGCTGCAGTAGCTTCTGATGACTAGCCACCAGGCACCCGTCAGAACTTAAGATGATTCTAACAAAACACTCCTGGGAGTCTGGTGATATAAAGGTTAGGAGTGGGCTGGTGTGTTAGTCTGGGTAGACTAGGGACACAAAATCAGAGACACTCATATGCACATACGAAATAGCTTTATATGAAAGAGTAATTTTACGTTAAAAAAAAACCCAACCCAGTCCAGATCAAGTCCGTAAGTCCGATATCAGTCTATAAATTCCTCTTCAGGGGATCAGTTATCAGGCATCAAAGAACAAAAAATCATGTCATTGTATGCTCACCTCCATGACACGATCGCTGAAGACATATGGGTGCATAAGCAAAAGTGGCGAAGAAGGCTGATGGTGCCCAGCTATCAAAAGATATAGCATCTGGGGTCTTAAAGGCTTGAAGGTAAACAAGTGGCCATCTAGCTCAGAAGCAATGAAGCCCACATGGAAGAAGCACACCAGCCTGTGCGATCACGAGGTGTCGAAGGGATCAGGGATCAGGCATCATCAGAACAAAACAATCTTATCATAGTGAATGAGGCAGGGAGTGTGGAGTGGAGACCCAAAGGCCATTTGTAGGCCACTGGACATCCCTCAAAGAAGGGTCTCAGGAGGAGATGAGCCAGTCAGGGTGCGATATAGCAATGATGAAACAAACAACTTTCCTCTAGTTCCTAAATGCTTCCTCCTCCCCCACTATCATGATCCCAATTCTACCTTACAAATATGGCTAGACCAGAGGATGTACACTGGTACAGATAGGAACTGGAAACACAGGGAATCCAGGGAGGATGATCCCTTCAGGTCCAGTGATGTGAATGGTGATACTGGGAGGGTAGAAGGGTAGGTTGGAAAGGGGGAACCGATTACAAGGATCTACATGTGACCTCCTCCCTGGGGGACAGGCAACAAAAAAGTGGGTCAAGGGAGACATCAGACAGGGCAAGATATGACAAATAATAATTGATAAATTATCAAGGGCTCATGAGTGAGGGGGGAGCGGGGAGGGAGGGGAAAATGAGGACCTGATGCCAGGGGCTTAAGTGGAGAGCAAATGTTTTGAGAATGATGGGGGCAATGAATGTACAAATGTGCTTTACACAATTTATGTATGTATGGATTGTGATCAGAGTTGTACGAGCCCCCAAGAAAATGATTAAAAAAATCATCTGAAAAAAATTCCTCTTCAGACTGTAAATTCCTCCCCAAACTCACACAAAACATGTAATGATGCTGAGTGCAGGAAGATCATAGGCCAGTGGGTGCAGTCATGTGGATCTAGTGATAGTGGAAGCATCTCAGCACTGGCAGTGGGCTCCACATGGCTCCTACATCAGTGTAGTTCTGGTTTGTCAACAGTAACGTCTTGCAGGGAGACAAACAGAGAGAGCGGATGTCCCACCTCCAGGGAGGAAGATAGGAGTGCCCAGAATCCTCAGGAGAAGGCCATGCCCACACAGAGGCCTCACTGGCTGTGACCTGACAGGCCAGACTCTACCCCTTCGCAAATTGACAGATTATGTAACTGCCACAGCTAGTAATCCCAAGGCCGGCAGTTTGAAACCATCACCCGCCCACTGGAGAAAGTCAAGACTTTCTACTCCCATAAAGAGCTGCAATTTTAGAAGTCAGAATGAACTATATTGCAGTGTGTTTGGGTTTTGGTGGGTGAAAGATGAGGCTGTCTACTTCTGTAAAGATTTATAGTCTCAGCAACCCTTTAGAGGGTCACTGTGAGTTGGAATCAACTCTGTGGCCTTAGGTCTTAATTTTTGATTGCCCAGGGAATCAGTAGTGACATACATGACGGTATGCTTGGATTGGCCGACTAAACAAAAGCTTCTTCTTTTGCTGTCGACTGTTTTGTGTCTTGGTAGCCACACTGAGCAAGACCTGGGAGACCACAGTAACATGGGGGGTGGGAGAGAGGGGAAGTGGGTATGAGCCAGCCAGGAGGGTGCTGGGTAGCGTCTCCAGGAGCCTGTGTACCTGACATTTCTCCAGAGGAGCTTTGTTCCATCTTAAAGGCAGAGTCATCTCAGCCCCAACAGTAGCCACCCGAAAACGAGAAGATTTAAGTACACAGGAAGTGGCTTTGTTTCTGAGTTTATAATTTAACCTGGTAATCATGCTATTTGGACCCCTTACCGTGTTGAGAAACCTTTTGGGGTACTGGCAGTCAAGCAGGAAGGGGAAAGCAGTGGTATTAGGTTGTAGAGCTGGTCCGTTCCTAGCTTCAGTTGTTTGCTTTGTTTTTTGCAGAATCTGTTTCTGGTACTCAGAATTTGTTCTGAGACTTGGCTTCCATACACAGAAAAGGAAATCAGTAAGCGAGGTTGTTGAACCAATCTGTTCTGTGGCTGATTTCTGAATGAGTCTGTTTCTGGCATGGCTGGCTAGTTTGCTTTGTCTGGAAGAACTTTGCTTTATCTGATAACAACCTGAGTCCTGTGTGATCTGACATTGGAGGAGAGAATAGCATTCTTGAGTATTCTCTCACCATTTACCTGATCCTTTTGCCAGTTCACAGCCGTGACTCCGGCAACATGATCCCATGGGTTTCTAATACTGGCTCTCATAAATTTACAACAAGCTTACATGAATCCGGGTGGTAGAAGAGAGATAATTTATGAAAAGCATGCAAAATAGGAAAGGTTAGCAGCTATCCACTCATGAGTGTGAGTGTATATGTATTTATCAGAGATACATGTTAGCAGTTTATTTTACAGTTTATCTGTTTTAATAGGAAAATGACATATGTATTAAAGCAACTCAAAGGTATTTTCTTATGATAAACTCTATTTTAAAAAGCATTAATATATTCATATTACTGTTGAGATAAAATATTCTGTACTTTTATATTTATATGTGTATGCATGTATTATATCAACCCATTACAAATGTTAGTATATATGACTTATTTTGAACTTGGTAATTGATGATGTGCTGCTTAGACACAATTTTCCGTGGTTCTCTTGCAATTTTGCACAGGTTGTAAACAGAGGAACTATAGATCTTGTTCCAGACTTTTTAAGGATGCTTATATAAAGCCTTGGAGATATAAAGATATTCTTCTATAGCAGAGGGCACTTTTTGCTTCTTGTGTAATGTAAGAATGTCTCCACTGGGGCAGCTTTCCCTGGAGCCATGAAAAATGGTTGAGGTTCCTTACGCCCAGTGTTTCTCAGTTGTATCCCAAACTCGTTCAGTCAGCTCCCACCCAGGCCTGTCCACACCTTCCTATGGGACCTAGCTGATGGCCAGCACCTACACAAACATGAAGCGCATGTTGCTTCATGTGCCACAAGTAATAAAAGCCTTTTGTCTCTGACTCAGAAGCTCATGTCTTCTGTCACTGTCGATGCATCTGGCAGGCTAACGTGGCACTTTGCCAGCAGGGTAGTCTCAGACCTTCCAGATCTCAATAGATGAAAGGTAGGCGAACCGAGATTTCAAGGGAAAGACATTCAGTAGGGTGTGTTCTCAAAAGGAACAAAACCAATGGAGCTCCTAGATGTGGATACAGAGAAGTCTCTATCAGAGGACTGGCTCACGCAGCGGTGGAGGCTGGCATGTTCCAGTACAGGCTTGAATAAATGAAGAGCTGGAATGTTCAGTGGTGAGAAACACTCAGGATTACACACAATTAAGTTCCCTCGTTAATGTCTCAATTTTGTGAAATTTTGATCACACTTCTTTTTCCAGCTTGAATTTTTTCTTAAATGTTTTCTGGTTTTTGAGAATATCCACAGCAAAAACATACATCAAAGCAGGATGACGCCAGTGCATTTCAGTGACGATTACCTTAGAGCTGTGTGGTCATTCTCACCCACCTACCCTGCGCGGTCCCTCCCTCATTGATGTAAATTCGCTGCCTCTTAAGCTTCCCATTTCACCTTTGAGCTGCTGCTGCTGCTCATTGAAACCAGTATAGGTGGATTTTAAATGATACAATGCTCAAAGAAGATATTCTTTTCTAATTAAGTTAGATTGTTCATTGAAGACACATTCGGCTGCGACCCTCTAAATACTCAGAGTCATAGGAGGCCGCTCTCCTGTGTCCCAAATTGGAATCAAATTCGAGTGGCAGTGGGTTGGGTTTGGTTTTCTTCAGGACACATTTTTGTTTGAAGGCTTTAAGGCTATTATCATAGGTTTCAAAAGCTACCCCACAATATGGATTCCGTGAGGATTTGAAATTCTGTGTTGCAATTATAAAAGGATGAATAAGGATACTTCGGTAGAGTCTTTCATCCATTCAGTAGCGGTATCTGGGTACCACGCAGTTCTAGGTTCACAGAGGCAGTTGTTAATGCGATTAATCCATACTCGATTTCTTCCTTCTCTTCCAGATTCTCCTTCATCCACTGCTGCTATACAGTTGGGCCTTCAATAGCCACTTTCACATCATAGAAAATTAAATTTTAATTTTAGATTATTATATAAAAGAAATTTTGACAGAATTGTTATTTTAACCAGATAGCAAAATATGCCACATAGCGATAATTTTCTATGGCTATGTTAACAAATTACCACAAGTTTAGTGGCTGAAACAACACTCAGTAGTTCATAATTCTTTTTTATCCCCTCCCTTTTTCCACCCTCCCTCTCCTCCTCTCACCTTCACTGCACTCCCCTGTCCTCCCACCCATCCCCACGATCCAGGCCTCCCCGTAGTCTTTAAGGCTACCTGTGTGAAAATCATTTTTCCCCTTGATAAGATGGTTTCATAAAGTATGTCCTTATGAGATTGGCTACCTTTGCTGAGCATATGCTCGCCAATTCTGTCCGTCTTAAAGTGCTTGACAGATTTGTCATTTTCAAAGGAAGCATCATATTCCATTATACCAGGATTTGCTTCTCTATGCCTCTATAGTTGGGTTTGTGATTGTTTCCATCTTTTTGCTATTTTAGAAATTGCTGCAGTAAACATAGATGCAGTAAACAGACGTCTGCTCGTGTTTTGTTCTTTATTACTTTAGGGTATATGCCAAGTAGAGACACTGCAGGATCACATTTGTGTCTGCATTTAAGGAAACACCATACTGACTTCCATAGTGGACATAGTCGTATATGTCTACAATCCCACCCAGAATGTATGAGTGTTTAAACATGCCCACAACCTCCCCAGCTTTTTATTCATCCATTCATAATTTTGCTAAAAGTGTTAGTTTGAAGTGGTATCTCATTAATTTTTAATATTTATGTCTCATGGCTAATGTATGCAAACATTTCTTCATATAAAAGTTGGCTGGCAAAATGTCAGAAATTTAGTAAATTGTCACTCGTTTATTGAACCCATTTTTCGATTGGATGGTTTATATTTTTCTTATTCAGGTGTTGTAGTTTTCTACAGACTTTTGAAATTAGCCCTTCAGTAGATCAGAAGTTCAGTAAGGTATGGCTGGAATCTTTGCTCAGGATTTTACGAGTTTGCAATAAAAGTATCCACTAGGTGGAGTTCTCATTGGGAGGGTCTGGGAAAGTCAAGACTCTCCGGTTGCCTTCCTAAGCAGTAGCCCTAACAACGTTCAGAACTGACATGTCAGCCTCAGACTTAAGTGGCCCTGCAGGTCCTCTTGGAAGCCAATGTTCTGATTGAACTTTGCTCTCTTATCATTATCAGTAAATCCAAGACTTGCTTCCAGTTCATTTGTTCCATCATCATCTTCACTAGCTTAGGTTTTCTTTAAGAATGATGGATTGGCTCTTTAATCTGTATGCTTCTTTTAGTGTGCATTTGTTGTTGTAGAAGGCACCCGGAGACTAGGACAGGTGTGTTACGGAGAGAAGTTACATACACTCCTCCACTAATCTGAGACATTTAAAATGTTATAAACTGGGACCCTAGTAGCAACACCTTTTGACCTAACTTGTGTGTGTGCATGTGTGTCTAAATGTTGGTCTACTGTACAGTCCTGCAACACATCTCTTGGAAAGCTATTTCCTGACTGAGCTTTGATAAAAGCAATACCTGCTGTGACTTTTAAACATGTTTGGCTTTTGGCTGTGCACACACACACATACACACATGCATATATCAATAAAAAATCAATTCTTTTTTCAGTGAACTTTTTGAAAGCCCTTGTTGATCTATGTACACAAATATGTATAAACACACCAGTATGCCTTATTATTGAAATGTAGTCAAGTTAACGTGGCCCTTCTTAGCCATAATGCCTTAAGTGATGTCTTAAAATTCCCAACTCTGCCTGTAGTTATAATCGCATCTGGGAAGGTGGTTCACCTGTTGCAGGATTAAGGAGGGAGGGATCTTTGACTCGACTAGAGGATGTGACTGGTCACCACCCTGTTTCCCTGGGAGTATGGTTTGCTAAAAAACCACAAGTCCACGAGAGCCTTTCATGTGTGTCTAAAGTCAACCTCATGCAGACAGAAAGCCCAGGACATGAGAAGCGCACCTCTGAGAGCTCTGAGGTGGTGGGGCCAAGACCCGAGGCACCAGACTGTCGCCGGGAGATTATGGGGCAGAGCAAGAGAAGCCGAGCTGAGACCATGGGACTGTGAATGCGTTGTGGACAATTAGTATGGACCTTCAAGCCCTAACTCCTTATGATATAGTGTCATTCCTGGGCTATCTTCCCATTTTGGAGGGTGTTCTCTACTGTATTAATGGACAGAATTAAGAGAAACAACCACACAAACAAAAACCTGATTGTCATGATCTAGTCAATGATGGCTCATAGTGACTCCATGTGGGTTTCTGCGACTTTATCCGCTTATGGGAGTAGAAAGCTGCCTTCCTCCCTCAGAGCTGCTGGTGGGAAGTCTTCATTTTACTTACAGGAAAGAACATCCTCTGAGAAGAATTTACACAGTGGCTGCGACAAGGGGCTGGAATATAGTACTGGACTGTGAGGGTGGCACAGGCCGGGCAGTGCTTCATTCTGTTGTACATGAGTCAGAGGCAACCATGGATCTAAATGGTCTAGCTATTAAGTAGCAATCTTCCAACTACAATGTTAACTTTACTCTTCCAACTGTATCTTGTCATGCATTTTGATCCAGATATAATACTAGTATTGAGGAGAGTGAGAATTCCAGATCACTTTATGGTGCTCCTGCAGGATGTGTAAAAGGACAAAGAGGCAAGGGAGCAAGCGAACACTGCATGGATTAAAACAGTGCATCAGGGTTGTATCCTCTCACCAAACTTATTCCACCTGTATGCTGAGCACATCATCAGAGGAGCTGGACAATATGAAGAATATGGTATCAGGATTGGAAGAAGGCATATTAACAACCAGGTATATGCAGATGTCACAACTTGGCTTGGTGAAAGTGTGGACTTAAAGAATTTGTTGATGAAGATCAAGGATTGCACCCTTCAATAGGAATTATAACTCAATGTAAAGAAAACCAAAATCACCACAACTGGCCCAGTAACCTCATGATAAAAGGAAAAAAGGGTTTCATTTTGCTCTTGTCCATTATCAATACGAATAGGAGCAGCAGTCAAGAGATCGAACTATGCAATGCATTAATTCCGCTGCTTAAGAATCTTTCAAGTACTGAATAGCAAACACACCCCTCTGAGGACTAAGGTGCACCTAACCCAACCCATGGTACTTCCAACTGCTTCCTGTGCATCTAAAAGTCAGACATTGAGTAAGGAAGACTGGAGAAGACGAACCACATGCATTCAAATTGCGGAGCTAGTGAAGAACACTGAAAGCACTATGTACTGCCAAAAAACCGACGGCCAGAGGGGTTCTTGGAAGCGAGAATGGCAAGACTTCGTCTCATGTACTTTGGACAAATAAGGAAAAGGAACTCATGGAAAGGACATTAGGCTTCATAAAGCGGAAGGGCAGTGAAAAAGAAGAGGACCCTCACGGAGAAAGAGGGACAGAGTGGCTACAGTAATGGGTCAAACATGACAATGCAGAGCATGGCACAGGGCTGGGCAACTGCTGTACACAGGAATCACTAGGATCACAACTAGCACCTAACAACAATAGCATTTGCAGAATGATCACATACTAAACAGTATGAGACAAATACTAAATTCCATACACACGGCTAATACAACATACTTTTTGTTTTCATAGTTCTTACCATAATTTTTAATTATTTTGTTTTATATTTTAAAATACAATTTTAAATAATTTTCTGTTTATGGATGTGTATGGACTTGTTTCAGTGAATCTGTCCCGATACTAGCCTGTTTGACAGAACACTATACAGGAAGCAGCTGGTGAAATGCTTGTTAAATGAATGAATATGGCCATGTCAGGATTAGCAGTCCGGACTGGTGTGTTGTTTAATGACTTACTGGTTTTCCATTTTCTCAATGAAACTATGCTAATGGTCTTTTGTTGGTGTTGTTGTTTTTCTTCCTAGAACAATTCCTAGTAGCTTACTCCACTCATTAGAAAGTAATCTGGAAAGTTTCCACTATTCTAAATCGTAATGATTCCATCTTCATCACCTGCTTCTCCTCAAACTAACGACAGAAGCAAAACAGTTGAGGCATAAATGCAAAAGCACAAGCAAACACTCCCCTCCATCGACCTCTCACACTTGAAAACAAAGCCAAACAAGCCCACCTGGAAGGAAAGCCTGGCGAGTAGTTTCCTGGCAATAGCGAGAGCCTGTCAGCAAACAGTAAGACTGGAATCAACATGGGAAAGGAAACGCTTAACAAGTAGCAAGTGTCCTGAAATTATCTTCTTAAGTAAAATTAAATGGCATAGAATAACATGGTAAAGGTAAACATTATCAGGAAGCAAAGATAAAAACTAAGAAAATAAACCCACTTTCCTAATATGAACAATATTGAATTATAAAGTCTTTTGCTAGTCTCAAGATTTGATTTAGATATAAAATCTGAAAGAACTTAAGAGCCGAGAGTAAGAACAGCTTCATTTTTTATTCTTATATAATAAATTGGCACTTTAATATCCCTAAAATCCTTTAGAGACAGGTTTCATAATTTTAACACATACACACACCTCAAATTCAAATGTTTCCATAAATTATGTGAAATACATATGCATTTCACATCATTCGAAACATTGATTCACCTACTGTGAGATGATCACATTAAAACTGGACCATGTTTAAAATGCAGTTCAGGAAGATTACGGTTTCCTTTTCTTTTTAGGCGAGTGTTCCACATTGGGGGAAACCGCTGCCTCCTCGTATTTTCGTTTCTTCTTCTTCTTTTTGCGGTCACTTTGGTAGCCGCTGGAGTCACTGCCTGGGAGAACAGGGTCTGGATCCGGAGCTTCCCGGGGCTTTCTCTTCTTCCTCTCCTTCTTCTTCTCCTGGGGCTGCTCCCCACCGAGGCCCTCTGCACTGCCATTGGTCTGCAGCCCGGCTTCTCCCTTTACCGAGACAGCTACCAGCTCTGCGGCAGCCTCTCCCTCTCTGGACGTCTCTAGGTTTTTCTTCTTTTTCTGTGGAGGATTTTCAACAGTTTCTTCAGTGGTGGTTTCTGTTGCTTCTTCAGAAACTTGAGAACACTTGGCTTGCAAACTGTAAATTAAGAATTTAAAATACTAATACAGTACAGAACAAAAATAAAGGAATAAAGTTAAACCAAACATATCCCAGTACACCAAGATTTTCTAAATAATGGGAGAAATGAAAGCTGCATCGCTATGACATACAATTCAAATACTTCATACTGTCATCCCTCAACTTGCTGAAATACCTGGGAAAGATCCCTATCATAGTAGCTCTTTCTACCAGATGATTTTTTACTCATAAACGTCTCAAAGCATGCCTTAATTTTCGGTGCATAGCAAAGAGTGGTCACTGAACATTACAACAACATCCAGGCTTATGAGTCAGACCATTAACACGTGACAAGAGAAAATATGAGGGGCAATAAGTCTGTGAAAATAAACATTTTAAATATAATGGAATTTTTCCACAAGCTTTGTGAAGGATCCCCCATATACAGTTAAGTCTTGGAAACTACAGGGGCACTTCTACCTACTTCAATGTTGTTATATCTCGAAATTAAAAAGACCAACGAAGCAGCTCT
The DNA here is from genome assembly GCF_000313985.2 of Echinops telfairi. Lineage (NCBI taxonomy): Eukaryota > Metazoa > Chordata > Mammalia > Afrosoricida > Tenrecidae > Echinops > Echinops telfairi. The sequence goes on from NW_022103920.1 coordinate 76,682,121, forward strand.
CTTCCCAAAACGACACTGCTGTATACAATTATCATTAGCCACAGGTGACCATTTAAATTTATGTTAATCTAGGTTCAATGTTTGAAAACTTATTTCTGTAATTTCATGAGCCCCATTTCAAGAGCTCAGTAGTGAAGGGCAGCTCAGGATTGCTTAGAAAGTTCTAATTGGACAGATGCTCTCTAACATGAATCCAGGCAAGTTACCAGAAATTAACTGACACAAATCTAGAAAAAAATTGTGAACACAGCCTACTAAGTTTCAAGACACCCTTTATCCACTAAGCTTCTTTCCTGTGGAACCAAACTCAAGATTAATTTGTATAAGAATTTTAGTACAGAATAATCCAGAAGTTAATATTCCTTCCGGGCACAGATGACAATAATTAAATAATTTGTTTCAATTATATAAAATTAAAAGTAGTTCAAGAGTTATACAATAGAATTATACATTTAACACTTTCAAGTTCAGATACCAAGTTTTTAAAACTAATAAATTACAAAGTGCCTAGCAAAATCAGTTATAAAACCAAACCAATTTGTTATAAGCTGTGCTGTAGAATACTTAATTTGATGCACTGTCAAAACACTTAAGATTTCCATTTATATTGTTGTTTATGGTTCAGAAGAATACTCTTGTAAACAAAATGTTCATTATAGAGGCAATCACACTTTCTAATTTCTACACAACAAAAAAATTAATAAAAATATCTGGTAAAAACACTGGCACCAAACTGACCTGGCCACGTTTAGTTTTCCTCGAATGCAAAAGACTCCAGCCGCATCAGAGTCTAAGCGGAAGACTTCAAATTCAAGTTCATCTCCCACACTTATCTCCAGGGTTTGCCACTGCTCAGGTGGCATCTGCTCCGGTTTAGGGATAGAGGCATTGAAACAGCCATGGACTAAACAGCCGATGTGGCTGGAAGACACTTTATTAACTGTGCCCTAGAAATAAAGAAAAACGAGTGTAACATCAAGAAGAAAGAGAAGTGTTAGAAGTACAAAATATTCTTCAAAGAGAAAAAAAAATTAAAGAGAAATATCAAATTAGAGGTATAATAATGGACTATTTGATTCAGGTAACACTACATGCCATAACAAAAACTTGGGTTAGGAAACATCAAAGTTCACCCCGCTCACCATAAACCCAAACCCTTTGACCTCAAGGATCCTTTGGAGAGTAGATTACTTTATAACCACCTTGAAACTAAGCAGAAAATACTCCTTTATATGACCGACATGTGAAGGAAAGGCTCAAGATCTCAAGGCAGGAAGCAAGCATATGTTCTTTATTAACTAGGATCCACATTATATTCTTATAAACAGACTACTGCAAAATTGAAAAGCATTCGTCTGTGATTCCGCTTAGCATGATATAATCAGTCCTAAAATATTGTCTACCCCTTATATGTAGCCCTTGACCAAGGTAAAAACAAGCTTTAAAATAAAAATTATTATATAGTTTTCAGTTTAACCTGAAAGCTTCCATAAAACCTAAGCTTTCTATTCTTCCACTAGATACATAAGGGATCTGAAAAGATGCCCAGGTGGCGCAGCGGTGAAGCGCTCCACTGCTGCTGGAGCCCCGCACAGCAGAGAGGCTGGGCAGCCTGTGTCTCTGAACGTTCACAGCCTTGGAAACCCTGTGGGACAGTTTTCCTCTATCCTTACACAGTTACCGAGTCAGAATTGGCTCAACGGCAATGAGTTACATGAATGAAAATATGAAATAGTACTTTAATCATACTTTCTGATCTCTCCAACGGTAAGTAACACTGGCGTGTATACAATATCTTATATATATATGCAACACTTCCTGCACTGTCATTATCAGGAGTCTGATGCATCCGGTGGTGGCTTCTAGATAGTTCTAAAGTCAGTCTGAAGAAGCTCTCATGTGGCCTCCCCTATCTCTAGGTGCTGAAAAGATGGCAGCACTGCTGTGAAGTAGCACTCAACTAAAGACCAAACATGAGCCATAGGGGAAAGTATACTCCCCACCCATAACCTCATGCTAAAAGCCTGCTCTGGAGTGCTGAGTCACGAATGTACAGCCTTCTGGATGCTTTTTTCAATACTAAAAGCTAGAATCTCTGCATTTCATTGATGGGAGAGAACTTACACATGTTCAAGTGCGAGACAGTAAAGATAAAAACAGCAGTGTGCGGGTCATGAAAATGTACTTAGATCTCCTGCTATTGAGATTACAGGCGTCTGATGGGCCCAGCTACTGTCCCTCTGGGTCCATAGCTGCTGTCACACCCAGGCATGCTCTCTACTGTCTGCTCTCAGCCAGTGACGGAGGACAGCGGCGTACTAATTCAGGCCCATTCGTGCCTGTGAGACAGAGAGAACTCATTGGGTGAACAACTGTGACTTGAGACCTTTTCACTGGTTTGGCCGAAATCTTCTCAGGACTGTGCTGTAATCCTTCTCCCTCCCCTTCTGTCACTTGTACTGCTATCCTCCCCTCAGCCAGACAACCGTGCCTCACTCCCTCCTCTTTACTCCTCACAGGTGTTTCCTCTAATAAATCACCTACATATCTAATCTACCTTGACCTCTGTTTCTCTGGAGGCTAGAAAAGGCATAAGCATCATGGTATAAAACTGACTACTACAAAGTGGTCGGAAATCAGAATAAGCTCAAAGGTAACTTTAATTACCTGTCTCCAAGACACAGAACATAAGTTCCCAAACCTATTTGGCATTCATTCCCTTCTCAGAAAACCCAGGCCTCATTTCCCCACCCCAGCAGTACCTCTGCACTATAACCCAGTCTCTAGAGCGAGGGCAGCCCATCCTGGATCATTCACGCGCTCCTGAGGGGGCAGTGTCACCCACTGGGAAATACTGCAAATTCTATTCACCTCTCAAAGTTGATCTACATTATTGACAAACTATTTTATTTTAACACATCTACTATCAGTTCTAATTCTAAAGTTATTCTACAATATGTGTATTTACCAAGAAATTTAAAAAAATATTTGTAATTACAAACCATGACACATGCTATGAAGAAAAAGAATGGAGTCAGTAGGTATCCGAAGGTCATGAAAGACATGAGCTTTAGAGGCAACGTTTCGTGACAGCCCAAAGGGCAGGAGGGTGCGAAGTGCTGCACGCAGAGAAAAACAACGAGTGCAAAGCCATATAGTACACAGTTGCTTAACTCCTTCTCAAAGAGAAGGGCAAGAGAGCCAAAGCACAGGACGTGGTCTCAGGAGGCCAGGCTGGAGAAGCATGCGGCAGACAACGCAGACCTTGTTGCACATGGAAAGTCATTCCAAGAGTTCACTTAAAGTCAATTGGAAGCAACTGAGGAGTTTTAGACAATGTAACCCATTTAAGTAAAACTACCCAGACCTTCCATTTTCTTCTCAAAATCTCACTGAAATAATCTAAGAACGTAGGGGATATTCATAAAATCGCTGAGAATTGGAAGGGAAGGGACAACACATTAGTAGAGAGTTGATTAACTTCTGGGAAGAGCTGGAACCAGATTGGCAGAAAAGTCTAGCAGAGGAAAATATAGCTCAGAGTCATAAGCCTATCTTAGGTTGCAGTATGATAGTGATTACAGAAAATCCTAAAAAATTGAGGGAACAAGTAATAAGGAAGTGAGTGAATTAAGGTCACAGAATTTAAGGTTAATATATACAAATTTCTATGTACTAGAAATGAATTATTGAAGAATAAAATTGATTTCTACATTGAAAAAAAATTAAGGAAAAATCAATAAGTGTCTATGGACGGCAAAACTCAACATGTTCAGTATTAAAATATGAATTCACTCAAAGTTGATCTACATTAACAAACTTTTAGACAATTGAGAATCTACATCTAACATATACATGGAAATGAAAAATACCTACAGTAGCCAAATCACTAAAAAAAAAGGAAAAAAAGAAATTACAAGTGACAAAATAACTAGTATTGGTATAAAGACAAATTGATCAAGGGAATAAAAAGGCTAGAAATAGACCCATACTTATAAAGTCAACTGATTTTTGACAAATTCTTTTGTGCGAATTTAATGGGGAAAGAAAAATCTTCAATCTCTGGGACTCAATTAACTGGATATTTAGATGGAGGGTAGAACATGGATCTGAACTTTACCTACACACAAAAAAACGTATTCAAGATTAATCTCTGACAGGCGCACCACTAAAACTGCAAAATTTATAGAAATAATATTTAGATATCCTACGGATAATCAACATTCTAGAATCCAGAAAGCAATAACCACAAGAATATAAACTGATAACATTAGAACTCAAGAACATGAAAAGCTTTGGTCATTCAAATTATGAAAAATTAACAAATTAAATACTGAGAGAGAAGAATCACAATATGCCCATCTGATAAAAAGGTCATTGCTCAAACCAACCAGCTGCTCAGTATAAGAGAAGTAGGGCTGTCTGTTCCTGTAAAGACTAGCTCTTCAAGACCCTGGGGAGTCCTATCTGTCCCTCAGGGGAGGATGCGTCAGAATCAACTCCATGGCACAGGGTCTTTGTGTTGTGGATTAAGAGCAGGCACGTAGACAATGAGCATAGCTAGGAGGAGAAAAAATACTGTAACTGTTGTGCCAGGGTTCAAGGTTGTCAACAAAAAGACCCTATCAATCATGTAATACTTCACTCTCATAGAGAAATTTAATGAGCTTCATTAGTGGGCACTGAACTCCCATGACCAGCAGGGTCATTCTACCTATATAAGAGTCAGAGAAATTTCGTGTATCCCCCAAACAGGAGGAAGGCTTCTTTGATTGGAAGATGGGGCAGGAAGAGTGAGAGACCAGTTCCCAGTCTTCATGAGAGCTGTTCTAGGGTCAAGGCCTTTTCTTGGGTGGTCTGAACGGGAGGTCCACAGTTTTCCAAGAATAACTCAGTAACAAAAAGGCAGAAACAATTAAAAGTGGGGAACGGACTTGGATGGCACATTATAAATGCACATGAGTTTTAAACAAATTGAGTTTTCTAAAAGTAAAAATTAAAACAAAACTTTAAAAACGTACATAAGTTGAACTGAACAATTAGCCGCCCATATACAGGCCTTGGGTTCAGAACATCTATTATCTCTAGTAGCAATTTCACTTGTCTGTGGTACTGTGGTGGCTTGCTTGTGCTGTGATGCTGGGGGAGATGTCACCAGTATTTGACACCCAAGATGAATAGGTTTCAACAGAGCTTCCAGACTATGAACAGACTAAGAAGAAACCATTTGTTCCATTCCGAGTGATTCATGATTGAAAACCTTATGAACAGGAAGAGAAATGATCAGAGGCAGTGCCAGAAGAGGAGTCTCGACGGTCAGAAGGCACTCACAATAAAACTGAGGAACAGCTGCCTTCCCCAGTCAGTCACCACAAGGACGTAGATCAAGCAAAGGCTTTGGGAACTTCACTTGCTAATAGCGAACGATGCAAATTCAGAAACAGGTACAAACACCTGTCAATAAACAGAATGTGTAATGTTCAAAGTATGAATATAGGAAAATCAGAAGTCATAAGAAATGAATGCATAGCGATGGACCAGAATTAGTCATTTTAATCAGACAATCAGATAAATTTACTATGGCAGGAGTGACAATTCTAGAAGAATCGTGTTGCTCTCATCATCCAAAAGAACATTTAAAGATCTGCCTTGAAGCACAAGACTATCCGTGATGGGATGATAGGTATATAAATACAAATAAATCTAGTGTAAGGCATCTATTATTCAAATTTGCATACTCAAGCTAAACTCATTAAGCCTACTCTGACTCATAGCAACCCCAGACAGCTGCCCAAAATTCAAGTCAGGTTCAGAAGAGGACTTATAATGAGGGACATCACTGCTGATGTTAAATGGATCATGGCTCAACGCAGAGAATATTAGAAAGATGTTTACTTGCATTTTATTGACTATGGACGGTGGTCTCCAGCTAGCAGCTGACCCATAGACTGGAGGTAGACTGTGCTTGCCAGCCCTGTGGCTGTATGGGCCGAGTTTTTGATGTGCTTTTCTTTCTTGATTTAAACTTCTGTCTTAGATATTTATGAGTGCCCTAGTTTTGTTTCTCAAGAAAACCCAGCCTAACACACTTGGTAAATGGAGGAGCAATTAAAAAAGAGAAAACCATCAAGGACATGGACTGACCCAGTGGCTGCAACAATGGGCTCAAGATAACCCTTTGATGCTGGGGAAAGTCTGGGCAGTGCTTTGGGTCACTCTTGCGTAGAAACCTACTTGTCAGCCCCTACCAGTAATATCAGCAATTCACTCGAGCCTCCAGGTTTAGAATTGGTTTTGTTGGGTGACGCCCAGTCAATTCTGACTCATTGTGACCCTGTGTGACAACGTGGAATTGCCCGGTGGCCTTTGCTTAGATGCGATCTTCATAGGAGCAGATGGCCAGGTGTTTATCCCATGGAGCATTTAACATTTTCTTGGTTCAAACTGAACACCTTTTGTTTAACAGCCAACCAAGTGACTGTTACAGCATCATGTTGCTTTCGTCTGTGGAGTCTCTTAACTTTTTCATGTTACTTAACTATATAATTATACGTAGAAAGCTGGAAAGAAATAATATACATACCACAAGTTTTTGTCCTGGTTCAGGGCAGAAAATAACAAAATCGGCTTCAATGTTAAGATGAATGTGTCCTTGATCATCATAAATATCTCCCAGCTCACCCACGACTTTGATGTTGTCATATGCAATAGGGACACCTAAAAGACTATGAAAATGAAAATAAGAGAAAAAGAAAAAAAAAAGACATATTTTACTTCTTTTGACTTACCCGAATGTTCTGAGTCATATGACTATTTTCAGAGCACTGTCAGAAAACCCTACTGGCATAGTGGTTACATGCTGGGCTGCTAACTGCAAGTTCAGCAGTTCAAAACCACCAGATACTCCATGGGAGAAAGATGAGACTTTTTAATCCTGTAAAAGGCTACAATCATGGAAACACAGGATGCGGGGTGGGGGTGGGGGTGAATGACGACAATGACTCCTACTCTGCCCTAAAGCGGCTCCTTGGGTCGGAACCGACTCAATGGCAGTGAGCAGTAAGTCAGCTCTGTCTTCCATGGCGCCTCCTCATGGGTTCAAATCTCCAACCTTTCAGCTCGTCAGTAATCTAGTGTGTAACCACTTGCACCACTGAGGGACTCCTCTAAACTGTGGTGGTGGATGATATCATCCGTCCGTTTTACTTCAGCAGAGAACACAGAATACTGCAGGGCAGTGAAGGCGGCAATGCAATACACTAGTCACAAAAGGGAGGTACTGGGTCTACTAGGTCTAATACGGTTGAGAACTGCTGACAAGAGAATGTGACAACAGAGCCTAGCACATAAGGATTTGTGTAAATTCATTAAACCTTTGGGAAAAGTGTGCGCCAGGTGTTCGGCTGCTAACTGCAAAGTCATGGCTCAAATTCACCAGGCACTCACAGAAGAAAGATGAGGCTGTCTACTCCTGTGAAGACTGATCGTCTAAGAAACTACAAAGGGCTGCTATGAGTCAGAAGTGACTCCATGGTGGGGGCTTGGTTTTCAGTTTCAGGTACTGAAAGCCACCTGAAATACAGACCGATGCTCTAACGCTGTGCATACATCTTTGTCTCCTTTTGCTTTTTTGAAATCACAGCAGACTAGGGGCCTCACTTGATATATTTAGCCAACAATTCAACCAAGTTAAAGATGCGGAGGAGCATACATTGAAGGTTTATTTGAACCATGGGAAAAGGGCATATTTGCCATTAGCATGTTACTCAAGAGTTGTCGCATAGCACAGAAATAGTATTTTGGTGTTTTACTTTTCTAGAGCCTTCAGAGGCACAAATTATAAGGTGTATGATTTTAGAAAATTATTTACTTTCTTCCTTAAGCTTAGACAGCCCAAATTTGAAACAGAAACACCCTTTTTTAAACTAAAAAAATCTTGTCACTGGTAAAGGAAAGGTGAGTCTGTCAAACAAGAAATGCGTTTGAGAGGATTTAAAAATTGATTGGAGTGACCTTCTCAATTCCTTCCTTTTTTACCTCTTTCTAATTCCACAGGACCGCCATAAAGTCTATAATTAATGGTTTATTGGTATCACACTACAACTGACAATATAGTCACTTATTTGCATCCGTGTCTATGATACAAATAATTTTGAGTGAGGATCATTAATCAAGGATTTCTGGACATGCATTTGTTTTGCAGCTTCACCTGATTTGTCTCTGCACTGAACGAACCTGCGCCTTTAGCATGTCTCATCAGTAACTGAGGGGTGATACTTGTTCAGTATACGTAGCCTGTTTCACATGACTTCACTCAGCCCAGTGGAGTTATACAAATTATCCCTCAATTGCTGTTTGGTTCCAACTCATTTAATTCGTCTATTTGTTCAACCATTCTAATCTAATGGCTTACCCACCCTATTGGAGCAGCCACTTGTGGAAACTTTTCCCCTAACTTACCAAGTGGAACCATTATATGGTTCTGAAAATTAGTATAACACATTAAACTGTTGCTAATGTTTCCAGGTTTTATGTATGTCACCTGGTATACCTTTAAATCTCTCAGATCCAAACCCTATAATAATTTTCTCTGAAACAGCAATTATGTCTTAATTGGTCTCCCTACCTATGGTCTAAGCCTTACATTATCATTTAACACTACCAAGTATTTTTGCTGAATTCATGAATCTGATGATGTCTCATGGTCAACTGATAAATATTACTACTCTCTCAAGTGCAGGCAAGTTTCAGACACGGGTGAGCTGTAATCCTGCTCACCGTATAAAAATTAACCATGACCAGCACCACTCCTAATCAACTAGGCAGGGACAGGAAGGGAAGAGCAGCCCTGGCCATGACCCCTTATCTTTAATGCCCCGCTCTCCTTTCCAGCTGTACCTAATACCTTTTCCCTAATCTAAAACCGAATTGCAGTTCTGTAGTGCTTACAGTTCCTGGGCCTGGGCATGCTATGCTGCATCTCTATCCATTGTTTATGCCACTCTCTACTTGGGATGCCACTAAGTATCCTCCTGTGTCAAATCATCCTCAAAGCTCTAATTCACAAGCCTTTTTCTATTGCTTGATACAGAAGCTAACACTTCACTAAATATAGTTTACATTTATATCCCTCTACTAGATCAAAAAACCCCTGGAAACAAGAATCTCATTTTTTTGGGTTTTGTATACCAAATCCCTGGCACAGAAAGGGGGTTGTTTGTGGGTGTTAACAGAAGTTGTTTATGATTGGCTGACACTTAACATGTCTGGTCTAGGATCTTAAGAGAAGGTGCTGAACAACTGTGTATTCTCCCTAAGAAAATTCACGGAGGAAATTTCTGCGATTTGAGGAGAGGAAGGGCGGGTGGCTGAAAGGTGAGTTCCTAGAAACATTCAAGACCTCGCTTTCCGAAGTCAGTATGCTTTTTGCACATAGTATAGTTGTATATTACGGCACAACTTTTCTTTATCCAGTAGTGGTTGTGAGATGCCCGCGAGGCTGTTCTGACTCATGGCGACCCTAGGCACATTAGAAGGACACGCTTCCAACTACAGATTCTGGGCTCCCGGTATCTTAAAAGAAACCAGAGTTCCTCGCACCGCCACAAAACTCATCCAAGTGAAGAGAACATTGATATTGACTAGTTCAAACATAAAAACAAAACTTGTCGTCATGCGTTACAATGAAATAACCGTACTTATACTACCAGCGTGATTTTCTGTAGAATCGTGTGCCCTATTGAGGCATTCCAAACTTTCATTTGTCAAATGAAGGAGCTAAGGGCGGCCAAAGTCACAGTGCACTGAACCTCTGGGACCCTCGTCGGTTCTGCAGTGAACTCGAGCACTACCCCCACCCCCACCCCCACCACCACCCCAGAAATCATTCCATGTTTGTTTTCTTTCACAACTGCCAAACCACCAGGCAAAAAGCTCGACTAACGCACCACCGGCTTTGTGAACTGGACCGGGGCCCCAGAAAGCCTCGGACAAGTCGATCCTGCGGGACGAGGGTTTCCCCATTTGCCCCTCTTGCTGCGCCATCTGCACGCCCACTCGCCGTCCCCCCTGCCTCTGCTCCCCGAAAGGCGCCTCAGGCTACGATATGGCGTGGATCCCAAGTTAGCAAGAAAAGGCAAGGGTGCGGATACCTCTCGGAATAGCGCAGGAGCTCGGCGTCAAGCTGTTCTCGGATGCCGGTGCGTTTCCTGTGGAGGTAGCGCGGCGACAACGCTATGTGTCTGCGGTGCGGCCCGGCCACCAGGCAGGAGTAGCGGGTACTCACCAGCGTGCAGGCGGCAGCGTAGGTTGGCAGCTCTAGGCAAGGCACGATGCCGGCCGGCCCCACCACTGGCTCTTCGGGGGCAGCCTTGGGCCGCCGCACTCCTGAACAGCCAGCCGCCATGCGGCTGGGCGGCTCGTCAGGTTTCCCACGGCGCGCGCCCCTGACGCGAGCACAACCACCTTCCCTGCGTCGCTTCATCTACGTCATCCAGCGGTTACGCCCGCCTTTCGCAAAGGTCTCTTTTCGAGCTGCGTTGCGAAGGTCCGACCAGCAGGGGGCAACCGCTTTTCCGCCGCCGAGCCCGAGCTTGGGGGCCGCGCCAGGGCGGTGGCGGCTACGGAGCATGCGCTAGTCCAAGGCCCTGGCGAGTGTCTTCTCGCTAAAGTCCGGTTTACGGCGGTCTCCCACCTGGATGGTCTCCTGTAGGCCTGGGTTTTGGTAGGATTTTCGAGTCGCGGACAGCTCAGTAATAAGTCAGTCATTATCTACTGAATAAACGTGTTTTAATGTGGAGAGGCCAGTCCCAACCAGCAGCTCATCGCTATCATCAGTCCCGTTTCTTCTCTGCTTCTACAATCTCTAACTCAGGTCAAAATAAACCACAACGTCCCAAGTGACTGGGGCCAGTTGTTACCCTGGAGAATGGCTCGTTTACCGCCGAGCATCCGACGAGACCCAAAGCCTCGGTCCCCCAAAGCGGTCCCGCGCTGCACTTGGGGAGCTCGCCTTGCCACCCAAACTGCCAACAGGCATTCTTCTGTCACGGAACCTGGCCTAAGCGGTAGAGCGCTCTGGAGCAGCTGGGGAAGGGAAGGTGGCCAAGAAGCACCGATGGTAGCTAAAACGTGCGTGCTAATGGTTTTGTAGAAAGTAATCTAGGCAACAAGTTGGTGGTAGGCAGGTGCAAAGCCTGGCTTTGGCATCTTGAGAAACTTGTTAATCTTTAAAATTTTTCACCTTCTTCATATGTATAATGATACAGAGAAAGTGTGAGGCTTAAGCAAGTTAATGACAAGTGAAATACTAAATCTAGTGACTGGCTATATAACGTACTCAAAAATACTATCTGTGTGTTCTGGGTGTTTGCGTGATTGTAAAAGAGAGAGAATATGTGTGTGAGAGCGAGAGACAGAGAGAGAGAACGAGAGAGAGAGAGAGAGAGAGAGAGAGAGAGAATCATGATTGGTACCGCAATATAATGTTTGAATAAATCTGAAAATTAAAATCCAGGTTTAGACCCTAAAGTTGAATTTGGGATCAGAAGCATATGCCCGTATTGAACAAATGACCCCCGTAGAGTCCTCCACTTAGGAAGATTAAGATTAAAGCCTGAAAATCGGAGGATGCCTTGGCCCCAGTCTGTTTTTTGTTTTGATTCGTTTCTTTTACTTTGCTGTTACCAGTATAATTTCAGTTCCTTATCCGTGTACTACTATTATAAGTGAGTTATATATGATTCAGCTTTAAAATTTTATTATTTCTTTCTAAAATATTGTATTATATCTTCCTAAAATATTGTATTAATAAAATTTATCACACATATGAACTTTGTTCTGAGACACTGATTTGAAATTTCATTGGCCAGTATGAAGAATTAAAATAACATTCATACAAACTTTCAGGACTCCTTTCAGATATACTGGTTGTTTGAAATGCATATAGTTAGCTAAGGGAATAGTTTTGTATTAGCCATTTAATGAATTATGAAACAGTACAGTTAGGGCAAAATGTATAAAATTTGTGTAATGGGTTTTTGACGTGAAACAATGATATACAAAACTACTGGTTGATGCAGACCACTTGTAATTTACAACTGTCTCACCAGATGGCAAGCATGAGCCTTACATATATAGTTTCCTCTAGACCAGCAGTTCTCAACCTGTGGGTCATGACCCCAAGGCTTCGGGGTCGAACTACCCTTTCACAGGGGTTGCCTAATGCATCCTGCATATCAGATATTTACATTACAATTCATTAAAGTATCAAAATGACAGTTATGAAGTAGCAACGAAAATAATTTTATGGTTTGGGGTTACCACAACATGAGGAACTGTATTAAAGAGTCGTGGCATTAGGAAGGTTGAGAACCACTGCTTTAGACCAAGATTCTGTAGGAAAGGCAACGTTAACAGCCTATTGACTGCTTGTTTGTTTGTTTTTTAGCATCATTGCTTTTCGAAATAGGCTTTAGGATATCTTTTTGACTCTGGATATTTCTCTTACTAAATCGTGACTTCAAATAATATACTTGGGTTTAGAGAAGACTTAAAGAGCCCTGGTAGTTTAGTGGGCTAGGCATTTGGTTACAACAATCCCCATGGGTCAGCTGCTCTGCTGGAAAAAGATGAGGCTTTCTGGTCCTGTAAAGATTCAAAGCCCTGGAAACCCAGAGTCCTACCCTGCCCTGTCAGGTAGCAACAGTCTGAATCGACTCAATGGCAGTGAGTTTAGTTTTGGAGTTTTGTAATGTGAGACTTACAAGCAGAAGGGTCATGGACAACGGCGCATGGTGGTTGTTAGGTGCTACAGGGCTAGTCCGACTCTTATGTACAACAAAGTGAACGACTGCCCCGCCCTGCGCTGCCATCCTCACTCTGTTCTTACGTGTGATCCCATTGTTGCAGCCACTCTGTCAATTGATCTTGTCATCTTATCTAAGAGTCTTTCTCTTTCTCACTGCCCTCCTACTTTACCAAGCATGATGCCCTTGTCCAGAGACTAATCTCTCCTAACAACGTGTCCAAAGATACGACGTCTTACCATCCTTGCCTCTAAGAATCATTCTGGCTGCACTTCTTCCAAGATAGATTTTTTTTTGTTCTTTTGGCAGTCCATTCAAGTACTTTCAATATTCTTCACCAGCACCATAATTCAAATGCATAGATTATTCTTCAGTCTTCCTTATTCTGCGCCTAACTTTCACACGCATATGAGGCGATTGAAAGTACTATTGCTTGGGTCAAGCGCACCTTATTCCTCAACATAACATCCTTGCTTTTCAAAACTTTGAGGAGGTCTTATGTAACACTTTAAGTAAAGTTATGCTTTTATTAGTGTGACTCAAAGTGGGATGTATGAACCAGCAACATCAAGCATCACTTGAGAACATACTAGATATACATATCTTAGGCCCCAACACAGACGGACAGAACCAGAGCCTTGTGGATGGAACCCAGCAGTGTGATTTGAAAACTCTCCAGCTGATTTTAATGCCTCTCGGGTTTAAGAACCAGCATCTTTTAAGAGAGCTGGAATATAAGCAAGAGGCTCTTAACTGCACATTTTCACTGAGGCCTATGGCTCAGTGAACCTCGCCTTTCTAGTTCTCAGGTCTCTTGCCTTGTGATGGTCGGACCAGGGTGTAGCTGCTTTAGCCAGTTTCCTGCTTCAGCTGGCTAAGCTCACTTCCTGCAAGACTTCCCCAAGGAAATGACACATGGACGAACCCCATGCAGCCCTGGGTGCTGGAGCAGCCGTGTGGAGCCCCCTGCCAGCGCTGAGATGCTTACATGCTCACTGATTTGGCTTTCCTCCTGCAGTTGGCATCACAGTGTGTGTTTTGTGAGATGGAGGAGGACTTTGTGGATTGGTGTCAGACATATGCGTCAATGTTGGACTTGTGGGCTTGGGCAGCACTGGGTTGGGATGTTTTCTTGATGTGCACTTACCTTTATATAAAACTCTCTCTTATACATACATGAGTTTCTGTGGATTTGTCTCCCTAAAGTACCCAGACTAACACACTAGGCATCGGCAAAGAAGAAAATCAAAAGGGAGTAGGCTGCTTCCCAGGCGTATGAGGCCCGCTTTATGCTTGGGAAGTTTCCAAAAGTTTATTTAATAATCCCACCATTTTTCTACAGACTTTTACAAAACCAAAAAACCAAACGCAATGCCACGGAGGGTGCCAACTCACAGCAACCCAATAAAACCGAGTAGAAGTGTCCCTGTGGGCTTCTTTACTGGAATGGAAACCCTGACTTCCTCCGGTGGAGACATTGCTGGTAGTTTGACCTGCTCACCCAGAGGTTAGCAGCCCAACGCGTAACCATTAGTCCACGAGGACTCCTTGTGGATTTGTATAAGCCCCTTCAAATGAATTTCCAACCTTTCATGAAAGCCAGGGTTAGTATTTCCTATAAGGCCTTATTTCCTCTTCAATATGAGTTCAGTTTAATTGAATTTGAACACCTTGTTTTCAAGGGTTTCAAACCCAAGGCATTTGGCTAATGAAATGAACCTTGGTGCTTGCTGTGGAAACTCATTTATTTCCATCTGTCTTTAGCTCACTGAAGAATAAAAATAGGAAACATCTTCTTTTTTATTTTCTGAAGATCATGTTAAATCTGTAGTTCAATACACCACCTGCTAGCCACAGAGCTTGCGTGGGTATGAATTCCTGGGTCTCTGATATTCGTATCTCCAAAGAGCATGCTACGAAAAGCTGGAGGGCAGGAAGTAGATAAAAATGAGATTTAGACATGTTGTATTTGATGGAAAATTTACTTTCGATTTAGAGCAAATTGATCTGTAAGAGGCATACTAGTGGCTCGTCGCAGTCTCGATTCCTCCGCTCAACCTCCGGGTACTCCTGATTCATCTGGGGATGATCACAATGATGCACTGACCTTTTTACCCAGTGCAGAATGCCGACTGAAAATCTCCCCACAATGAGGGATTGCCGCACTCGGTAGAGTTTTACTGTGACAAGCATTTCTTGGTAAAGACTTCTTTTTTCCTTAGTGAAAAACAAAAACTGTAACGACATGTTTTGCATGAAAATGGGGATCCCACTGAGTAGCGCCACAGAAGAAAGGTCCTGACGGTCTGTTTGTGCAATAGGTCATGGCCAAAGATTTTCAGACCAAAGGGACCAGACTCACAAGGCTGGAGGGGCAGAGGAGACGATCATCTAGACTAGGGTTGTCAGGCATGAACTTGGGTGAAGAAGAAGATAGCAGTCCACTCAAAGGAGAAGCAAAATCAAAAGAGCAGGCAAGGTCAGCTACTGGCAAGGGTGATAACTAGTTCAACCTCTGAATACAAAATCTGATGATCTGAAATGCACCACTCCCACCTAATTCACAATTTTAAATTTGGGTGGTTTTGGGTTTATAGAGTACTGTTGAGAAACAAGCTAAGAAGCAGTCTACATTGTAACACAGGAGTAC
>NW_022103920.1:76698237-76786597 GCF_000313985.2 Echinops telfairi
TCCGTGGCTGGAGTAAACTTCCCTTACTGGTTCAGGAGTGGGGAGTCCTATTAAACAATCCCGTGTGCCTAGAGTCAAGTAAGGGTGTGTTGCTGGCAAGGCTGGACAACTGAAGTCTCAGGGTCAAATGGGACCAGAAGTGGGTTCACAGAACCAGGTGCTGAGATGTGGGATCAGCAGAAACAGGACAAGTCAAAGGTAGCTGGTGGTTCATATGGGATGGTGCTGTGATTTGCTTTATGGGCCTACATTTCTATACTATGAAGGGGTACCAAAAAACCTATAAATGCTGTGGGCAGAGCGGAGCTTTCATAGCACACATTCTTCCCACTTGGTGAGCATTCAGCTACTCGCTCTGAGTTAGTGCACCCTGTGGTGTTGCTTGGGAGGGTTCTCTCTGGTCACAGTGAATTTTTTCATAAAAGAAGTTTCACTTGAACCTCATTTTTGTTTTTGTTTTCCATGATAACTGATTTAAGAAAACAGCATGAGGCTGTGAATCTTTGTTTCCTGCTTGGGAAAATTGCCACAGAAACTGTTGTGATGTTGAACACAGCTTTCAAAGAGAGTGCTACGGGAAAAACTCAAGTGGTTTTTTTTGTTTCAAAAAAGGTGAAATGTCGACTGATGATAAACCTCATCTGGATGTCTGTCAACTTCCCAAATGGACAAAAATGTCAACTCATAGTGAATTTGGAGTTCATTCCACCAGGGAAGCTGTTAATCAAGCTTTCTACTTAGAGGTTCTGAACAGATAGCCTGACAGTGTGTGACAAAAAAGGCCTGATCTGTGGCAAATGGGGACCCAATGTTTTTGCCACCTCTACGATGCACCGACTGTCATGCAGCCATCTCAGTGCACCAGTTTTGGCAAAAAACAACATGCCTCTCTTGCCCAACACTGCTGACCGTGCGACTTCTCTTTGTATCTGTGAATGAAGAGGGACATGCAAGACAGCGATTTGATGGTGTAGAAGAGGTGAAGAAAAACGAAACAAAACAGGAGAGGTGCTTTCAGCCATCCAAACAGATGAGTTTGAAAAATGTTTCCAAGAATAGAATTACAGATTTGACGACCGTATTAAGTGGAATGGAGAGTGCTTTGAAGGTGATAAGTTTGTTTTTTTTAAAAGAAAAATAAGGCTGCAGATCAGGCGAGGAAGCCTGTTGCCGGAAGCATTCCATACGGAGTCCTTGGCTCTGGACATGTGCAGGTACAAGAAGTCCTTAGAAGACAGCCTTCAGAGGGCAGATCTTGTCATCAATCACGCAGGTGCAGGAAGCTGTTTGGAGACTCTGGAGAAAGGAAAGCCACTTATAGTTATTATAAATGAAAAGTTGATGAACAATCATCAGCTGGAATTGGCAAAGCAGCTGCACAAAGAGAGACATCTCTTCTACTGTACCTGCAGCATGCTTCCTGGGCTGTTGCAGTCAATGGACTTATCACCACTGAAATGTTTCCCCCTGGGCAGCCAGAAACATTTTCTGCATTTTTGGATAAAGTTGATGGATTACAAAAATAAAAAATAAATGCACAACACTTAAAAAACACCCCCAAATGCAAACTATAGGACTTGATTAAATCAAATGTAATATAGAATATATATTTTCAGAATAATATAAAGTAACCAACTAAGTACACCTGTAGAATGCATAGAAAATTTTGTGATGTGAATATTTATTTGGGGGTTTAAATTCGATTGGCAATTTAGTAAACTTGCCATATGTTCCCTAACCTTAATATTTTAGATAAAACAGGCATGTAGTGTACATTCACATGTCTTTCCCCAAAATCCCAAGTGCATTTGGAATTATGAAAAAAATGAATGAGATTTAAAAGCTTCTTAATATGAAGTGCTTGGCAGGAACTATAAATGTACTCAGTCTGATTTTATACTATAATAAAAGAATGAAGCATTATCAAATTAAAAAAAACGTTATTATATGAGTTGGCATCATAGTCCAAGGTGTTGAATACCAAAGAGACACAAAGAGTGATAAGATTATGCTCTGAGAAATATGAAGGGACTTCAAAAAGTTCATTGAAAAAGGGAATCAAAAGATTTGGGTGGGGGAGGTGAAGAAAGTTGATGGTGCCTGGCTATCAAAAGATATAGCGTCTGGGGTCTTAAAGGTTTGAAGATAAACAAGTGGCCATCTAGCTCAGAAGCAACAAAGCCCACATGGAAGATATACACCAGCCTATGTGACCACGAGGTGTCGAGGGAATCAGGTATCAGGCATCAATGAACAAAAAATCATATCATTGTAAATGAGGAGGAGTGCAGAGTGGAGACCCAAAGCCCATCTGTAGGCAACTGGACACTCCCTTACAGAAGGGCTGTGGGAAGGAGATGAGCTAGTCAGGGTGCAGGGTAGAAACGATCAAATATACAACTTTCCTCTAGTTCCTAAATGCTTCCTTCCCCCCACTATCATGATCCCAATTCTACCTTACAAATCCGGCTAGACCAGAGGATGTACTGTACACTGGTACAGATAGGAGCTGGAAACACAGGGAATCCAGGGCAGATGATCCCTTAAGGACCAGTGGTGAGAGTGGCAATACCAGAGGGTGGAGGGAAGGTGGGGTAGAAAGGGGGGACCAATGACAAGGATCTACATATAACCCCCTCCCTGGGGGATGGACAACAGTAAAGGGGGTGAAGGGAGATATTGGACAGTGTAAGATATGACAAAATAATAATTATTTATAAATTATCAAGGGTTCATGAGGGGTGGAGGTTGGGGAAAGAGGGGGAAAATGAGCTGCTGATATCAAGGGCTCAAGTAGAGAGCAAATGTTTTGAGAATGATGATGGCAACAAATGTACAAATGTGCTTGACACAATGCATGGATATATGGATTGTGATAAGAGTTGTACAAGCCCCCAATGAACTGATTTTAAAAAAAAGATTTGAGGCATTTTTCTGAGAGCCTTTGAAGCCCCCTTGTTATTGGCTTAATAGTTCTCCAAAGAAAAAAAATTATGGGGGCAATTTTTAATTGTACTTGGAGAAACTACTTTTATATTGAAGTGTAGAATGGGGTGGCGTATTTATTTTTTTCCCTCTGAAATGTAAATGGTAACATAATGTTGCCCAATTTCAAAGTTCTGCTGATTTGAAAAGAAATAATAAAAGATGGATGACTTCTACCAGTTAAAAAAAAGGAAAGAAAAAGAAATGAATATATAGTTGTGAAAAAAATCTGTTTTGGGGGGGTACCCCCTCATATACAGGTTACATGATTTGTCTGAATGACTTTAAGATTGAGGGCCAAAAATGATCCCTCATCCATCAGGTGAAATGTTGCTTTTTCTTCCTCTTTCCCTTTTTTCATGTTAAACAAATGATGTTAATTCAAGAAGTTATGCCATGTATAAGCTAATGCACACCATAGTACTGCTTATTGAGTAGTAGCTATGTGTCAGGCAATTAGCATTTACAATTTAAATCCTAAAATACTTCTAAAAGGCATATCACCATTCTTGTTCTTGGGTAACGAGGGGACAGGAGTGCATAAAATGTAGGTCACATTCAAGGCCACATAACAGCTTAGTGGTTGAGCTCATCTTCAAAGCCGGTGTTTGTTTTCAGTGTGCCTGCTCTGTTTAACGATCTGCCTCTCTAGGTACCAGGAGGTGCCCAGCTTCATGGGAGGTTACACAGAGCAGTACCCAGCCTGTTGTCAAACCTAAACCTATCAATGACTGGGCATTAACTTTGGCCAAGTATGCCCCAGTCTTTGTGAGGGTAAAATATTGTACAGGACTTCATTGGACGATGATGAGAATTGAGGAGCAAATGCATGTGGCAGTGCTTGATCAATGGTTATTCAATTGCTCCAGCATCTTTCTTTTGGTTGGTAGAGAGAAATAGGCTAATATTACCAGGACTCAGTACTCACTGTATTATGAGTTGCACATTTAACATTTTCTCCACAATGCTTATTATTAAAGAGGATGTAGAACTATCTTATTTCTGCCCATTTCTGAAATTGATATGCACGAACTAATATACTTAGAAGGCAAAAAGATGGAGAGGTTCAGATCTCAGAAGAATTGTTGGCTAGTGATGAGAGTAGTGGGCTCTGAAACAGACATTTGAACAGCTGTCTCAACAGGAAACTTTCAGCAATTTGACAGGTATTGGTTGGCTTTTAGTTCAGAGTCCAGAGCCACACAATGTGGGCGAGTGGAGCCATTCACAAAACAATCTGGAGCTTTTCTTTCCCAGCAGTGACCTCCCTGGACACAGGATGTATACTTTAGTTCTCCTGAGGGACACTGTGGATGACGTTTGAGAAGCTCTGCCTTGGTGACTAAGTGAAGATTAATATCCTGCTTTAATAGGAAAGAGCTGTCATGAGATCTGATACGTTGCGACCAATAAAGGACTTCATGTGACCCTGACAAGATTTTAGGTTTTGATGTATAAAATCTCATCCAGGTTCTAGCTTGCGTCAGTCTGTCTCTGAGCCTTTTTTCACTAACCTATGCATTTAGGGTATAGGAAACACTTATAATGCAATTAGTGGTTAAAGAGGAGCCGTTGGGTGTGAATGAATACATTACACTTTGAAATCAGCAATCCCTAGCCAAGGTAAGGGCTGATGGAATGGTTCCTAGTCCTTCAAATACCCAGCAAAATGAATGTGCTCTGCCTGAAACGAAAGTCTTGTTTTTCATGGTATTTAGTTGATGTGGATACCAACTGAACAACAGCAAACCATGCACACCCTTGTGGCAGTCACGTTGATTCAAGCCATGGTGACCTCGTGCTGTATGGAGCAGAACTGCTCACTAGGGCTTTTCTTGCCTGTGATCTTCATGCAAGCAGATTTCCGGGGTTTACCTTCAAGAGACCTCCAATGGGAGCTAATGTTTTAAATAACAGACCTGGGCACCCTATTTGTATTATGCAGGGGGTGATGTGCATAATCCTGAAGTGTTACAATGTTGAAAGGTAGTAAAAGCTGCAAAAATGGGAAATGATGTAAGACAGAGAGAAACCCGCCAGAGAAGGGATGCTCACTGGGTACTTATGAGGGAAGACCAGTAAGATTTCCTGTGCACGGTGGAAAATTTCAGAAACCTGGAAAAGCCAGGCAATCCTGGCTGTCAATAATGGATCTTTTAAACACTCATTTTTCTTCAGCTTGTATTTAAGGCATGTTATTCAAAGATTACTCTATGAAGTAAATACAAGAGGATCCTCAAAAATATGGCAAAATGTATAATATGAAAAACTAAGCATGGATATAAAAATATTTTGTACCCAAATGAACTCATTATTGCTTGCTGAATAGGACTTAGTTCAAGGCACCAAGGATAACAAATCAGTTTGATATGAGACCCTATCAGAAAAAATGGATGCTGCTAAAATTGAAGCAAAAACAAATTTCAAGTTTCTGGTGAAGCTCGGGTGAAAGAATGGTGGAATTATTGTTGCTTTCACAACTCCACCCCGACTCCCCGCTCCCCCCTCCCCAAATCAACAGCTCATAAATTACTCATGTTAAGATGGGATGAGATGATGTTGAAGATGAAGCCTGCATTGGGAGATAATCCATCCACATCAGCTTATAAAGGACTGACGATCAAGAGCAGAAGCAAGAGTCAACACCATAGACATCTCAGGCACTTCCATTTATACATGCTGACTGAAAAATTAAAGCTGAGCAATGCTTCACAGGGACCAAAACTGTTGCGCTCATGTTAGCTACAGACAAGAGCAAAGCTTTCAAGGAAACTTTAAACAAGTGGGGTTAAGATCCGGAATCATTTCCTAAAAGAATCATGATAAGGAATGAAACACGTTCACCAGTACTATCCTGAAGCTAAAGCAGAATGAAAGCAATGGTTACCCAACGTTGCAAGAGGTTCAGTCACAGCAAAAGCAGAACACACCGTCCATCGCCCATCGCTTTTGTGGGGGTGCTCACAGCATTTTGCTTGCTGAGTTTCTGAAGAACCTAAGAACCCTAACATCTGCTTATTCTGAGAGCCTCTTAAAAAAGTCACTCAAAGCTTCAGTAGAAAACGACTGTGGGAAAACGTCACCGGTGTGCTCCCCTCCAGAGCCACCCTCCTGCGGGTTCCGCCCATCAAGCACAGGCAATTTGCCAGAGTTTCCATGGAGACGCATTGGGCCTAGACCTTACATCTCCTCCCTACTTCTTTTTGTTTTCTAATCTTAAAATTTATATATCTATTTAAAGAGCACCCAATTTTCATCAGTTTATACTAGGAAAAAGACTGCACTGGCATGGTGAAATCCCCAGGATGCGCCATTCTGTGGGATGGATTAAATTGCTAGGATCTTTGCTTACCAAAAAAAAAAAATCTTGACCTTAATGGAGCTTACGTTGAGAAATAAAGTTTATATATTTTTTAATGTTCATCTTTTGATTAGATTTCCATGAACTTTTTTACATCCCCCTTGCAGTTTTCTTGGCAAAGGGAATAAAAAAATTCCCGTAATTTTATGAGGCATCCACATTTCCAGCAATTTCTGATCTAGGCCTATGCTATGAGAAACTGCCAGCCTGTGATTTATGGATTTGGCATAATTGAATTTCTTGGTTGTCATACACTTTGAGTAAAAAACATTACGTGTTTCCAGAAAAAAATGATTTAAAGAAGAAACGAGTAAAAGGATGCCAAGTTCTGAAACTTTACTTGGAAACAGCATGATAACCAAGTAGTACTTAAACTGCTCCCTATAAGTGTCTGTGTTTTCAGAAGATCCTTTGGAAGCAGAGTTTGGATGTGAGGTCTCTAGTCTTGCCCCTTGTACTCTAATTTGGTGCATGAAACAGAAATCAGTTTAACATTCTCATCGTGACACTGCAATAGAATTCTTTTAAAAAGCGTAGTTAGGCAAGATCTTTTGTCTACTTCTTAAACATATACTATTTAGTCATTTTGTGAAATCTTCCTGTGGCTAGTTTTTGGTTTCTTACCTTTTAACCTTAAAATACGAAAGCTAGAAAGTGTAAGTTCCAATCTGTGCTCAGTTGTATTACAGATTGGCCAATGCTGCTATTTTGCTACTTTTGCTCAATCCATTAAGCAAACAGAGTTAGCAACTTTTAAATTTCAAGATGGAGTGTTTGCTACCTCTTGTCAGTGCTTTCCTATGGCAATGATATGGGTTGACTGTGGAAGAGCTTATAAGTAGGAATTCCTCTTTACGGGCTTTTGATCTGTATGGTTTAATAGCATTATCTGGAAATAGTCCATAACTGTTGTCCATATGTGGCAATAGGCACTTGGAATATGGATACTTTGAGAAAATGAGTAGTTGAGTCTATTTAATGAATTCAGATTTAGACAGATGTTGCTAACCTACCATATTTGATAACGTAGGTAGACCTTAGGCCAGGAGCCGTTACTCTCCTGAACCATGCAAGTGTGTCCCTGTGACCCGTCTGAAGCCTGGCTGATCTGATCATTTCAAGTGTTTGTTCAGTGGTCCTAAACTGGGAGGCAGCACTACCTTTCCAAAGAAACGGATGGCACTCTTCTTAGGCCATTCCAGTTGTCAAAATAACTCAGGTGAGCTACTATCATGTAGTGGGTGGGGACTATAATTGGCAAATGGGCCGAAATGCATAGGACAGATTGCACAATGAAACTAACCATTTCGAGAAATTCAAATAATCAAAAGAACGGACTAAATACTGTATTTTCACTTATGAAGTTCCTTTTATCCCAGAATTACTTACAGCTAATTCCACCTTCTATGAACTGCATATTTCCTCCAGTCACATCAAGGACCTCATTTTCATCTTATGTCCAATTTATCATTTATCTCCATCTATTCCCTCTTTACCCTTGAACACACTCTCATCTTCCCTGTCTCAGGAAATACCCTTCCTTAATTCCGTATCCTCCAGGTGTGACTTCGTGCTTCTCCCTAATGACAACATTCCCTCGCCCACCAATCTCAGCTTTCACCATCTATTGGATTGGGGGAGCGACTATTTTCTGTGCCACAATAAGGGGGGAAAATCCATACCAATATGTAGTTTCAAAACACACCATTTTATTACATAGTCAGTAGAGTTATCATCATATTATGTTCCACTGTTCCACTTACAAATCATTATACATCTTTAAATTTTCCAAGCAGAATTTACTGTTATTATTTTAGGCTTATAATAACTCTACCTTTTCATATCGAGACTACAGAACACAGCCGCACCAATCGCATATATTCCCCACAATGGTAGGACACTACCACAACTGTAAGGTAGTAATTTAATAAAATATAGTCAGTAATTCAGTAGAATGTGAACAGTACATTGTCAAGCACTCTCACTAGACTTTCTAACTTCACCTACTTACTTCAAAAGAATCACAATACATTCCAAATAAATCACTCTAAGTAACCGATGATGGTAAACATGACATTTTTGGAAATAATTCAATTTAAAGTGTACTCTGTGTGGTTGGTTAAACATATACTGCAAAGTACCTGGACAATTGTGATGACTGAATTTCTTCTTCATTCTGTGCCAAAGCAATAATATGCCTTCTTGTGTCCTTTGAATTTTTGATTAATGTCTGATTTCATTATTATTTCAAAAGGCATTAACATTTCTTATCAACATAATTCGGTTGTGCAAACCTGTCTACAAAAAAGTGACCCCAAACATTAGAACTTGTGGTCATTCTTTCAGTACAGAATCACATCCTCGCGTAAATTCAGTAGAACCATTTGTACACAAAGTGTCTGCATTGTACACTTTAGATTTTTCGTGAACATTTTCATGCTCGCTTGCTGCACAGACGAATAGGGATGACATTGACTCATTTGGGCTCATTAATGGACAACTTTCATAATCCACTGTGAACTAAGTTATCCACGTGAGCTGGCAGACTTCAAAATCAACACCAGGCAACCACAGACCAGTTCTTTCTGCCGATCTACAAACACATCCAGGTATTTTTATTAGGGGATTTAAGTCAGGTAGATGATGTTTGTATTTATCAATAGAAGATCTTCAGGTTTGCATGAATTGAATTTTTTGTGTGAATTCATATGCACAATTCAAGTCCATATTTCGTTTTGAAAATTAAAACATGCTCTCCTATGGAATAATAAAGGTTCTGGTTTTCCTGTGGTTAAATAAGTAACATGAAAATAACTTGAAAGCCGATTCACTTGGGAATATAAATGAAAGTGTACAATACAGTGAGGTATAGATTCAAAAACAGGATATTTCTTCATCTGCTGCCAGAATTTATATTCGCATAATTGATGCCAAGAGCATGATGCTTTCTTGCTTATGTATGGTATGTTGTGAAAATTTGATTTTTTTAACATTTCATTTGGAAGAGAAAGGTTAAGCATAACTATGTAAACAAACCCCTATCTTTTCATTTTCTTTTGCAGTCAGCTCTTCCAGTTCCTTGGCTATGGTGTATTTTCTTGAAAAGGGTCTGTCCTTATTGTCCCAGGTGAATGGTAAAGTAAATAAAAACCAAAAACTATTCACATAATTCAATTATAGAAAAGTTCCTGGTAATTTAATTTAAAGGTAGTCCCTCAATCCTTTAGTACAATTTAATTGGGCTATAAACTGTTTGAAATATAAATATCATAAATAATCATAAGCCATATCTATATAAATGTAGAGGAATATGATTTAGATTGATGTCTACAAATCAATATCAATGAGTGCTATCACCATCTATAGCATACTCATAGTGAAATAGTGAAATAATTAAATAGTCTTTATACTAGCCTACTCAAATAACTCAATCCCACAAACACTAGCTATAATATTCATACACACAGACATAAAATATTAATGTTAAGCACACTAAGAACATACTACAAGCGAAACTGGAAACATTTTGTAGAAACTAAAAAATGTGATTTCGTGGGCATTGAAAAGCTTTCCCATCTTTGTGGGAATTGAATCTTGTTAATCCCCCACAGCATCACAATGTCTTTTCTACTATCTATTTACATTCATGTCTGCTATAAATATAGGCTGTATATATTTTCTATATTTACAGTATATACACACACGTGTACACACACAGATGTCATCCTTAGGTTTATAAGTGAACATGCATATCAGTCTGCACAATATGATCAAAACACGCCTATTTTCATTAAATGTTATTTCTTGACAATTTTCAATCTTGTGCAAAAATATTATACAGATTAGCATTCCTTCTCTCTAAAAAATTCTCTATTTGAAGGTGTAGGTTTTTATTTACAAATAAGTTATGAAATATAATTCATTCATAAATTGAAAATAATTACAATGTTTTTACAACAGGGCATTGTTGAGGTTATGAATTATGGCATTCTGAAAGCCATCTGTCAGTTGATCAATAAGTTGATGGGTTTTGCTTATTTGTTTTACTAATTCAGTTTTCCTTTGCACTTTTAAAGAACTCATGAATATGCCATTACAAATCTAATTCCCATGCTGTTGAAATAGCTGTTTGTGTGGAATAGGAAGCTTATTTCTGTTTTATTTATCCCACAGTGTTTGGTTTTCTTTTTCTTTCTCCTGAAACGTCTTCTGGAGAAGCTCTGAGAAAAAGTCCATTAAAGTGACTCTTCTAGAACATTTCTGGAAAGTTTTTCGCTCAGGAAGGAGAGCTGAGGACCAAAGTGAAGTAGAATTGAAGAAGAATAAAGGGTGTTCAGGAGAGAACTGTGTTAATCTCATCTTCTACTCCGCGTATCTCCATGCCTCATACACCCCCCCCACACACACACACCGTCCCTTCTCTGAAACATTGGCTAGAGTCTTCCGTTCAGCAGCAGCGCTGGTCCTCCGTTGCTCATGTTGTCCGTCACCTCCTGCGAGGAAAAGGACACCCGTTAACTGAAGTTCACTTTTAGAAGGGGACAATGATTTGGCTGATGAGTTCGCAAAACAGAAATTCCAAGCCATTGAAAAACGTTGCTGGCATTTGGGGAAGGACAAGGATGTACAGTGTCGCATTTGAGGGATTGAAATTTCATGGCATCTGTGAGCACATGAAAATGCTAATGTGACAATCTGCTCAAAGGAAATCTTCTACGTACAAAACACAGTGCCGTCTGCTGACAAGAGAGCCATCTTCCTACACTCCGGAGTGTCCCCTCTGTTCCGCAACACTATTTTGGAAAGCCTCACCTGGAATGAAGAAACTGGTTCAATGTCCAAGTTTTTCTAACACATGGGCTCTTCTGTGGATCTTGCCAACAAAGTGCCAGTAGATAGGTTCTAGAAACTACCTTTGTTCTCGGAAAAAATGTGGTGCCTTTGGTTTAAGAACTGCGAACGACCCACACATTCATTCTTGTCAATTTGTAACTAGGGATCCAGTAATAAACCAGCATGGAGAAGAATATTTTTCCTGACATTGCTGCTCACATAGTAAAAAACCAAACAGAACTTTGAAGTCCTTTTCAAATGATCAAGTATTCAAATGCTCAAGTACTATTAGAAAGTTCATAAGGAAGACGACCTGGGAAGGCTATGAAGGACTGATGTACAGGCAGAGTGAACCTAAAGCAGCTCAATTAGCAACTATAGAGAGTCTTTTCATTGGAGAACTCTAAATGCTCAGAGTGCATGTATCTTTTGAGACAGTAAACTTTTCCCTACAAAATAGACAGTGAGTCCACACACAACTATAAGCACTATTTAGGGGGAAATATCTGAAAATCAATTAACAGCTCTGTCCTACTATTGAACAAGCCTATTTGCAAAAGGGGGAGTCCTCGTGGCATAATGGTTATTGATAGGGCTGTTACTGCAAGGTCAGCACTTCGAAACCACCTGCTGCTCTGTGATTTCTATTTGCATAAAGAGTTAGAGTCTCAGAAATGAATATGGGCCTCTAGGGTCGCTGTGAGCTGGAATTGACTGCATGTCAGTGAGTTTTGTATATTTTTAAGAAAAAACAAACCAACCAAGCCAAAACAGTGTAGATCAATCCAAATTGAAATTACTTTCTCAAATCATGTCTATCCATTTTCATCTTATTTCTGTCTGGGTGAATTGAAACTTAAAAAAAATATGTTTTCTTTGGCAAAGCTTTTCAGAGGCCTCCAAATATTCATTGCAAAAATAAAAAACCTATCCATGCTTCGTTTTTACTTTCTTGGAAAAAGTCAGTAGGACCAAGGAGATCGAATGAGAATGTTTTCTTTGGTTTGGGTTGATTTAGAAGTTACATGGGAGGAACAGGAAGGATGCTTGAAGGTGGGGATTTGCCCAAGTTCTGAAATCTGATTTTCAAAACTGCCTTTGTTTTTAGCTGTGGGAGAGACTGTCTTCTAAGAAAAATCTTAGGTAGGAAAAAAATAAGTATTAGAAATCTTTTCGCCTCCCACATTAAGATGTCTCTGTAAATGTTAACCACAGTGATCCTTTCTCGAAGTTGGAGCAGGGGGCTTGTCTGCTTCTAGGGTATCCATTACATTTTCTCTCCTATGGTGGTAAAATCCCGGATAATGCAAACGGCTAATACGTTCAGTTAAAATCGACATATGGGAAGTTGAAGTCAACCAGGAGGTCCCTCAGAAGAAAGACCTACTTTCTGAACATCAGTTGAAAATCCTCTGGTACACAGTTCTACTCTTATTTATTTGGGATGGCCTGAGTTGAAATGGACCCAAAAGCAACTGATGGCTTTAGTGAGGTGCTAAGAGACTACTCACAAGCTCTGCAAGGAAGTAAAGAAGATTGTTGGAGCTTTTTCAGTCTAATTGAAAGGCCGGCTCTGCTAGAAACACACATAATGGATGAAAGCAGATCTCAAAAGATGTCAGGGTTACTGGGTTGAAGTCAAGTTTACAGGTAAACTTCACTGGAATATTTAAGAGCTCACCTGACGGCAAGCTAAATCGGAAGTTAAAAGAGGGAAATGGTTTCTTTTCATATCCAACATGAACTATATTAAAAAATGTCGCTCAGATATGTTTTCTTACTCCCATGAAGAGGAAGCACAATTCCCCAACCGTCTTAGAAAAGAATCCGGGTCCTCCTTCCTTCTCAAACAAGCTTGCATTCAAAGATTGACTTACATGCCTCCGCCCCCGCCCCCCTCCCAAACACATACAACAATGGGGGAAATTAAAGAGAAAAACTAATCTACTGTATTCATCTTTTATTACAAGTTTATAAGACTGGCAAAATCTTGGCAAATGAATTGTATTAAGTAATTTCATCTTAAAATGGACACCATAGTATCACTGATAGAAAATGATGGAGGTTATTTTAAAATCAACAAGTCTCTTCAGCTTAATTGCAAATAGGCACGTCCAATTTAACAAGAAGATTGTATGATACATTTGGGAAGGATCAAGTGTAGCTGTTGGCAAATGGGCAGATTTTCTGCATGTGGGCCCTCATAGCTCGGTGACTCCCCATTTCAAACCATTGTGGCTGATCAAACAAAGCATGGCGACTCAGCCATCCAGACTATGGGGAATGACTCCTATGTGGATCACAGTTGGTAGATTTACAAGAAGAAACTTGCCATAGGACACTTTTATTTATTTCTTTTTTACTGTATTCTTGTTAAACTTGGGCTGTCTGCTCATGCAATTGTGACGCGAGGGAGAGACCCAGTTTGGACTTAGCTATTATTAAAGATCAAACTCCTGCCTGTGAATGATGGCTCTGAATCAGAATCATGAAGTAGCAAAGGATCAAGGAATCAAGAATCATCCAAGCAGAAATGTGTTTGGATGCACATGGACAGGCTGAGTATTTGAAATACTCAACCAGCTTTCAAGCTGCAAGACTCGGCCATGGGGCTTATGTCAGGTCCTCAAAGGAGGTCTTGGAAAAGCCAGACTTTGAGGAGTGACGTCACAGCATCAGCTGGCATCATGGCTTTAGTGAAGAGACAATGCTTCCTGCGGTGACATTACACAACGGTAACTCCCTAAAAATCAGCGTACCTTGTAGGTAACTCTGGTGTCGGGGGCACCACCGGACAGCTGGGCAAGTCGGTTATTTCAATAGCCCTCAATCTCTAATATAAATATAACAATCATACAATAAATATTGTACCAACATATACACAAAAAGCCAATGACATGCTAGTAGAAAAAAATAGAGCACAAAAGAGTCACTATCCAAGCACATACCTGGCGAACATCTCTTTTTAACAATCCATTTCTTCAACCTAGCAGCTATGCTAACGAATTCCTGCCTTTAACTCTTTTGCAAGGACACACGCATAACTACCTACGTAAAATTACTCTCCTGGAGCTACTGAGTCACAGCCACGCCCCTCATTTGGAGGTCTAGTTTGTCTAAGAAATCGGACACACATGAAATCACAGAATCAATATTTTTTCCTCAATATCAGCTTCTAAAAAGTGTGTGGCAACTCCTGCTACCTTTCCCCCGACTCTGGGTTTAAGTGGTTTTATTTCCATGTCGTGCGGCAAATTATAATGTCGTGAGCTCAGTGGGTTTATTTTACTGATTTCTTTATCATTGTCTTAAAAGACCCAATAGCAAGGAATTAAAGAAATGTTTGCGGAATGTTAGAACACAGAGAGTTTACTATGTCATCGTGTGCCCTTTTCTGTAATTACTGCAGCTCCCTGTTCAAATGAGGTTCACGAAGCAATTACGGGAGAACCACTGTTTGAAGTACAGGCAAAACACCAAACCCAAACCTCTTAGAACTGAGTCAATTCCAACTCAGAGCGACCCTACAGGGCAGAGTGGAACTGCCCCCTGGGGTTTCCAAGGCCGTCATCTTTACTGAAGAGATGACTCATCTTTGCCCCATGGAGTCACCGGTGGGTTTGAACTGCCAACCTTTCAGTTAGCCGCCAATCTCTTAACTTGACACCAGTGCTTCTGAGAGTACAGGCATGGCTATCCAAATATGCAGGCCATTTAAATTTGAATTAAATGAAGCTTTATGTGTACTTCAATATCTGCACTGATAGGCAAGGCTTTTGTTTCCCTCTTAAAAAGCCCCATTTATGCTTGAAGATCCAATTTACATAATCAAATACATCTACTTGCAAGTCCAGGGGGTGAGCTACAAAGGGGAATTCATCCGATTTCTAAACCTGGCACTATTAATTGAAAAGGGAATTCATCTGATTTTTAAAACTGGCATTAATGAGTAGAGCATCTCTTTAGTTTGTGTATCTTTCCTCTCAGTATAATACATAGAAACCCATATTCATAAGGCATTCAATATTTTATGACATGCTATTTGAGGAACATGGTTTTTGAATAGACGAGGATTGTGTTGGAAATAGGTGTACCTAGGAATTGTAGAGAAAAAACAAACATAATACTAGTCTTCATACAGACAGACCACACTTCTCTTCCAATCACATTCCTGAAGTTCTCCTCTAAGGCAGCCTTCCTCACATGACAGCAGTGCGGGGGGGACAGGTCCAAAACTCACTTTCTCAGCCATTTCATGAGAGTGATGCAGCGAATGCTCTCTTTCTGAGAACATTCTCCTCTGTTCATAGCTGGCTAGCCGACAAGTGAGCCAGGATGAGAGGGTGCAGCCCCCGATCCCGATGCAGGCGAGGGACATGGAGGCGAGGTGCAGGGGGTAGAGGGACGACGTTCTCTTGGTGACTGCCCGAAGGAACTGGACATTCAGGATGCCTCCGATGAGTCCACAGATGCAGCAGGCCGAGAAGAGGATCATCTGGTAGGACAGAGGGAGAAGGGGTTACAGCTGAGCAGACCAGAGATGCACGCCCCACTGCAGGTCCGGGAGAAGTGATGGGTGAGGAGACTGCGCCTCTGTTGCTCTACTACACAGACTAGGGAACTATCCTGTCCGTTCAAGTTCTTATCCATTCTGACTCACCGGAAAGAGAGTAGATCACAGGGTTTCAGGAGTTGACTTGTCTTTAGGAAACCAACAAAATGTCTTATAAAATTTTCTGGAAAGTTTGAAGTACACACACATCCTCTGTGTAGATTCAAACCTAAACAATACTAATGATGTGCTGCCATACGGAGCCCTGGTGTGCAAGGGTTAAGCACTCAACTACTAGCCACAAGGTGGGCGCCTCTTACCTGCCAGTCTGTCAGTGGGAGAAAAGAACTGGTGATTCTCTGCTGTGAAGAATTCAGCCCAAGGAAACCCCCTGGGGCAGTTTTGCTTTGCCCCACAGGTCACTTTGGGTTCTAATACACTAGAGGGGACAAGACAGCGAGGTTGGCCACTGCAGGAGCCTCTAGGGGGGCACTTAGTAAGGACTCCACTACTCATGAAAAGGGCTTCGTTGTTAATTGAAAGGTTGTTGGTTTGTACCGACCCAGATGCCCTGGGAAGCAAGACCTGGCAAGCTGCTCCCCAGCGATCACCACACCGAAAACTCTACCTGGGGTCAGGACCACTTGAAATCAACTTTACGGAGCCTGATCGGTTTGCTAGTTATTATGTGCTACAGTCTTCTGAGGAGGTAGTACGATCCTTTCAGTTAAGAAAAAAGAAAACAGTGGAGAGCAGATGATACTCATATTTAGGTAATGAACTCAGATTTTTCCCCCTTTAAAGCCAGATTCTCTCATAATATCTAAATATC
Organism: Echinops telfairi; assembly: GCF_000313985.2. NCBI lineage: Eukaryota > Metazoa > Chordata > Mammalia > Afrosoricida > Tenrecidae > Echinops > Echinops telfairi. The sequence continues at coordinate 76,714,801 of NW_022103920.1, forward strand.
TTCTCATTAAACTATCGTTAGTTCCATCAAGATTTTAATCTTTATAACTTTCTAGATATGTGAGTTTAGAGAATTTAGTTACATCACTCACATTTGACATTCACGAAATTCTGAGTGAGTGTGTGTGTGTGTGTGTGTGTGTGTGTGTGTGTGTGTGTAGTTATCCAACAGGTAGCTTAGGGCTTCCTGTGATCTCCAGCTGTCTATCTTTTGTTACTCTGTGACTTCACAATGAACAACACACAGCAGGTGTTCCATAGATACTTTTTGGTTGATGTTTTTGGAGAAACAGAAAATGTAGCTTTGCTTTTGATCCTATCATTGATTTGATCTGGCTGTCTTTTAACAGAGCCAGAGGGTTTTATTCAACCAAACTACCATAGAACCTGCAGCAGAACAAAGAAGGGGGCAATGCTTCTGGGTGATAAATCTTCTTTAAATATTTCATAGGCGTGATGGAATATTCCAGTAGCTTTACAATTTGTATTTATTTAGTCTGCCATCTAGCCCACACTCTCCTATGGGCTTTCATGACATTTTGTGTTGTGATACTAATTTAAGGGTTTTTATTTGTTTGTTTGTTTGTTTTGGTCCATTCTCTTGGGGAACATAGTGTCTTCTCCAGTCACCTCTGTTGTCCATCACTATAGCTTGTTCCCTGCCACCTCAATGATACATTTCTTTTTGTCCTGAAAATAATTTTGTTTCTTTCTTGGACTCTTGAAGATGGCCAAAATCAAAATCTGATTTCTTTGAACAAACACCTTTGTGGACTTTGCTGAACGCCTCCTTTGCTACAATCCCACAAGGCCTGCGGCTATGTCACTTACTTCAGCATTTATTTTCTGAGCCAGTTATCATTTGCTGGTGTCCACTCAGTTTAACCAACACCTCCTGAGCACTACCAGGTGTTCGGGCCTCATCCAGCTCACAGTCCATTGCTTTCTTGCGAGAGAGAATGTTCAACTTGGTATGGGAGATTTTTAGAGAGTTAGAAGGTTGGCGTGCTCTAGAGGTAGGTAGAGAGGAAGGGAACTCAGCCCAACTAAGGGTTTTAGAGGAAGCTTTAAAGAAAAGAGTGATCTCAGCTAAGTTCGTGCAGTTCCCAAGTAATGGCATGGACAGAAGAGACAGCATCGGGGCAGGAAGGGTTCTTAATAGTTGATTTGGTTTCTTAAAGTTAATTAAATTTTTCTTATTGGATCTGTTTCAAAAGTGAGTTGTTGTCAGGGCTCTAAACTCATTGGTTGGCAACTGAAATTACTTCATAAACTACAATATAATATTGACAACCAATTTCCAAATAAATTACCCAACTAATTGAGAGCTTGTACCTCTCAATTCCAAGTACCATTAACCAGTGTAGATTCCACTTAAAAGTATATTAGGTGGCATGCAGCTTTGGGGAATCTATGTCAGTGTTTATTAATTGTCAGAATATATGCTAACTAGCTTCACCCAGCAAATTACTTTTCATTAACAATCTAAGTGGCAAATTGGATTTATCTGCATGGGAGCAAATCATACTATTGTCACTAATATTTTAAAAGCATTGCATTTCATTAATTTGTTAAGATACAGAGCTCTCAGCTGAGGAATTAAAAACTTAAAATCTATGTCAAAGTGTAAAATTGTATACAGTTTTCGAATCCCATCACGTTAAGATTCTGGACACCAGAGATATTTGGAGTGAGATAATTTTCACATACATTGATGGAGGGTTAGAAACTCTTTGGTAAGTAAATGTTATCTATAGGGTCGCCATACAATAATAGATAAGGGTAAGTTAGGTAGTAATTTCTAAAAAGTTCAAACACGTGTGCATCTGTGTGTGCGCATGCGTGTGCTCTCTTTAATAACATATTAGGGGATTGTTGCTCTTGAGTTGATTCCAACTCATGGCGTCCCTGTTTGTGCAGAAAAGAGCCACTCCATAGGATTTTGCAGGTTGTAGCCTTTAGAAGCAGATGGACAGTCCCATCTTCTCAGGCACCCTTGGGTGGATTCAAAGCACCAACCTTTAGGCTAGTGGGCACCTACTTCATAGTTTATACTACTCAGGAACCCAAGATCGAAAAGAGAGATTGTGTTCTTTTAAAAAATCCTATTTTTCCTTCTTGTTTTCTGTTCTGTACCTTGATAGAGGAAGAATAGAGAAAGTATGAAGGTCATGCCTAAATGTTCGAATCAAGGGTGACAGTTATGATGCTTTAAGAAACAGTTTCCCCAAGGATGCTTTTCCTGATTTATGTTATATTTTAAAAATTGTATATCTCAACCATGAAATATCTACAGCATTGGAACTTCAATCCTGTATCTAGCAGGTGTTTTCAAAGTGATATATGAATTCCACAAAAATAACTCTCCATTTCTTGCTCTCCTCTGTCAATTGGCCACCATTTCTAAGTCTTCTTCAGTTCAAAGACCACTTCCTAGAGTCCATGTGTAGTATTACTTTTGTCCATTTGTGAGAGTCTATGGTCTCTCTCAAGAAAAATGCTTAGTGCTTTTTTCCGTCTTTCCACATGCTCATAGAGCCACATGGGAGACAGAGGGCAATCCTGCAGGCACAGGCAGAGAGGGTCAGCTGCAGCCAAGAGGGTCCTACACTGGGAGCTTGCTGCTCCTTCTTGGACCCCGGCGTTGTACCCTGAAACATCTGCATACATGTCGGGTGATGTATTCATTGTTTTAAAAAAAAGTGATAGAGTTTTGAGAGTGAACGGTTACCATAGTAACACAGCCGCCTTGTTGTTTGTTAAATTGACTTTATCGTCAAAGAAGGCCAATAACGGTAGACCCTGTTCCATATTTAACCAGTTAAAATTTCCCATGAACTCAGGCTATGCTTTCTAAAATAGCTTCCTGAAGGAGCCACATGACGGTCTGGGAGTCTATGAACGGGAAGACCAGAGACTGGCATCTACAGCCGTCACGGAGGGCTGACTATTCCTGCTCTTTAAAACAGATATCAAAGTTGTTCTTTCTGTCACGGTCTCTCAAAATCATGGCGACTCTCTCTGTAAATCATAGGACCAGGGTTTGTTTCTCAGTCTTCTTTTTATCCTGTACCAGTAACATTCTGCATATAAAAACCAGCTTGCCAGCATTTCTGTTTTTGAGTTCTTCAATTTCAAATACTTTAATGTACATTACAAGCAAGGGAAAATACAACTTACAACCAGTCCTGATTTCTTTTTGGCGCACAAGATTCCGCATATCCCACAAAGAAGAAACTGCAGAGGAAAGAGAAAAAAAGACAATTATTTCTCACTAAAGATAAAAGAGCCCCGAAAAGTTTAGCTTACAGTTCATTCTTTACAGTTACTCCAGTTTTATATGATTTGTGTCATAATAGCATTAAAATATGATACACAGTCATTCCTTTTGGTTTTCTTGTTCCACTAAAATCTTGGAAGGGCAATGGCTCTTTCTACAGTAGTATGGGACAACGTCAACTTCAATGAAAATATCATTTTTATAAATTGTATATAGGTCATTGAAGGAGTTGAGCAAGGCTTGTGTCCATTTCAATATTGGGCAAAATTGTGAATAAGTGAATATTTCCCTATTTGCTACTATTCAATTCCATTCTACTTTCTCAAGGAGAAAAGGGGTATGAGGCACTTACTCATTCTATGAAATTAGTACTCAACACATGACAATAGAGGAAAGGATCCCAGTTCAAATGAAAAGATAAGTTATAAGTCAGGAGTGTGTGTTTGTGTAGATAATGTTGTTTGTACCCTTCAAACTGTGTCAGGTAGAATAACTACCTCCTCATTTTACCAAAAATACTCACTTTGCTGATACTTTGAGAGACCATAGGAGAATGGAGTTATTGCTGACATGGTATTTGTTCTAAATAAAGGCATTGGTGACATCATTGTTGTGCAAAGCAGCTACATTGGTTAGCCTAACACTAATCGGCTGCTAGACATTTTGCTGACGTTAAAATGGTTGATTCTTTAATTTGCTTAGAAACGTTTTGGGTCATTTGAGGATGTCCACATACTTTTTGACCTGGGGCAAACCATATAAATAAAATCATAAAGCCATTAATAAGCAATAAACCCACTATTTCTATTTGCAAAGAAAAGCTGGATTGTGTCTAAGCTTTCCATTTGATCAGAGATTTGTTTTCAAGTTTGTTATTTCAAGTCAGACCTGAAAATATAGATGTTTTTCATTTAAGTATTCAACACCTGAATGTGTGTGTGTGTGTGTGTATTTAAACACACATGAAAACAGCCTAAAGATTATATGAAATAAGACTGTTAAAGGAGTAGACACTGGGATGTAAAAGAATTTGGTATATAATAGAGATGGATTTTTTAAGTGAACGGGAAGCTATCAAGACACTTATCCAATTAATGAAATTAGAAACATTTGTTAAATTTCCTTATAGTATATGACTATGAAACAGTTTGGGTGTTACATGAATAAAACTTTCGTGACTTTAGTAGTATAAATTAGAGCTAAATATTTCTCTAACTTTGGATGCGTGAGAAGGATTCTCTAAATTAGCACTGAAATCATAGATCAAATGCAAAATATTTAGAAGTATTAACATGAAAAATAATAATTTCACATGTCAATAGACATTTCTCAAAAGCAAAAATTAAACTGGAATTATTCAGAATATATGTGATACATAAAAGGTTAAAATACCCTATAGAGATCTCACAAAAATTTCTTACTGCCATAAAACCAGAAGGAGATAGAAAATCATAACTCTCTAAAATTTGAGTTATTGCATCATTTGTACATCTGTTATTGTAAAAAACGATTTACTGTTGTTTAGTGACCATAGGGACTGTTCCTTGTTGATCCCATTTCCCATCTTTCCAGGCTGTGCCAAAGCAATTCCTTAGCTTGGACAAATTTTTTAATCTCACAAGGCTCCTAAGTTTAAGTTAACTCAAGCTTGCCCTCTACCTAAAGCTTCCCTGGTTTACCCATGCTCAATTTATTTATTATTGAAATAATTGGAAAGTAGGGATGTTTTGTGCTCCTTACATCTGCTTTGAGACCTACGAACAGTGCCATTATTGCTTAGAGTAAATCCCAAGTTTTCCTTTAAAGTAAAACAAAATTTGATTTCTACTTGGTTGGAAGTTCCAGGCAGCAAAAAAATACTTTATATGGTCACATCTCACTGAATGGATGTAATAAATTGAAGCACAGGATCTGGGTGATCAGGGGTGTAAATTCTGCCCTACATTTATTTCAGTGATAATACCCCAAATCCACATTCTTTAGACTAAACCTGTAACTTTAGGGGTGGGCAGTGTATATATATATATATATATCCATGAAATTTCTTTGTGTATCAAAGAAATCTTGTCCATAACAGTTGACAGAGAAGCAAAAACAGAGTCTCAGAGAAGTTCCAAATTGTTCATAAATGTCATTGATTATCTTTATTTACCACCAAGCCTTAGAGTTGGGAGGGAATTTAAAAGATGACCTAATTCAACCCTCTCATTTTACATGTGGGTAACTGGAGGTCCAAAGAGGTTTAGAGATTTGCTCAAGGTCATACACTAAGGTCATATATCATGAGAGTAATTTACAGTATTTTTCAATGTCTAGTGGCATTTCAGGCCACGTAATGCAAGTGCTTTTCAAATGTTGTTCTATTTTTTTTTCTTTTTTAACATTTTATTAGGGGCTCATACAACTGTTATCCCAATCCATGCACACATCAATTGTGTAAAGCGCATTTGTACATCGTTTCTCAAAACATTTTCTCTCCATTTAAACCCCCGACATTAGGTCCTCATTTTTCCCCTCCCTCCCAAATGTTGTTCTATTTTTAATGTCAGTAAAATATGCTTTATACCAGAAAATCTGAACAAACATGATCACCTACAGCTATTCTTTTTGCCCTTGACATTGTTATGTATTATAAGAAATAATTAGCCATTTGTGCTAAAGAAAAAAAATTAAGTGTATTTTGTTTTATAATGGAGTTTTGTATAATAGGTATAGTATTTTCAAGTTTGTTTATTTTTAACACAATTTTATCCAGGATATAAAGAAGTTACCCACATTAAGGAAAGTCTATTAAAAAAATTAAAAAGCAAATCAGCTTAAAAATTAAGATTGCTAGCTCTTTTTGTATACATGTGAACACAGCTTGAATGGGAGATATAATTTCACATAACAAAAAATATATATATCTGAGAAGATGGGCTCTTTCAATCCAGGGAGGATCATTTGCTTTGCTTCTACTGTGAAGGAGTATAAACATGTTGTGGTGGAATGAAAGAGAACTGCCTGCTGCATTGTGTCATAACACTAAAGCTAGTCCTCCAAGTGGAATCCATCTGATTCCAATTTAGTTCATATTCAGTGATAATTAACATGATGACTCATTATAGCATGAAATGGAGCCATTATGAAAATAGAGTTCTTGATTCTGAGTGGGTTTTCCTTCATGAGAATTCTATGGAGACCCCCACTTTCGCTCAGGGTATTAAAGGTTGTAACGGTGTCCCTCACACATTAACCACAGGGCCAATATTGTAGAATTCAAAATTATAACTTTTCTAGAGTCCACCAGAGAGCTGGGTTTTCAAGACCACCAAATAACCTCAATCCAAGGAAATACCAGATCCTTCACGGGGAGACCGGGCTCACACACTACCTCCCTTTTTCCTTTCATACTTTCCGAATTGTGTAAATATTTTACCTTAATAGCATTCTTTAAACAGTTAAGCTAAGGAGTTAATTCTAATCAGAACCAAGTATTGTTGCTATTGCTGTGTCCGCATATCAAATTCTGTCTCACCATGGCAGCCCCGACAGTAAGTGATGCTAGTTGTCACACCAATGTCTGTGTGGGGGTGGGGTGGGGGTGGCAGTGGGTACAGTTATATTCATTCCTTGAAAGGTCTTTCTTCTGAAGTAGACATCTTATTCCCTTTAGTGAGGGGCAGCGAAGTCTTATCATCCCCAGAGCATACGTAAATATCGATTGCTACTGTAACTGGAAGAAAGACAGAAGAAAAAAAATATTTTCTCCCCTAGGAAACTTCTAGAAAATCACCTTGGGAGCTAACATTTTATGCCTTTACTAAGTGAGAAATGGTGATCGGCAACCACTGGGATGGGGAGGGGAAGCGCCTCGTCCAGGTTTGTCTGTCACAAGGAGGGAAGTTCACACTGACAAGACAGCCGCAGCCCTGAGGCCTGGTGTCCAGACTCCCCCTCCACTGAGGCTGGCCCAGCACAATCGAGAGCCCGCTCGATAGCACCAGACACTCTACCCACCACGATCCTGAGAGGGATGAATAATAAGCCAGCTGAGTCCACAGCACCGCACCAGGGAAGGCAAGAGCACAGGAGGAAACGCCCCCTGTGGAGAAGGAGAGCCTGCATAGTGGATGCTAAAGGAATAATGTAATTAACAATGCAAAAGCTGATCCAGCAGCTTGGTTCCTATCCAGTACACCCAGGTAAGGACAGCTTACCTCTAGAGGAATTTGATATGGTGACCAGTCATCGCAACAATACTTAGTTCTGATGAGACTGAACCCCTTAGCCTAACTGTTTCCAAGATGATATTAAGATAAAATACTGACACGATTCTGAAAGAAAGTATTTAAGAAAGAAAGGAAAAGGCAAAAAGAAAGAAAAACAGAAAGCATTTTTACCCTTGAATTGTACTTGCGGCTAAATATTCATTCCAACAAGAGACACACTCATTGGACAACAATGCTATTGTAGGCTGAATAATGGACCCTCAGAGATGTTCGGCTTACCATAGTCTGCGATGAAATTAAACTAAAAACTAAACAAACTCACTGCTTTGAGTCCATGCTGACTCCTAGGGACCTCCTCCCCCGTGAGTTTCTGATATGTTACCTGTTGATGGGGGTAGAAAACCAAATCTTTCTCCTGGGGAGCTACTGGTGGTTTTGAACTGCCCACCATGGGGATCGCAGCCCAACGTGTAACCACCACACTACCACAGCTCCTTCTTGACTAAATTAGATAACATTTATGAACAACAACAACAACAACAAACCCTCATTGACCTTGAATCTCATAGTGACACTTAGGACAAGATAGCGTTCCCCCATGGGTTCCTGCAGCTGTACGTCTTTATTGGAACGGAAGGGCTCATTGTTCTTCGGCAGAGCTGGTAGTGGGTTCAAACTACTTACCTTGAGGTGAGCACTGGAATTTGTGTGCCGCTATGTCACAAGGGCTTCTTCAAAACTCAAAACAAGCAAACGAAACCCCTCAAAGCACACTGCCATCTAGTTGATTCCAGCCCATAATGACCCTATAGGACAAGCTCGCACTGCCCTTGAGCGTTTCGGAGACTGTGATTCTTTACAAGACTAGTAAGCTGCCAGCAGTTTTCAACTGCTGCCCTGTGATTCACAGTCCAGCTCCTAACCCACTATGCCACAAGGGGTCCCACGGAGCCTCTTAGGTAAACCTTTCTAGCCGCCCTAAAAGATATTCATATCCTAATACCTAAAACCTATATATGTCAAAAGGGGATTACCAGTAGGATCAAGATTCTTGAAAGGGGAAATTCCTGATGCTCAAGCAGAGCCCAAGATGCAATTATAGATGTCCTTAGAAGAAAAGGAGTTAAAAAAATCAAGAGACAGAAGGTGAGGCAACGACTGAAGAAGGGGACAGAGAAAAAGGGATTTGAAAATGCTACACTGGTGGCATTTGAAGTGGCAGAACAGGAGTCTTAAACCAAAGGACATAGTCTCTGTACACTTGGAAAGCATGGAGTCCCTTCTAGAATCCCCAGAAGAATACAGTCCTAAAAATCCATTTCAGACTTCTGGTCTCCACAACTGTGAGAGATTACACATGTGTGGTTCCAACCCGCTGTGGCTGTGACCGTGTCTCACGGCAGCACAGGTAAACCCACATAGATATTATTGCCATGAGCCACTCCATTACTAGACACTCTTTATCAGGAAAACAATTAAGTCCAAGCAGGATAAAATAACAAAATGTAGTAGTAAAAAGCACACAATCAGGGGGAAAAAAGGCAAATATTTTACATGTAAATAAGAAATGGTCAAAGACATTAATACCAGTTTTGAATAAGAGCCCAGATAATTTCACTATTGGAGATGGTGGGGATGAGGAGGATGTTAATAAGGTGCCTGTTCATTCTTGTACCACTTAGCAGAATGACAGAGACTGTAATGAGATCTACATATTGATAACATGTACAACTTTACAAAAAGGAAAAAATAAATAAAAACAACAACCAAGTTCCAACCAACATGTGGCAGCCAAGTTTTAAGACAAGCAGGCAAATGTAAAAGGAAATAAAGTGGAACTATCGTATGTTGCTGATAGGGGCCCGCTTGTCAGCTACGGTCCGCAGTGACCCTCTGTACAGCAGAGCCCAACTCTCCACAGTCCTGGTCCATCCTCACCATGTTTCCTCTGCTGGAGCCCATTGAGGCAGTCCCTGTGCCAATCCCTCCTGTCCAGGGCCTTTCCCTTTTTTTACCCATCCACTTTACCAAACATGATATCCTTCTCCAGGGACTGGACTCTTCTGACTATACGTCCTAAGTATGTGAGACCAAGTCTTTCACCCTTGCCCCTAGGAAGCACTCTGACTGCACTGCTAATAAAGATCAGTGGGTTCTTTTAGCCGTCCATGATACTTTCAGTGTTCTTCTCCAGCACCACAGTCCAAAGATATTGATTCTTCTACGGTCTTCTTTATTCGGTGTCTAACTTTCACATCCAGATGAAGAAATGGAGAATACCATGGCTTGGGTAAAATAAACCTTACTCCTCAAAGTAACAGCCTTGCTCTTCAATCCTCTAAAGAGGGCTTGTGCACCAGATACGTCTCTTAGTTTTTAGACTGCTATTTCCATAAGCATTGATAGTGGATCCAAGTAAGAAAAAATCCTTGGCAACTTCACTTATTATGATATCATCTCTTGGTCCAGTTGTGAGGATTTTGGTGTTTCTTACATTGAATTGTCATCTATACTGAAGGCTACAATCCTTGATCCTCATCAGCAAGAGCTTCAAGTCCTCCTCACTTTCAGCAAGCAAGGTTCTGTCCTCTGCCTACCACAAGAATAAGCCTTCCTCCGATCCTGATTCCAAATTCTTCTTCATATAATACCGTTTCTCTGATGGTTTTCTTAACATATAGATCAAACAAGAATGGTGACAGCATACGACCCAGACACACACCTTTCATGATGTTAAACGATGCAGTACCCCTTTGTTATGTTTGCACAACTGCCTCTTGCTCCATATTACAAGTTCCACCTGAACAGAATGAAGTGTTTCAGAATTCTCCTTCTCAAGGTTATTAGTTTATTATGGTCCACACATTCAAATGCCTTTGCAGAGTCGATGAAACACAAATAAACATCTTTCTGGCATCCTATGCATTGAGCCAAAATCCCTCTGACATGTGCAATGATATCCCTTTTTCCACATCTTTTTTTGAACTCTGCCTATACTTCTGCCAGTTCCCTGTCAGTGTACTGCTGTAAGTGTTCTTGGAAGATCTTCAGCAAAGTTTTACTTGTGTTAAATATCAGTGATATTGCTCTATAGTTTGAGCATTCTGTTGGGTCACCTTCCTTTGGAATGGGCCCAAATAAGGATCGGTTCCAGTCAGTTGGCCAAGTCTTTTAAATTTACTGGCATGGATGAATGAGTGCTTTCAGTGCTTCTTCGGCTTTCAGAAACATTTCAACATGTATTCCATCAATTCTTTGAGACTTGTTTTCGGCTAATGCATAATAGTGCAGATCAAATTTCTTCCTTCAGCACCATTAGTTCATGCTCATGTGCTACCTCCTGAAATGGTTGAATGTTGGCTAGTTCTTTCTGGTACAGTGCCTCTGTGTGTTCTTTCCATATTCTCTTGATGCCTTCTGCGTCATTCAATATTTTGCCTATAGAATCTTTCAAAATTGTAATGTGAGGCTTGAATTTTTTATTGAGTTCTTTAAATTTTAGATATACTGAACATGTTATTTGCTTTTGGGTTTCCATTTCCAGATCTTTGCACATTTTGTAATAATATTTGGCTTTCTCTTCTCAAACTGCCCTTTGAAATTTTCTGTTCAGCTCCTTAATTTCATTCTTGCATCTTTCTTAACTTCCATTCTTTCTTCCATTCTTTTAGATTTTTTAATATAAGTTGGTATAAACATGAATAATCCAGTTTTGATAATAAAAAGAAAAGAGAGAGGGAGAGACCCTTTGGCTTGGCAGGGCAGAAAAAAGGGATTTTTTAAAACTCCACAAAAATGGAGGAAACTCACATTGCTTCTATTTTCACATCATCTTTTTCATTTATTAGTTTACTTGCAGGCACTAGCTTAGGTGCTAGTCAAAGAATTCGGTATTCATATTTCCTTCTGTCCAAGGGAAAGAGGGTAGATGATAAACAAAGTGGTTACAGAATTTTTCCTGTTAGACTTACATAATATCAAATTTGGGACCATTCTTGTAGTGGAAGCAGCACAGGTAATCAAGAGAGAAGGCCAGCACTATACAGATGTGAAGCTCAAAGGTGAAGGTTTAATCATGATTTAAAAATCAATTATTAGTGCCTTTCCACTTAACCTTGTAGTCACTTCAGATGGATTAATTTTCACTAGCCATTAAAGATAAGCACTCATTAAAAATAAAAATGGCATTACCTTTCTTATCCCCCATATGATGAGCTGAACCACAAGTTGAATTTAACAACATGTGATAAAATTTAGTGATATTATTTTATGAACATTATTCAACTTCTTTAAAATGTGTGGAAAATGTGTCAGGGGAAAACCTAGATAGACATTTAGTACTAAGCAGATGCCTACAAAATGAATCTAGCTGTTCCAGGGATTTAAATTCTTATGATCCATTTTGTTATCACCAGTTCTGGGACATTTTTACTCTATTTCAATCACCTACTAAAGAATGATAAATGTGGAATTTCGACATGAAAAGTTTTGAAGTTTAGCTTATTAAATGTCAAAACATGCTAATGCAGTTCATTTCTCATGCTATTGTGATAATATGAGTGGGTTTTCCAAAAGTTTACTTAAATGGGTATCGTGAATAAAAAATGATGCATGGATTTCAATGTTTTTTTTCTTTCTTTTGTTAAAATAATAAACTCTTACTAACTTGTCTGAACTGGCTGTAGTTTGAAGCACTCAGAAGGATAAGACATCAATTTGAAAACAGCACCTGTCATAAACTGACCACAGGAATTCTGCTAAAATTGAAGAAAAAACATCAGATTCATGGTGAAGCTTGTATAGAAGAATGACAGAATCATTGATGCTTCCCAAAAAGTTTATGGAGATAATGCCCAAAAGATAGCAACAGTTTACAAATGGATAATTCATTTTAAGTCGAGATCAGACATTGTTGAAAAAGAAGCCTGAAGCTGTCAAGCCATCCGTATTATTATGTAAAAAAATTAATCTTACTCTAGCTCTAATTAAGAAGGGCTGGTGATTAGTAGTAGAAACAATAGGCAGCAGCATAGGCATCTCAACTCTGTCAGCTTTCACAATTCTCCCTGAAAAATAGAAGTTGAAGACACTTTGGGCTCAATGGGTGCCCAAACCATTATATCCAGATCAACAGCAGACAAAAGCAGAGCTTCCAGTGGAAATTGGTGAAAGTCAGATGATAAAGATCCTGAAGCCTTTATTGGAAGAATTGTAATGAATGAAACGTAGTTTAGCTAGTACGATCCTGAAGACAAAGCACAATCAAATCAATGGCTAAGAGAAAAGGTCATTGCAACACTTTTGGGGAATGCTAATGGTATTTTTCTTGTAGACATCCTGGAGGGCCAAAGAACAATATAATCCTATTAGGAGAGAGGTTTTGAGAAAGTTAGTTGAAGCTTTATCAGAAAAATGCTCGGGGAAAGCCTCATGAGAGAGCTCTTTTCCATCGCGACAGTATTCTGGCTCATTCTTTCCATCAAACAAGGACAAATTTGTGAGCAAGTCAATGAGAAGTCATAAGGCATCCACCATAGAGCTCTGACACTCTTTTGTTTCATAATCTTAAAATATTGCTAGAGCACGCACTTATTTTTCCAATTAGTAATGCGAAATAGACTGCACTGGTATAAACACATTCTCACAACCTTAGAGATGGACTAAATGGCTAGTATCAGAGATTCTAAAGGTGTCTTAACTTTGATGGAGCTTATGTTGATATATAATGTTTATCATTTTAATTCCATTTTGGGGCAACATTTTAGAAGACCTCTTATGCTTATTTTTCAAGGAAGAAAGAGATTATTTTATGCTGTATCTTGGCTAGGCTCATAAGGACTCTCTTTGTCTTGGATTTTCTTTCTTTTCTTTTTAAAATCATTTTATTAGGGGCTCATACTACTCTTATCACAATCCATACATACATCAATTGTGTAAAGGATATTTGTACATTCATTGCCCTAAACTTCTCAAAACATTTGCTCTCCGTTGGATTTTCTTCCATTGGGGATCACATTTCCCTAGAGAGTGTCATGTACAATATCTGCATAAAAAAATTCTGCCAGTCAGAGGTGATTCCCAAACTTGGATGCACATTAGCTTTTAGAACATCTGGTCCCCAGATCAATTGAATCAGAATTCCCAGGTGGGGCTCAGTCATTATCCAATCATGACCATCTAGTTGATTCTGATGCACAGCTGCTTGTAGGACATGGTAGAATTGTCACTCAGGATTTCCTTGACTATAAATCTTTGGGATGATAGACAATCTCACCTGCCTCCTGTGAAGAAGATGGCAGTAGATTTGAACTGATGACCCCATGGCTATGAGCATCCCAACATGGAGACCACTATACCATCAAGGCTGCTTCTCATCATCAAAATCAAAGTACCAAATTCACTGCCATCAAGTTCCATCATCAGTATGTTTAAATCCCTCCCGTGATTCCAAACTTTAGTCAAGGTCTGAACCATTGCTCTTAGGGACCACATGCAGGGTCTTCTGCCCTGCTGAATCAGATATATTCACTCGAAGACTTTCCACTGAAGTTTTAACATGCCCCATAATGCCATCAGTTCCTCCTTAAGGAAACCAGTTACTCAGGAGTGATTTATGATGGTCCTGTGTATGCTTCATCAAGTTATTAATCCCTTAGTTTTTTTATTTTTTAGGAAATCACCAGGCCTTTCTCCTGAGCAGACTCTGGATGAACATGAACCTGCACTATTCTATTAACATCTGAGTGCAGTAACATTTGCACCACTCAGGTACTCCTTCCCATAATAGTAATTTAGTATTATTTAACACCATATGGCAGAATATATTCTAAGAAACTTAATGTTTAAGTTTAAACATAAAGCATGAAATACTAGAATAAAATAGGGGAATTGCTTCACTACTTTGGATTTGCAAAGACCTTTTAACTGTGACTCTAATCCATAAAATAAATATTAATTCATTCAAATACTAAAGTAAGAAAATAGACACACGTTAAACTTTTGTTTGGCAGAAATTTCACATTGCAAGTCAAGAAGGGAAACCAGCAAAAATATTCCCAGTTTATAAAGAGCTAAACTTGTAAAAGTAAAATGAACCCCGAGAAATTAATAAGGCAAAGACTAACTGTCTGACTGAAAAACAGACACAGCATATGGATAGATATTTCCCAGAAACAAAATTATTCTTACTCGAGGATATGCAAAAATTGAAAATAAAAGAAGAGTCATTTTCGAAATAGGCCAGATACATTAGTCAGATACGTTTCTTCACCTATCCACTTGGTCAAAATCACAAAGTTTATAACAAGACTAAGTTTGATAGATCTATAAGAAGCAGACACATACATTTCCTATGACAAGATAAACTGATAAAATATCAGCTGAAGTGAATTTGATAAGTTATTTTATATATGTTTGTGTGTGTGTATATATATGTATATATATATATATATACATATATCACAGATGCATTTGCTACGTGAAAAGAAAGCATGAAGAGCTATAGAATCTCCTGTGCTTCAGCAATTCCATGTCCCACAGTTGAGAATTCATCCAGATCTAACTTCATGTGTGAAATGATATATGCACAAACTACTTATTTTTATAAACTAAAATTGTTAGCAATAACGTAAGAACAGAAATTGCCAATATCAGTTATCAGTCTAGAAAAGTGACTAAATTCAATGGCACTCATTGTGTGTGTTTTCCTAAAAAAGCATAGATGAGAAACAGATATGAAAAATATTCAAATATATGCTCTCCTGGACAGGCGGGGGAAAAAAACAAGGTACAGAATCACGTGGGCAATATATGGCATTCTTTGGTGAGGGAAAAGTTGATACAATCTATGTAATTTTGGCATATTCACAAGTGCGTGCCACGAAACTCTGCAGGGCCATTTAGAAAATAAATGGCAGTGGATACTTGGGGTAGAAGCGTGGTGGCGATCAGATGAGGTGAGATAGAATTTTGCTGAATACCTTTGGCTTTTTCAGTTTTGAGCTAGGTATAGGTGTGACTTGTTAAAAAAGTTAAATAAGCTAGCTTCTGCTTTCCCAAGGCAAAATGATTATCCAGGTATTACGGGAAAGTAACCCATCAAAACTCATCACATACTCATTATGAGCATTTTAAAAACACCGCCCAACGGTTTCCAATTTATAAACTTCCAGAATGTGTATTTCCAAAAGGAGTGTCAGCCCATAATTTGGGGTGGAGGGCTTCTATTATGTTTCCTGGAAGCTCATCTGCCAACTCACAAAACTGGTTTATCATCGTGAATTATGCTGTCAGTGACTAGTGGTCAAAACTTTTAGACACAAACCCAAGAGTCCCACAGAGTAGTTTATAAGAATGGAGTAATAATTTTTTCAAATAAATAAAGCCTATTATTTATTACTTAGAAGTGAGGCTAAAGGAGTGTGGTTTCATTCTCAGCTAAATATAATGAATCATGCAGTATTATTCACAAGGTACAAAGGTGGAATAAACCCGTGTCCACCAACACATGAGACGCTTAATAATGTGGTTTATACAGACACACATTGAGACAGATGGTTAAGTGGTTCCCAGAGACTGGGAGGAGACAATGGGGCGCTATGGGAGGGTGTGGGTATGAGGAAGAGTCATGAAACACTACCTATTGAAGGGTCCCCCTCAACGACTTTATATTTTATCCTTATTTACGAAGGACTTTGTAGTTCTATGAATTCACAATAGCTGAAAGTCTCTCAACTCTCTTAAAAAAGGGTTGGGACGGTAGATTTTCCTTGATGATATGCATGTTAATGAGTAAAATAAATTATAGAATAAAGATGCAGTTTTTAACGTCATCTTATTAAAACATGGGATAGGGTGTGCTATTTCATTTGCCCTTACTGGCCTATAGATAATCTATTAGGTTATGCCCAGCGTTGCCACAGATTTTCAGAGAAAGCTCCGCTATTAACATTTCTAGAAGACGTAATGGGGCTCCAACGTAACTGAGAGAGTCAGTGGGTGGATGGAGGTCGATGCAATGTGCACAGAGAGTGGCAAAATCCACCCTACCGACCCGGGTAACTGGGTCTTTTCAGTGAATAGAATGGAGCTAACGTTTATGTTTTGTTTTGTTTTGTTTCTGGTGCACTCATCCTCAGTCAGATTAGATGAATTCTCTAGCCGATGATAGCACTTGAAAATAATTCAGATGAAACTGATCTTTTAAATGTCACCATCATGGTTTCATGGTTTTGGGAAGTTTTCTTTTTAATATTGATTTTTAATACTCAACTGATCTTGAGATGTCAGGATACTTAGGGTTTTCTACACAAAAGTCACTGAAAAAGCTATTCCCTGGACACTGAAAGATTCCAGAACATTTTTATTTAAAGGTGACAGATAAGTAAACTCCCAAATTTAAATATGGCATCTTTTCCTTAAAAAAATTATGCGAGGCACACAATTGTTTGATAATGTTGTCTATAAGTACATACACCGTCCTTTGTTTGGCATCCTTGAGAAACTCAAGCTGTGTTCCTTTCCCATGCCGCTCAAGTTTTCTGAACAGCAAAACCAAAAAGAAAGACAGAAAGTCAAGCAGAGCAAGAGCCGGAGTAAAAGGGAGGAGTGAGGTTCCTCAAGACAGTTCCTGTTACCCTCAAAGAGGAAGCAGGTGTTTGTGATGGGGGGAGACCACTTCCCTTCCCTCTGCTTCCCTGATGCCGTCTTCGGTTTTGTTTCGTTTCGTTTTTTTAAACTAGTCCTTATG
This sequence comes from Echinops telfairi, assembly GCF_000313985.2. NCBI lineage: Eukaryota > Metazoa > Chordata > Mammalia > Afrosoricida > Tenrecidae > Echinops > Echinops telfairi. Next base: position 76,732,039 of record NW_022103920.1, read on the forward strand.
TTGTTAGGTGCGTCAACTGGCTATTAAATACCATCGTCACAGTGGTTCTGATGTTTGAGCCACTGTTGCCGCCGTGTTTCAGTCCATATGTGGAGGGGGGTCTTCCTCTTTTGCGCTGCCCCCTTTTTACCCAGCATGACCTCCTCCTCCAGGGACCGGATGGATTGACCCAGTGACTACAATGGGTTTACACATAGGGATGAGTGTTTTCTACGGAGCAGTGTTTTATTGCGCTGTACCTCAGATCTCTGAGTTAGACCTGAGGCACAGGCACCTAACAACAATAAAGATATGACATAGGTGTACTTTGTGTGTTTGTGTTTTAATGAGGCCAATTGCTTTGTTTATTTGGGGTTCTTTTAAGGCATCAGGTAGGACACTTAGCAAACCACATTTGTCATAAAGCAGGGGTTCTCAAGGAGGAAGCACAGCCCCCTTTACTGATTATGGCCCCGGTTCATCCTTGAAAGCATATGATAAATGTCTGCTGTTAATGATCCTGATGCAAATCCTCAGGATCTACTGGGAATTCTTTGTTCAATCTCATTTCAAGGGAAGGTCTGCCTTTATATTTGAAGAGATGTATTTACACACACACACACACACACACATACACACACACACACACACACACACATAGGCATGCATGCACAAATCCACTTGAATATGTCCCAAGGTACAAGTACCAAAGGTTTTCCAGACCCTCTTGGGACTTAAGCATTGTATTCCACTCCATGCTATTTGTCTTATTTTCTCCATAGACAGTTCTTGAGAATCTGCTCTTGGCTCTCTCAGCAGTTGGACCTAATTTTTATAAAGCATTGACAAGAAATGATTTCCCACATTATTTCTATGGAATGGCATGGGAATGTTTTAGGACGGGAATCTTGAGTCCATACTCACTCCGATTTTGTTGTTGGCAGCTGAATGCTTACCCAACTGCTGTATTCAGAATCCTTCTGAATCATATTATATAAATAGAACATATCAAGAAAACGATTTGTTCCATACAGAGCCCTAGAAAACCTTAGCTCTGGACTCACAGGACTGATCTAATTCTCTTCTTCAGGTTGAAAGAGCACTGGGGGTTCAAAGCCACCGGCTGTTCTGTAGGAGAAAGATGTGGCAGCTCTTTTTCTGTAGCCTGCAAACCCTGCAGATCAGTTATAGTCTGTCCTGCAGAGTTCCTATGGGTCCGAACCCATTCAAAAGCATGGAAGTGGGGTTAAGGTTAGACTAGAAGTCAGACCCAGAGTGACCACATAGTGTAAGAACAGCGATGGATTTTCACCTCCTCCCAATGAGTTTGTAAAGTTATATGATGAACCAAGATTCTCTCTATGGAACATAACTGGCTGCAGTCTCTTGTCTCTCGCTTTGTTGTAGTCTGGTGGTTTGTAAGTTGCTATGATGCTGGAACCAATGCCACTGGTGTTTCAAGTACTGGCAGAGTCACTTACGGTGAACAGGTTCCAGTGGGGTTTCCAGAGTAAGAACAGACTAGGAGGAAGGAATAGGCAATGCACTTCTGAGAGATTAGCCACTACAAACCTCATGCATAGTGGCCGAACACTGACATGATGTTGGGAAATGAGGCTTTCCTGTAGGAAGGCACAGAAGACATGACTGTGGGAGAGCTGCCTCTTCAGAGTAGAGTTGACCTTAATGAAATGAATGTAGCAAAGCTTTTTGATACTTTCCTCTGCTCATGGAGAACGACTGAAAATGAGAAAAGGTGCAAATATCTATTAAAGTAATGAAGTAGAATATATAAGGTATGATTCTTTAAAAACTGAGAGTTATGAAACATAAGGAGAACACTTAAAGATCAATATACTAGGCCTTAAGAACAATTAGTTCTTATGACATGGCCCTACTGGATTCTTGCCCTAATAATGAGGTGAATTAATATATGGGTGCTATAGCAATATGTAGTGAAGAAATTAGATGGTGCTTGGCTATCAAAAAGGATAGATTATGAGGTCTTAAAACCTTGTCTTAAAACAAGTGAACATCTAAGTGAGGTGTCAACTAATTCCACAAGGCAGAAGCACAACAGTTGAGTGATACAAGGATTGCAAATAATAAAAGCAAAGATCAGAGGAAGGAACTGTATAAGAGCTTAAGTTCTGAGACTTGGTTTGCCAATGATTGTTAAAGCCCAAAATCGATTTGCAGGAGGGTTTCCACATGGATTAAGCCTACGGTGCATCCCCTCTGACCATTGGCCAGGGAAGTGAACAGTCTTTCTATCAAACAGAGTACACTGGGAAATTGATTAGTGCAGCTGTGTTGCTGTCAGGTGCCATCAAGTCATCTCTGACCCATAGTGACACACAGAATGAACAGCAGAACAACAGAAAGAAACACTGCACATTTCTGTCCCATCATCACAATTGTTCGTACACTGGAGCCCACTGATATAGCCACTATGCTAATCCATCGCATCTAGGGCCTTCCTCTTTTTCATCACCCCTCCACTTTACCAAACATGATATCCTTCTCCAGGGACTAGTCTCTTCTGATAATATGTCCGAAGTATGTAAGACCATGTCTTGCCAATCCTTGCCTCTAGGGAACACTCTGGCCTGACTTCTTCCAATAACGATTGGTTGGTTCTTTCAGTAGCCCATGATACTTTCAATGTTGTTCTCCAGCATCACAATTCAAATGCATTGATCCTTCTACGGTCTCCTTTATTCCAACTTTCCAACTTTCACATGCATATGAGGCAATGGAGAATACCATGGCTTGGCTCAGGTGCACCTGAGTCTTCAAAGTAATATTCTTACTCTTCAATACACTAAAGATGTCTTGTGCACCAGATTTATCCAATGCAATACATATTTTAGTTTTCTGCCTGCTACATTCATGAGCATTGATTGTGGAGTCAAGCGAGACTAAATCCTTGACAACTTCAACATTTTCTCCATTTACCATGATCTTATTTATTGGTTCAGTTGTGAGGATTTGGGTCTTCCTTACATTGAGTTATAATCCATACTGAAGGTTGAAATCTTTGATCCTTAACAGCAAGTGTTTCAAGTCCCCCTCGCTTTTAGCATGCAATGATGTGTCATATGCATACCACTATTGTTGTAAGCCTTCCTCCAGTCCTGATGCCACACTCTTCTTCATACAATTCAGCTTCTCTGCTCAACTGCTCAGCATACAGATTGAACAAGTATGGTGAGAAGATAAAACCCTGACACAAATCTTTCCTGATTTTAAACCACGACCTTGTACTGTTTGCACAACTACCTCTTGATCTATGTCAAGTTCTGAATGAGCACATTCTTCCTAAGGTTATCCTCAGGTTTTTTTGTTTAAATGTTTTTTAATGGTCCACACAGTCAAATAGCTTTGCATAGTCAACAAAACACAAGTAAATATCTTTCTGGTATTCTCTGCATTGAGCCAAGATCCATTTGACGTCAACAATGATATCGCTTGTTCTATGTCCTCTTCTGAATCCAGCCTGAACTTCTGACAGCTTTTGAGCCACTTTAAATTTGTTCTTGTTTTTATTTTTTCTGCTTTCTTTTCAATTGGGGATTTCCTTCCTTTTATTTTGTTATTGTTGGTTGTTTGGTATATTTTTCTTTATATGAAATCTAAGACAGAATAATCTATAGACACTGAAACTGCTTTAATAGTTTCATAGGGTTCTGGCAGGGGCATTTGGAGGGAAATGGGGAGCTAAAAATAATCAGTACAGGAATGAAGAAAATGTTCTAAAATTGGTTGTGGTGGTGATTGCGCAAGTTTTTAAAATATGTTTAAGCCACCGAATTATATGATATGTGAATTATATGTCAACAAAACTGTTAAAAGAAAAAAACCCACTTAAAATACATTGACACATTTTCCATAGCTCCTATTATAGCCACTTTCTGCCTTTGCATCATGCATCATACATATGCATCAGAGGTCATTAATGGTTTACCTTTGACGGTCATGTTTCCCCAAACGAAAGACTAGTGGGATATTTGGGCTCTTAAGGTTTTTTGAACTTTAAAAAAAAATTCTCTATGCTGCATAATAATATATTATTTCTAGAATGTACAATGTCAATATTCAACATGGAACTACTGAGAAACATGGGGATTACAAGTCTTTCCGGTTTTTATCTATCTCCCCCCATGTGTTTCCTTCTCTCTCATTCTCTCTCTCTTTTTAAAAGCTCTGGAGCAGGTGACTAGATCTTGTGAATACACACAGGGGAGAATGGTGCTTCCGTCGGGGGAGCCTGCACTGTAGGTTCTATTACTTAGCCGCGGTCTTTCTGTTGCCTACGTTTCTTATAATGGATGTTTAAGAGATGCAAGTTGGTAGAAAATAATTATTTTTTATAAATATACTTTTTTTCCAGAGCCTGTCAGTATATACCATTGGAATTAGAAACTAAGAGGCTGGAAAAGGCAAGCTAGAAGAGATGCTCTGACTCCGTGGATAAGCAATGAGTTGCAGATCAGTAGTTCTATCTCAATCTCACCTCCCAATTTCATTTCCTTCTCTTCACTCAACTGTTTAGATAACTTTAAACTGGTTTTACGTCCTAGCCATGGAAGAGTATATGCTTGTTTATTGGCAAAGCTGTCACCATTTAATTGGTATCAGATTCTGACTGGCACAAGTAACATTCACAATAAAATAAATTAATAAACTGGTTTTAAAGGACAGCAAGCATGCATTACATTTTTCCAGTTCAAACTGGCTACCAGGAAGGCCCCAAGCTTTAACAAGGCAAATATGGAGACTTGTGAATCAAGTTACAATAGGTGTCTTTGAAAGAATCAGAAACTTTAAAATCCTTTATCAGCGTCTCCTTCCCTCAAAAATAATCTAAAATAAGGTCTTGCAAGGACACGAGTCAGGTTGTTAAATCCAGCCGATTCCAGGAAATGAATCCGAAGGTTGAAGTTTTGAGGACTGGATTCTAATAGGAATCTTTTTAATTGAAGGGCAATAATGGTGCAGATGATTTATGAGCTTTAGCTAATAAAGGACCAGGGAGGTTGCTGAGCCTCTGAGTGGTTTAAGAATAGCTCTGAATGGTGGTGTCTGAAGTGCACTGATTTATGTTATGAGTGTGATACCTTTTCAGCTTCCTCTGGATAAAGAAGATCGTCATAAAATAATGTTGAACCCTTCTTCCAGCCTTCTACTGCTTTGTCTCTTCAGCACTCAGCAACTTTATTAGGCCAGTGCAGTTGCATAAAGGAGCTAATGCTTGTTTACTTTTGTAGTATTCGATATGTTACTATGGTGAATCAGAAATAGCTTCTGTTCTCACCAGGGCCACACAATAGGTGCTGACTCTCAAAGAAGCAAAGAGATTAAGCCTGACAGATGTTGAACTTCCTGGAGATAGGTGTGCGTTTACGAAGACACTCACAAACATTGCAGAAAGAAATAATAGTGTAGGAAAAAGCTATAGTTTGGAGGGCATATATAATGATCATTTTGGTTAGACTTTGGAGTAATGATTTTTTTCTATCAATATCTTTCAAGCACAACAATTATCTGCCTTGCTGGAAGAAAGTTTCCAAGAGGCTCTACATGGTAAACCCAAATGTTTGCATTTAGACCTTTACCCTTAGTGGAAACCCTTTCTCAGGCATTTTGCTGACAAAATTCATTCAACCTCTGTAGTTCACTTTCTCCAAAGTTGCAACACAACTATCTGGGCACTCTCACCCAAATTTCTATGGAATGCTAATGCAATACTCATCGATATTTCCATTGTGCAGTTGAAGGCTGAAAGAGACATTAAGGGACAAACGAAGAAAGAAATCACACAAGTCCATGGCAAAGGTTCAAGGAGAATGGAAGGTTGGGATTCCCATGGCATGGCTCATTATAGTCTATCCCCCATTGAAGTTGCTCTACAAATGTCAGAAACCCCTTGTTGGGAAGTATTCTCTTCAATAGAAGAGCCATAGCATTTTCCCAGTAGTGGGAAGGGCAGGTATACAAGCTAGCCTATAACCTTTGTTGTAACCTTTCCTTTGAGGCTCTTCTCTACTTTTCTCCACGTCCATTATCATACTTAGCCTGAGGTGCCCCTCTGATTCTCTAGCCCAGGTATGAATGAAACATAACACCAAATAAATATCTCCCTATATTTTCCCTTAATACAACAAAAATAAACCGCTATTTTCAAAGGAACTCCGCTAGAAAATGAAGGGACCCAAGGAAAGAACGGACAAGGCTACTGTAAGAATCCTGACAATGGCCTCCTTCCTGGTGCCTGACTCATCTGAGAAGCAGGCTCTGTTCCATCCCACATCCTGTCTGAAGTGTCCAGGACTGGGGAACCCAAGAGAATAACAAATATCAGAAGACCAAGGTCCAAAGGCCACTTCTGTGGGCATCCGCTTCCACTTGGAATCATACTTTGGACTTTTTGTGGTTTTTTTTAATGAAAATGGAGACTTGAGCAGTTTGTCCCTGCTTTCTATCCAGATCGTTTAAAATCCATTTTAAAATGTTGAAGTCCTAAAATATCTATTTATGAGACTATGATAGCTGAAAGATAAGCTAAACGGAGGAGGTGTGTTTTAATGACCTTACCGACTAAAGCCGGTAGGACCTAAAACTTTATCCTTTAGAAAATAGGGGTAAATTCAAAATGGTGACCAGTAACATTTAAATATTGAAATTTAAATATTAGAATCAACAATAGGTAGACATTGCATGGAGAGACATTTCAACTCACTACTTGGTAAAAAAAAATTCTTACTAGTTGACCTGTCCACTAAGATCCGGGCTTCTCATAATGTAGAGGGGATAATGCTCTGGACTGGGGATATTTAGGGATTGGTTGAGTAACCACATGTCAGAGATACCAACGTTTGGGGTTGGTCTTGTCTTGGCAAGGACTTGAACTAGGTTTAGATCAAATACAGGGACGTTTTGGTTCTTAGTGAGTTCTGTATGGCTAGGTGATCAATTGCCAACGAATAAGAAAACAATGATATAGGTATGGTTCAATGTAGTCTATCTCTGATGATTCAGAAGGCATTTTAGGCTCCATCAGTGCCTGGTTTACTTATTGTTGTGAGTGAAAAGCAACTGAATCAATGCTAAATGCAGGTATGTATATACTGGTTAATAAAGACAGCAAATATGTAAAGCCAGATAATGTAACTGAACAAACAGCTACACAATTTTTACCTTTATTAAAATTCAAGGTTAAAATAGGTGGCTTTTTATAGTAGCTATTGTATAAAATGATCCTTGGAACCCACATATGGATTTTATTTTTTAGGCCACTCTACAAAATAATTAATTAATTCCTACTCTTTAGAGCACTGTGTGACTTAGGGGCGTGAAAAGGAGATCATTTTCCCTTGCTAGGAATCTCAGTCAGAAGAAATCGCTGCCTTACCTTGATTTAGAACTTTGGAGAATCTTTACTCTTGTCTTTTCGCCTTTATCCTCTTAGTAAAAGTAGGCAAATTGCTGAGTGTCTCAATCAGGACTGCAAAGTTCCCTATTGAGATGACTCCCGTCATCTCAGCTCGGTTGTCTGGTGGTGGGTGTGCTGTTGGCAGCTCTGTCACTGCCATTGCAAATGCCAGCAGGGTCACCCAGAGTCAACCCATTTCAGTGGAGCTTCCAGACTAAGCTCACTATGAAGAAGGAGTTGCCTGCTCCTCTCAGAGGACATAGTTGCTGAAAAACATATATATATGTATAAACTCTCTATAAAAACCTTATATATACACTATATAGAGAGTGTATAGTGTATATAGCGTGGAAACATCACCAGATACTGAAGTGTAATGAATGGCAGCAGAACATGGTCAGAGACGGTGCCTCAGGACGGGCCCCTGGGGTCCGATGAAGAGCTACTTTCTCCAAGTAGAGAGACCATTTTGCCATGAATGGAGTGAAGCCTGTGTGGGTGGAGACTTCAGGATCTTCCTTTGTTTATGGGCACAACTCAAGGTAAGAAGAAATAGCTGCAAAAATCTCCTGATCATTGGAAATAGGATTGTACATAGTATGAAGCTAAGAAAATTGGAAGCCATCAAAAATGAAATGAAACGTATAAAGGTCAATATCGTAGACATTGGTGAGCTGAGATGGACAGGTATTGGCCATTTGGAATCGGAGAATCATGTGGTTTACTGTGCCTGGAATGACATAATCAAGAAGAAGGGCTTGGCATTCATTGTCAAAAGGGACATTTCAAGGTCCAAGTACAGTATTTAAGTATAATGTTATCTGTGATTAGATCATAGTCATCCACCTTCAAGGGAATCGAATTAATACTGCTATTAAATGTATGAACCCATGAAGAAGCTGAAACATTCTACCAACATCTTCAGATGGAAATGGATACAACATGCCATCAAGATGCCTTGTTGGAAACAAAAAGAACAGCATTTAGAAAATATGGTTTGATGAAAGAAACTAAACAGGGTATCACACGAGAGACTTTTGCAAGACCAACGACATGCTCATAATAAATCCCTTTTTTTTTCAACAACACAAAAAGTGACTGTATACATTAACATCTCCAGATGGAATATACAGAAATCAAATTGATTAAATATATGGAAAGAGATGATGAAGGAGCTTAAATACCAGCAGTTAAAATCAGGGCAGGGCTGACTCTGGAATAAACTATCAATTACTCCTATGTAAGTACAAGTTGAAGCTGGGAAACTTGAAACAAGTCCATGAAAGCCAAACCATGACCTTGACCATGTCCCACCTGAATTTGGAGACGCTCTCAAGAAGAGATTTGATGCACTCAACGCAAAGGAAAGAGACCTGATGAGCTGTAGGAGGACACCAAGAACACCATTCATGGAGCGAGCAAATGGTCTTTCAAAAGACAGGACAGAAAGAGAAGAGCAAAGTGGATATCAGAAGAGACATTGAAACGTGTCTGTAATTGTAGACTAGTTAAGGCAAATGGAAGTCATGATGTAGTCAAAGAGCTGAGAAGAAAATGCCAAAGGGCATCTCGAGAAGACAAAGCAAAATCCTATAATAAAAGGTGCACGGCCCTAGAGTTAGAAAACCAAAAGGGAAGAAGATGCTCAGCATGTCTGAAACTGAAAGAACTCAAGAAAAATCCAAGCCTCAAGTTACAGCATTGAAAGATTCTATAGGCAAAATACTGAATGATTCAGGCAGCATCAAAAGGAGAGGGAAAGAATGCACAGAATCACTGTAGCAAAAGAAGTAGTCCACATTCAACAGTTTCAGGAGTTAGCATACAAGCAGTTAACCGTGGTGCTGAAGAGAGACGGTCCAGCTTCACTGCACACTTGACCAAGGCTCCAGGAATTGATGGAATACCAACGAACAGGTTTCCACAAGCTGAGAAGCACTGGAAGCACTTATTAGTCTATGTCAGGAAATTTGGAAGACAGCTACTTGACCAACTGACTGGAAGAGATCCATATTTGCACCCATTCCAAAGAAAGGTGACTCAAAGAATGTGAAAATTATAGAACAATATCATTGGTATCACATGCAAGTAAAAGCTTGGTAGACATCACCAAGGGCAGGGTACATTGGCAGGGTGCTGACACAGGTACCGGCTGGATTCAGAAGAGGACCTGGAACAAGGGATACCATTGCTGATGGCAGATAGATCTTGGCTGAAAACAGAACACCAGACAGATGTTTACTGGTGTCTTATTACCTATCTCAAGGTAAGGTTTCATTCTGTTGTGCATAGGATTGCGATGGGTTGGAACCAACTAGATGGCCCCGAACAAGAAAAACCATGTAATTTAATCCTATATCTTAGTTGAGAAAATTGAGTCTCAGAATAGATTTTTTTCCACTTTATATCCAGCTGTTAAGTGGCATGGCTTACAATCAAAGGTCCTTCTGATTTAGGATCTTCCGGTAAATGATTTTAAGGAGCTCTGGTGGCACTGTGGGTTCTTAAAGGCAAGGCTGGTTGTTCAAATCCGTCAGCTGCTCCGCTCGTGAAAGATGAGACTTTCTGCTCCCTTACAGATTTACGGTCTTGGAGACCATGTATAAGGCTGCTTTCACCAATGGCGCGGCAGCAGATCCCCCTGATCTTATCAGAACTCTCTCAGCATCCATTGCAGTCATGCTTCCTCTTCTCCATATTTCAATTTTCCTGGACAGGAGGACATTTTGTAGTGTAGTAATACAGACCCCAAAGAGTTTGCTATGTTGTGAAGATCCTAGGGTAATCACAATGGCATTGAATTGGAATGGAATAACACGTCTACAAGTAATTATTTTATGAGGATATATTTTCCCCAAGGGGTCATTGCATTCTATTCACCGAAGAAGCGTTTTCCTACCACTTGGTGGCAGTAGCTACCAATCCATCCGCCGGGTTGGCTTCCATTTACAGCTAAAAGATGCTTCTGGAAGTGATTTTTTAAATGATTTTTTTCTTCAATTAATCATCCTTTCTATGCAAAGAATTTGTTTTTCTGGCTCAGATTTCATGTATACTTACTACTATTATTAATATTTTGTCTTTGATATTTATTACTCAGATAGTTTTCTCCTAAATTACAGTTCCTGGAGTTCCCTTTAGAAGAAAGACAACAACAACAATAATAATAATAAAAATAATAAATTCTTCCATTCAATATTACTGATTTTTAAATGTGCATTCTTTACTTTATCAAAACAGAATGATGACAGACAGAGTTTGGAAAAAGGGATAGATGAGCTTATCAAACTAATATAAATCACCTTCCAATCATTAAGCACTGATTTATTACTACGGCTTTGAAATGCTCAAAGTACATCAAGTATTTTGTCTCAATTCAGAAAACAGCCCATTTTACAGGAGACAAAACAAGTTTAAAGGGGTTCAAGTGAACTTCCTTTGGTCCCCAAACTAAACTCACTGGTTCTGAGTCAATACTTAATCCTAGTGACCCTGTCAGACCGAGCAGTCTTTCAAATTGCTGACCTTTTGGAGAATAGCCCAATGCAAAATCACTACAGGATTCTTTGCCTACTTATGGCTATTTTATCTTCTCTAGCAGGCCCGCAACATGACCCCTGGTGGTGTGGTGGTGGTGGATTGGCCTGCGAACTGCACAGTCCACAGTTCGAAACTATCAGCCACTCTGTCAGAGAAAGACAGTGTTCTACTTCTATGAAGCGTTTCAGTTCGGGCAGCCCCCAGGGGCAGCTCCCCCCTGTCTTCGATGGGCGCCATGAGTTGGCGTCCACTAGAAGTCAGTGAGTTTGGATTTGGTTTGAGCAGGACAATAGCAATAAACAAATGCGGGTTCTACAACTCATTGGTAAATCAATGACACTCACTACCAAATTCCGTTCCTTTAGGGATAGCTGTCTATTTTACAGAACTCAGTAACCGTCACATCAACAACTCGGCCATCAACTGAGGCGAGTCCAGGGCAGCGAGTTCCAGACTTCTGGAAGGAGGAACCATTGTGGGTTATGGATGGCAAGTTGTTTGGCAGTTGCAGTCGTCAAAACTGGCTTCCTTCGGAAGAAAAGACAAATTTTGCCTTCATAGTGGTAATACACGTCCCGAGTTAACAAGAAGGATGAAAAATAGAATTGAATTCAACACACACACACGTGCGCGCCCCTGCTACGATATCTTGAGGAAAAGGAATTACGCAGCCAGAGTGTCTGATTGGAGGAAACCACATCGTGGTCACTTTGTTTTGTTTCGTAGTGAAGAACCATGAGGAAATAGGGTGACATGGTTTTTCTGCTAAGCCACAAGAAGAAATAGAAATAATGGGAGAAAAACAAATCGTTTCCTCTGACAAGAAAACTCAGTCCATGGCTGTGTATCTGCGAGCAGAAAGTGACTACAGATGAGAGGGTGGAGCCTGCTTGCTCTATGACAGCACTAAAAGTATCGTATTTTATAATCAGGGACACTTCTCACCCCGGCAAAGGTTAATCAATAAGCTCTCTCCTCTAAGGCCAACAATAAAGAGTCCACACTGTTCTCTACAGTCAGGACTTTCGAGAAAGGGAGCGTGCAGCACAGTGGTTCAGCAGGCAGATTGGGAGTCAGGCAGGCATGGGGCTGGGGCGATTTAGAGCTGCTGCTTCGGCTTTATGAATGTCAACTTCTTCATGCAGAAAATGGACACACTTACTAACTAACCAGTTACCTGGGAGTCAATGCTGACTCATGACAACCCCATGTGTGTGGGGCTGGAACTGCTCTGTGGAGTTTTTAATGGCTTCCCTTTCAAGGCATTTCTGGGTGGCCACTGAGGTAGTTAGTTTATTGTGCCAGCCTGGCCGATAAACACATGTGGGATTAATTGAAGGGCGGAGAGATAAATGATTTGGTGAGCCTCACCTCTCTGGTCTCTTGCTCTTTGATCATCGGACCAGTGTGTGGCTGCCTGGCTTGTTCTATGCCTCAATTTTCAAGCTATACTATCTGTGGGACACCTAACCCGTGGACTATGTCACTGTAATTTGAGGTTCCTTCAAGACCTGTTTTGCCACACCATTGTGTACATCTCTTAAGCTGGGGACTGTCGGACCCTGTCATCTGACTGACTGTTGGTGACCTGCCTTGCTGTTTGCTGCCTGTGGCCGGATAGCCTGAGTTGCTCTACAGAGGACTGCCCGGCGGCCCTCAAGACTTGAAGGACTGCCAGTGACTCACAACTGTCTCACAGGAGTGAGTTGCACTGAGCCATTTGTACTGCTTTATAATTTAATTAACTGTTTATTTCTTATGTTATGTGTCTATCTATATGTATAAATATATATAAAAGTATTAGCATTCTGCTTTTGTTTCTCTGGAGAACCCTGTCTAACACAACACGAACCTCCAATTTTGTGGTTAGTGGTTGAGTGTGTAAACCATTTGCACCATCCAGGGACTATGCCAATGCTTATCCCAGAGCAGGGTTTAAAAGGTGAATGAGATCATGCTTATGATGTGCTTGTTATAATTTTTAACACAAGAGAACATAGGTAAGTGAAGTTTTAAGAATTATTATTAACCTGCCTACTCTTTAAGCAACTGTTGTTTGCAGAGCAGGGCTTCAATTCCTGACAAGAATCATAAAGAACATATTATATATTTGGTACTTTTTCCTCCTTTAGAGAATCTTAGCTTATGCCAAAAGTATGTGCATGCTTGCTTTGGAAGGCTGCTGTTTCCTGCTCTCTGGGGGTGGCTTGCTAATATCTCATCGTGACATACTCCGGGGATGGGTACCAATAATCTCTCCAAACTTCGGCCCAAATATCCTGAGCTTCCATTAGCAAGGCTTCAAAGCTTATACGTAGATTCGTTTCTAGGAAAATCGTTATGAAGTTTATTCAATTTTATTTGATGCCACAGAAGCCTCCCAAGTGTTGTCAATAGTATTTGTCTCTGGCTGTGATATTTCAAAGCAACACGTCTGAAGAGCACCCACACTTCATAAGACCAGAGCACAACACGGGATGTTGGTCATCATGAAGGCTGTATCTATTTTTAGCTCGGCCCTCCACTCTGCGATTCAGAGTGTGTTCAGCCAGACAAGCAGGAGTCAATGAAAGCTACCCAGCCGGGATATTGTCAGCTGCTGAAACTCATAAAATGACTCTCTAGCCTGCTTCCATGCCTATTTCTATCATCGCTGCTACGATTCCTCAACTCACAGAGGCACCATTGATTCCCTCCCTATCCGTTCCTTGTTATTCTCATCAAATCAATTATTGTGAGCCATTAATTTTAGGTACACAATGGAGCTTTAGCTCACTGGGATTCTCGGCAGTCTACATCTGGATTAGTTACTAGAAAACAAAACAAAACAAAAATTCCCACTCCCCTAGAGCCTATTCCCACTCACCAGTTCTAGAAAGGGCTTCCTGTAAACCTTTGCAGGAGCAAACAACCTCATCTCTCTCCCTCGGTGTAGTTTGTGGGTTTGAACCACCAACCTTGATGTCACAAGCCCAACAGTAGCCCAGGGCACCACCAAGGATTATGTAAGCTTCTTTAAAACAGTCTCCCCACATTAAATTTATTCCAAGTATGAATTATTAAATCTCATCCCTTTGTTACATTTTTCTTTTCTTTCCCAACACCCAAGGCCTCTCCAAACTCCATGGCCTGGTAGCAGAGTCTGGAGGGTTGGACCTCAATGTCCAACTGCTGTCCTCCCTGTCTCATGGAAACAATGGATATAGCTTTTCCAGTTTGCCCATTTTTGCTCATTCCACTTCTCTGCTTGGGAAGTTTTGTCATTATTCTTCTGTTACCTCCAGGGCCCATCTTCCAAATTCTCAGATCAAATGTGATTTTAATCTTTTTCCTGCATTATCATAGAACTGTATGTATATCTTTCTTTGGGCTGTATTACATTTTTTCACACTTATAGATCTATCAGTCTTTTGTGACAAGGCCTCTGAATAAGTTTAGATTTAGAAAGACTTTATTCTCTTTGAAATCAAATAAATATAAACTTTTATTCATGTCTTATTCCTTATTGCTAACAAACAAACAAATGCTTCCATCCAATGAGAACGTACCCTCCATGATGTAAGCTTGGGAACAATACTTTCCAGGTAATTTACCCATTTCAGGAACAGGGATAAAATGACTTGTCACCACTAGTCTCACACAAATAAGTGGCACAGTGTATCTAGAATTAATGGCTCTTAACTGCAAGGTTAGCCGTTTGGAATGAGCAGCTTCTCCGCAGGACGAAGATGAGGCTTTCTACTCCCATAAAGACTTGCAGGAACAGTTCCACTTTGTTCTGGAGAGTTGTTAATTCTACAGCAAAGCTAAGATGGCCACTCAGCCTTCCGGTGACGTTTGCTGTTATTGTTGTTGGTGGCTGCCCGTGAGTCAATTTGGAGTCACAGCGACCCCTGGAGTGCAGAATGGAACTGTGCTGCCCACGGTTTTCAGGCAGTGCCCTTTCAGAAGCAGATTGTCTACGGAGGTGCCGCTGGACGGGTGGGGACTACCCACCTCTCTAGATCAGGTAAGCACTTGACATTTGTGTTACTGAAGGATCTGACTTATGTTAGGCAAGGCACTTCGAGTCTCTGACTTTCATCTGTAAAAAGATGTTGGATTTCATGGTGGCTCTATTTCCTTTCCCATTTGCTTTTTTAGCTGGCATTACCTTAGTACCCAAGTTGATGGCAACTCACATCACCCTGATGGTAATCATGCCATGTACTGAAGCTCCTTAACATGGCCTGTATGATTTCAACATCTTCATTTCCCTAATCCCTATAGACTAATGAGGGCACTTATACTTATCTAACCTGATTATGGGGCCCAAAGACAGAACTCAGGCGACAGTGCTTAGCCTTGGCTATCGTACATGGAAGGTACTCAAGCCATTTCACTTTCTCTCTCCCTATTAAAAAGGTCTTAAATGTCAACATTCAGCTAAACATCAACTTTATTTGTGAAGTCAGTTTTACACATCTATGTAGCCCTTGGTTAGAACCTAAAACAACATAACATTTATGTCTGTTATATACTCATATGTAAGAAGGTCATTTTACCACAATTATTATGTAACTATCAGCCCCCTAATCTTTAACTGTCTTATATAATAAAACTTAGACAACCACTCAATCTTCCTGCAACATTTGTTTATTTTGTTGTTGTTAGCTGATACACACACATTGCTAAAGACATACAGATTATATATATGCATATATGTGTGTGTATATATGTGTGTGTGTGTTTAGGGTCATCCTAAAGGATTTGACACATACAAAACAGTAAATGAATATTTGTTGAGGAATGGATGAAAGAATGAATGCGTTTCAGGTGAGTCGAAGAAGGGAAAAGAGCCCTGGGGATGAAATGGAAGAACTGGGCTGCTAGCGGATGCTTGGCACTGTGAGCCACCCAGTGGCTCCAGAGGAGGGGCCCTGGTGGCCCACATCCACAAAGATTGCAGCCACGAGAACCCCACGGAGCAATTCTACTCTGCCATGTGGGTTTGCTGTGAGTTGACATTTCTTTAAAGGCAAAGGCATCTAATAACAATAACCAGGACGTGGGAAAGAACCTCCTCTTTCTCCAAGGGCTTTTGCTACTGAGCAGATGACTCTTGAGAGCCCTTTCAAAAGAATAATTTGTTCATGATTACGTCAGGCAAATCACACCATAAGGATGACCGTCGATTTTTATTTCTACTGAATTAAAAAGAAAACTATCAGATCACAAACATTCATAGCTGCAAGACCTCAGAATGCTCTCTTTTTAAGCTCTTTGAATGTTCACAGCATGATAAATGAGTTTGGAAATCTGTTTTTAAAGCACTCTTGAGAAGTTGCTCACTCACCTAAATTAATCAATAGTGCTTACAGGTTTGAAAATATTAGCTAATTTTAAAACCGTAGCTTCCATCTCCCAGTTACTATAGGGAACCACTAGGAACATATCAACATTTCTGTAGAAAGCCATTTGATTGGTACTTCCAACTCAGACTAAATCCTGCTGTTAAAATACTTATTGTTTCATCACAGTTTAACAGTGCCAATAATGTGGGATCATTCCTGTTCCATTTGGGCCAGTAGCCAGATAATTGTATTTTTCTTTTGGTTGGGCATTTATGTTAAGGATAACTCATATTCGGAAGGAGCCCTGCTGGCATAGTGGGTTATACATTGGGCTGCTAAACACAGAGTTAGCAGTTCAAACCCACCAGATGCACTGTAGGAGGAAGAGGAGGCTTTCTGCTCCCCAAAGATTAATATCCTCCAAAAAGCAAAGTGATAGTTCTCCTGTAGTCTAGAGGTTCTCTGTGAGTGGAATAAACTCAATGGATTTTGGGTTTGGTTTTGAAGCCTCTGTATAAAGAGTGTTACATTAAGAATTCAGTGACTTGGACTCTTGTCAACTTACCAATTCACTGAAGTTTAGTCTACTTATCTGTGAAAAGATGAATTTGGGATAAATTTCTTCTAAGTATTCATCCATGTTATATTGTATGGCTTAATCTAAACTCACAGTTTGAAGAGGAGAAACATTCTGATGACCTTCTGGATGCTTCATGGACCAGATACCTATTTCTTCTTTACCTTAAGCTCTTGAAAAGTCTTGGATTTGATAGGCAGGAAGACAAAAGATGAAGCCTATCAAAGTAGAAACTCTTGTGTCAGCTCGAAATCCAAGCATGACTCACCTTCTCAAAGAGTTTTTCTCTCTCCAGCTTCAAATTTTCACTATCGATCCATGAGTCACATTAGTATGTAAAATTGTTCCAAAATTCCTTTTAAAAAATAACAACACAGAAATTTTCCTTGGCTCCAAATTATTTTACACCTATCACTTTATCTCTCCGTACAGAGTCTCTCTGTCTCTGTTAAAACCAGGTGGCTACACTCAATAATTCCACAGGCTTACATTTTCTTTTCCTCTTCCTCTTGCTTCAGTCTGGTCCAGACTTTCATTGCTCGATAGAACTGTTGCCAAGGTTAACTACAAGAGCCCTAGCAGCACAGTGCATTTCACGTTTGACTTCTAACTGCATGTCCGCAGTTTCAACCCACCAGCCATTCCTTGGGAGAAAGAGGAGGCTTTCTACTCCCATAAAGTACTCACAGCCTCAGAAACCCACCAGAGCATCTCTGGGTCAGAATCAACTCAATGTGTGTGAGCTATTTTGTGGTTTGTTTGAAGGTAAACTCATAAGGATGCCTAGTGGTTGTGATGCGGAGATCCTGAGCAACTTCAAGGTAAGATCTTTGAACTCACCAGCTGCTCTGTACAAGATAAGACCTAGTGATATGCTCCCATAAAGATTACAGCTGATGAAGCACTAAACGTAGGTTCTATTGTGCAGCTGTGAGTCAGAATTGACTGGACAGAGAGTACACAACAGTCACCACGGAAAAGCCCAGGTCCTGTAAGGATTAAGCAGCTAGACTGAATTGATGGCAGGGAGAAAGATAGGTGATCCATGCAGATTACAGCCGAGAAAACACTATATGGACAACTGTACTCTTTCACATGGAGTTACTGTCAATTATATGGACAACTGTACTCTTTCACATGGAGTTACTGTCAATTAGAACCAAATAGACAGCACTCAACAGGGTAATCAATGGCTACTTTATTACAATTCTCGTCTTAAAAGAGAGTTCTCTCTCCTTCAACTTCCGTGACCTCACACTCCCCTGGTTTTCATCACGCTTCTCTGTCTATTATTTCTCCAGTCTCTTTTCTAGTCCCTCAGCCACTACCCAGCTCTGAACAGTCTAGGCACTGCAAGTTCTGCATGAACTCTTCTCGCGGAATACTTTACCCTGCTTGGACTCAACCAGTCACATGGTGTGAAATAGCAGATATTTACAAACAATTTCTCTACTTAGGTATCCAGGATAGAGATTTCTTCTGAACTCCAGGGTCACATATTTAACAGTCCAAACCAACTCTCCACTTGGATGTCTGGTAGGCATCTCTAAGGTACTTGATCACAAGGAGATCTTTCATCTTTCTCCACCCAACTCCACACACACACACACACACACACACACACACACACACACACGCACGAGTTGTTCTTTTCCTTTTCATAATACTTATAAATGTATGGTTTGTAACAAGAGTGGTAAGAGCCCCCAATAAAATGATTATAAATATATATATGAAAACTCTATACATTCTGAGAACCGAGGAGTCGCAAAGTCTCCCCAGTTCTGTATTTCCAATAGCTCTCCTCCTATTTTCATCACCTCTCTGATTATCCAAGTAAGCTTTGTGTTACACTTCTGACTCTAATCCGTTTCTAAAAGAGTGACCTTGTTCAAATGTAAACATAATCTCATCACTCCATAGCTTAAAGGTTTTCATTAGCTCTTATTGTAATTAGGGGAAATAAAAGTATTTCAAAATTTTTGTGCAAAAATTACAATATGTTTTAACTCCATTATCCATGAATTTTTGAAGGCCCCTGATACTGTAGAATGTGTTTAAAACCATATGCATTCTTTTAATTCCACCTGCTTCTTCACCTTACCCGGGACTTTCTGCCTTCTCTCCACTTGGCAAACTTAATTTTTTCTGGCCTTTCTTGAGCTTCTGAAACAGACCAAGCCTTTTCTGCCTCAAGGCCTTTCCCCTTGAAACAGTGCTCTTCCGCATTTTCATCTCAACACTGCCTCATCATCTTTCAGAAAATATTGATTCCTTAGAGATTATTTTCTGATTTCTACAGGATTAATAAAGTTCTCTTGTCACATGCTCTCAGAAGTCTATATTTTCTTTTATTTCAAGTGTCGAAACCTATAATCATTAATCTGTGTAGTCATTTGTTCAATGTTTATATTCCTTTATACGTTGAGCTTCTGCAGCTTACAGACCACGATTATTCGGTCACTACTATATTTTCAGGACCTAACTCAGAGCACAGAACAAAGGAGTGGTGGAATCAAGATTTGTTGACTAAGTCTTATAGGAAAGGGGACTACGGAAGTCAAACACCTGGCTCATGGGAATGAGAACAGGAACCTGACCCCCTTGATTTTCACACGACACGACGCTGCTGTTCCTCTTTGTGACTCACCCCAACTCAATGTAGATCAGGGATCTGGGGACCACCCAGTGTGACCAAGGACCTCAACTTGATGTACTTGTACTGATCATGTAAGTGGTCTAGTAGAATTCTCTGGGAAAATCCCCTTGTCTTTCAACTTCAGTTTTCCACACATGTTAGAGCACCCTCATACCCTAACACCCTGTGGGAGGGGCGGGGGTGGTGGTGCAGGATTGCCTCAGACCCCGAGCTATGGTATTTTATCACCCCATTCCTTGGTGTTTTTCCTTTCTGCCTTCATTAGACTTACAGATGCCCCCATGTGCTCCGCTTTCACCCTCCCAATCCTTCTGCTCTGCTGGCATGGTGCTCATCTTTTAAAATAAACCACTCTTCCACTTTCCTATTTATATCCCTCTCTTTACTTAGTTCATAGAAAACCATGGTAATTATGCAGTGCTCTTTTTCCTTTAAGCTCAAATTAATCTTTTTATTTTATACAACAGACTGAAGCCCTGCCACAAAGCGGGGCATATTGATGCACGCACCACCTCCCTTGCATTCCAGAAAATAGCACAACCAATGCACCTGGAATAGAGTCAACGGACATCTTTATAAAAAGTCCTGTGACCTGTCACAGCTAGAATTACCTGCACCTGGAACAATCAAGTACTAAGAGGATGCCATGCCCGACTCATCGATAGATGTGATACGCTGCCCTCCACTGGCCCCGAGCCATCTTGGTGACTTAGCAGGTCACACACGGAATCAAAGGCAACTGCAGCACCAGGGGAGACCAGACCCTACCGAAAGAAGGACCTCATGCTTGGGAGAGTGGAGAGACAGTGAAAAAAGGGGAAGCCCCTCAACCAGACGGATCACGCAGTGGCTGAAAGACGGACTCAAACATAGCAATAGCTCTGAGGGTGGGCCAGATAGCGTTTCGTTCTCCTGTGCACCGGGTCAACCTGAGTCAGAACACCTCCACTGCACTAAACAACAATGACGGCCGTGTACTTAGGCCACGTCGTCAGGAGAGACCCGTCCCTGGAGAAGGGCATCATCCTTGCTAAAGCAGAGGGGCAGCGAGAGAGGAAGGTCCTGGACAAGATAAATCCACACAGTGACTGCAGCAGGGGACGTGTGAGGAGGGCGCAGGACTGGCAGCGCTTCGTTCTGTCGCACAGAGGGCCCCCTATGCGTCAGAACGGACTTGAAGGCACCTAAGGACAGTGACACAGCAAACACATGGATTTCACTCAAAGCTCTGAGGAAGAAGAGGGCAGAACCCACTGTGATGCTACACAGGGTTGCACCGCGGGGGGTGAGAGGACACGTCAGAGGCTGCACAGTACCCAGCACTTCCTCTGAGAGTCAGTCTTCAGACAAGGTCGCTGATTGGCATGGCAAACTATTCTAAATAAATCTAAACCCAAACATGCCAGAAACTCCCGAGTGATCCAAACTCCACATTCTTCCAGAAGACGAAATCAGCCTGGATTCCCAGTATGCCTCCCGTTCACATCTGCCCCACAGGGTCCTCGAACGCCATCTGCTCTCTCAGTGCGCAGTCCACCACACAGCAGGGTCTACTTCATTTCTGCTTCGTGAGAGCTTCCATTTTTGTAAGATAATCTTGAATTGTTTCAGCATGCTAAATAAATAACGCCTTGTTTATGAGCACTGTTTCTGCTCTGATAATGTTAGGGGAGAAATGTTTAGTTACATTTTAAAATTCAGGGAAAGAGATTTTGAACTTACAGTAAATTTAAGTTTTAATTGGCCAACTGAAACTTAGATTTCCGTTATTATTCACATCACTCTCTAAAACATAAACTATTTCTGAGAGAGTCAGTAGTCATAAAACCAGAAAGTTTATCTCCTGAGTATAAATTGCTTTGTGTCATCTCTTATCCAAATACAATAAACTAACACATTTTTACAATCCAAATTTCTATGAAGTATTAAGATAGTGGTTACCTCTGAAGGGAAATAAAAAGAGATGCATTCCGTTGCTAAAAATCTAACAGTAGATAATGTTATTAGGAATGGTCAACTTCTTATGGTAGCTGCAACCTTTCACACACAAAAGAACCTCCATGTAATGTTTTACATTCATATAGGTCATTCAAATTTGTATGGTTTTTGTTTGTATTTTTATGTTTGAGATTTTTTTCATGTAAAATAACAGTAAACAGAACTTACATTAAAAGCAAATCCACTGTCAGTAAGTCTATTTTGACTCTTAGCGACCCTATCTTGGGTTTCCAAAATGGTAAATATTTATGGGAACGGACAGTTTAATTTCTCCCTTTGAGCAGTTGGTGGGTTTGATCTTATGACCTCGAAGTTGTCAAACAACCTATCGCTTGTCCCACAGTACCTCCAAATGTCTTTCAAATAAACTTAGATAATGTAATGTGATACAAAGCAACAGCAGCAGCACCACCGCCGCCACTGTCATCAAGTCAATTCCAACTCATAGTGACCCTACGTACGACAGTAGATCTGCTTCTGAGACTAGGAATCTCCATGGGAGCGGTAATACGCATCGCAAACGAGTAAGGATGAGTATTATATATCACCAAAGAATAATGACAAAACTGCCGACCACCTCACGACATGGGTGGATTTGACAAGCATACTGAGCCAAGTCAGTCGATCCCATAAAGACAAGCGTTCTATGCACCCACAATTATGAAAAGAAAAGAATCAAGATGAAATATTTCCATAATGAAAGAACCGAAGTCCTGGTCGCAAAGTGGTTACGAGTTGAGCTGTGACCTGAAAAGTAAACAATTCAGAACCACTGGTAGCTCTGCTGCCAAAGTTGGGGGACCTTGCGGGGGTAGATCTAGTCTGTTCTATAAGGTCGCTATGAGTCAGGAGTGAGGTGTTTCAGTCATTTGTTTGTTTGTTTGTTTGAATAACAAAAGAAACAGACTGCTGGGAGGAGTAGTAGAAAATAAATATAGCAAGCAAACACCGATGTGTGCAAACCTTGTGGCATGCACTGGGATTATGATCAAATATTGATCTTGCTTGCATAGATACATAGACACACACACACACAGCTTTATTCTTATCGCTCTCCTGTGGAATAGCTGGGGTCTGAATAACTGACCTTGAGGCTAGCAGTCCAGTGCTTGACTCACAGAGCTACTAGAGTTCCCCATCATTGTGGGCCAGTCCGGGTTATTGAGTAACATTTACCAAGCCTTTAGGTAATTATTGCAACCCCAGGAGAGAAATAGTGAGTGGTTTTGTGGATCACAATGACTAGAACAGAAAAGAACAGAACCGAACCCTCACAACTCCATTCATGTAAAAATGCTAGCACAACAAAACACAGAGAAGTTGGATTTTAAACAAGAAAAATTCCCTTGTGTGCATGCTAGTTTTATATCCATGATTTGTGGCCTATCCTGAGTTGAAAGTAGCCAGCTACCTCAGAGGATTAGAGCATGGAAATTAGCTCTTCTCAAGAATTGTTAACACAACATATAATTGTATTTTCAGCATTCATGGCAGACTTTGAATGGCAAGTAGTTATGGATATAACCTAGCGCTACACAGAGGGTAGTTGCCTTATGAACTTGAACCAACTCAGGGTATCAACAATGTCAATGCAGCTTCCATTGCTTACCAGTGACAATTATCAACTAAAATTTGTTTAATTCTCTACCTCTCCAAAACACACACACACACACACACACACACACACACACACACACACAATTCATTAGATAAAGCTGGCTCTTATCTCTACTGCTTATTTCAATTTCTAATCTTCAGAAAATCAGTGAAATGCTTCAGATTCTTATATGATGAACACAGTTGGAATGTACAAGGACTATATAGTACATCATTAGGAGCCCTAGTGGTGTAGAGGTTACAAGATGGGCTGTTAACTGCAAGGCCAGCAGTTCAAAGCCACCAGCCAGCTCCAAGGGAGAAAGATCAGGCTTTCTACTCCTCTAAAGAGTTACAGTCTCAAAAACTCACAGGGGCTGTTCTACACTGTCAAAGTGGGTGGGTATAAGTCAGAATCGACCAGATGGCAGGGAGTTTGGCAGGTGTTTAGTTTGTTTGTATTTAGAGCATATAGTAGGTCATAAATATAAGTTGCCATTGCTGTTATTATTAACATCACCCTTATTTTCAATATTGTTTTAGTTCCTTAGTTAGGGTAGTCAAAAAGAAAATAATTGTCAGGAGACAAGTAGAGAAAGAACTATGAATACTAATATCCTCGTCAATAATAATATCATATTAAATAATGATGAGACAACGAACCCCCAAACCGAAAAACAAAAATGTCACTCCACATAAAAACAAAGCCAACACAGAATAAAGAAGGTTGAACATAAAAGACAACGAGAGAACCAAACACTATCTCGAATTGGCAAAACAAATAAAAATAGAGTCTCTTTATCACAACATTGGCTTAAGCAAGTTATCCCCGAGACCCTGGGACCATTAGCAGTATCAGTGTGAACAACGCCCATTTCCTCAAGAGAGCTTGTAACCTAAGCATCATTCAGCATGGAATCCACAGTCAGTGGATCCATAGCCTTACAATCAGTTCCACTTCGGAGAGGCATAAAGATAAGGATGTATAACATCAAACATCACTGAGTATAGATTTTCCAGAAAATGGCAAAAGTGTGCAGTCATCAAGCACCAGATATCATTATTGAATAACCAACACATGCCAAGTCCCTTGTGTAATGATTACATTTACTATTTAGAATAACTCCTTGAGGTAAATAATGAGTACTACTTTTCAGACAAATTAAGAGATTGCTCTTTGATATCACACATTTAGGTTTAAATAACTAGAACAAGCTATAGCTAGAATGAGAACAAAGGTCCTTATGCTCCCAAAGGCTAATCTCACCACCAATTAATAAGCTGTAGTTTTTATATATCAGACAGCTTGGAGAATAATTCAAGAGAGGCATTTACAAGCTTCCAAGCCTGCCACCAAAGCGGAGCCTGTGGAAGCTGTATCTAGGTGTGTAAAGGTAGATGTACACCTTTCTCACTTTTTTCCTGTACATTATGCCTAACTCAACTGCCTTGGCCTCATTATTACCAGATTCTGCACATTGAAACCCACCAAATCTAACTGAGAATCAAGAGCAGGCCTATTTGAACACGTAGATGCCCTATTTAGATTATATTCATCCATCTTTGCTCTAATGATGCAGGTCTCTTCATTCCCTCCCAAATATTTATTTTCACTGCCCCTTGCATGAATTTATATACATGACAAGGCTTTTTAAAAATTAATAAATAATTTTGTTGGGGGCTCTTAGAACTCTTATAACAATCCACATGACAATAGTTTTAAGAGCATATTCTCATCTCTCCTCGGTCCATTGGATTCTCGACTATTCTACGAGGCCCAGAAGAAATTCCCCCTCCTAGAAGAAGCTCAAAGATCTGGTAACCGAGAACTATTTAACTTTGTTGTCTTGAGTCTTATTGACTTGACCTTTTATTATCCAATGATCACTTGGATAATTTAGTTTTAGGTTTTAAGGTTGAGGTTTAAGCATTGAGGGAAGAAACAAATTAAATCCACTGCCTTAGGTCATTCTATTTGAAATCATGGGGATATTGTTGACCAATTGACCAATTGACTATGCCAATCTCTCTTCTGGGAAACAAATTCATGCATTATACATTCAGATTAGCGAGCAAATAATAAGATTAGGCCTCATCTAGGAATGATTTTTTTCATAAAAGTTTCATCAGTTCCAAAATTGGAGTAGAAAAAGCACACAATTTAAAATAAAACTGACTTGGCTTTAAATATTCAGTTGGCTGATTAAATAACAATGTAGCACACTAAAAAAGTTCCTTTATTCCTTACGTAAACTTAGAAAAGTTGTACATACTTCACGACGTTGTTAATATTGGACCTGATCTATTTGGAAGCACCTGGTCTATAATGAACAAATAATAAATCATATCTGGCATTATTTCCACAGGTTCTCAGAACCCTGACTCCCAAAGTGATCTACTTAAGGCTTGCCATTACTTTGTCTCTTTTTGTTGTTGTTGCTTGAGTCCATAATTTCTCCAATATTTAATAATAGATTGTGAGTAAACTTTAGAAAATATTGGATGCCTCTCTTAGCAATAAACACGTATTAAGTGTTTGGTTTAACAGCTAGACGGGTAGTTCAAATCAGATCATGCAAGCCTCCAAGATGTTAAATACCCTTATGAGAGATATTTACCTGCATTTTTATTTTGCCTTTCTGACAAAGTCCTGCTGACTAAAGGTCTTACAGAAAGGCTGAGAGCCAGTGTTCAAAGAGCAAAGAGCATGGGTGCTTGGTCCTGGAAGTGAAGGAGGGGCCTACAGGACAGCAGAAGATAGGTAACAACTACAGTTCTCTGTGCCGGGCTCTGGACTCAGGCTTTTTCTGTGTTGTCTTCATAGCTTCCCCATAACCCAGTGAAATCAATACTATTAGTTTCTCCTGTTACAAAAAAAGAAAACTCTGAGTAGTGAAAAAAAACAAGGAAGCTGCCAGTATTGCTGTTCTGTTGAGTGAGATATCCAAATCATATGATTGTCATTCAACAGAATGTCAATCTCTGCTTTAGCCAGAAGCTTTGTAAATCACAGAGGAAAGGAGTCAAACGCAATTCTTTCTCTCTCTCTTCTAGAAGTATGCTAAAAGTCAGTCTTTACATCCCATGACCTAATTCTCCTGGCATTGGCCACTGGCATGCTGAAACACCTATCTGCAAAGTGTGTGGCTGGTAATTTGATTAAATTATTAATACAATTAAATTAGGTATTTCGAGTAACTTTCAAACTGGTTCAAACTCAAACTCACTGGCATCAAATCAAGTCAGACTCACAGAAACTCTATGGGACCGGGTAGCCCTGCCCCTGGGGGACTGTGCGGCCATCATCCTTCAAGGGAGTAGAAGGCCTATTCTTTCTCACACGGAGCAGCTGGTAGTTTCAAACCGCTGACCTTGGAGTTAGTAGATCAACAGGTAACCATTACACCGAGGACTCCTGTCTCTGACTATCTAGGTATAAAAATTCGATTGAAAGTAATAGATTTAGATGAAAAGAATATTCATGTGTGTATTTGTAAATGAAGTCATGATGTAAAGTTTTGTCCATGTGACAACAATTCTTTGTTCAAGTCATAAGTTTCTGATACATCATCATTTGATCATATACTTGGGGGTTTTATCCCCAGGGAGTTTGTCTGTATGTATGTGTGCCCAAATCTGGTCTACTTTGTATCAAGGCCAAAGATGACCTTTTTTTATGTTGGGTGGTTGGACCATGTTTCTCATAGCCCAAACATTCAGTGCCAGCAGGGGGCTTTGTAAACCTGCAAACATGTTAAATTACTGGTCTATAGTAAAAGAGTGTATCAGTGGTTGTGGCTAATAATACAGACAGTACAGAGATTCTACTAGGACTTTTATGCACACATCCTCCAGATGAAGACGTTTGCCCTTATTCTGATTATATTTTCAACCAAACTATCAACGAGTGGGTGACACATGCACATATCATCACTTACAACTCTCTAATATTTCTAAGGCAAGGACTTCAAGACCAGTTATATCCTTGGATAAAATCCAGGATCTCAAAACAGACATTGTCATTGACTCTGGAGAGAAATTATAATGCATATCAATTATAAGTGGATGAAATCTAAACTAAGACAAATATCATTGGGTCATGACAAAACTCATTATTTTTGTTGCATCATTCCATTATCAATCAACACCAGACATGGAATCTACTTAGGTGTTTTTTGTTTCGGTTTGTTTTTTGGTGCAGTATGATTCTCTGAATAATAGCTATATTTTCCCAGAAAACCAGCAGCACTTAACTAATAGCACTTGGGTGTGAGTCATAAAAGGAAGAGATTCTTATGTGTCAGTGTTCATAAATTAGCTTCCTTATATCCAGAAACTTGGTGCAAAGTTAATCAATATGTCTAAAACAATACTTATGTCTCAGGAGATACCCATGAACGCTTCACATTTTAAATGTGTACTGTTACATCTGAACAGATGATAAGGGAGAAAACTGTATTGATGATTTTTAAAAACTGTTTGAAAGGATAATATATTTATTAATTACTTGTGTCATCAAAAGTAATTCTAAAATGGAGCATAAAACCTACATGTATATATTTTTCCAAAGATAGAGGCACTGTTTAAATATCAGAAATTCTGTACATTTGTGGGCGAGCTTGGAGAAAAAGGCTGTATTATCTGGTTATAGGTCCAAATTTGTCTACATTTGAAGAAACTCTTTTCAGGGCTTCTTTCAATGTATTGTTCTGTTTAATTTAAATTAAATACATTGGGAAGATGCACATATGAAACCATATTTTAGAGTAGCTTTTACTTGTATGCAGTCTCTCATTTATGTTGCTATGATGTGAATCAGTTGTACAGAAGATGAAATTGAACTCAGTATTTTGACTGGTTGAGCTACTGCCTCGGTGAATCAAGAGTTCAAAGAACAGGTATAAATCTTGATTGTGCTTTAAGTTTTGCTTACAACCATCAAGAAAATAAAATTATAACATATGAATCAATTATTGTTTGGAAAAATGAGCAATAAAAAATCACTCCAACTTTATAAGATCAGACATGGAAAATTTTAATATTTTAAAAGGTTACTTTGTGGTTTTCATTTGGGACTTAGAGAGGTTCTTTTACTAAATTAAATTTTATAAAATGATGATATGGATGGAATTATAGCATACTATATACCAAATACAATGCAGATGGCTGCTCTGATTCTCCAGGATCCAGAAATACGCGCACTACTGAATCCAGTCCATTCCCATTAAGGCGATGCTCTCGCAGCCGAGAAAAATGACTCCCCTAAGATCACACAGGAACTTGGAAGGCTGAACATGAAGCGAGTTGTACAAATCCTTTACAGTCCACATGCAGGAGAAAGTTAAGGATGTCTATTCCTATCAAGATTCACCATCTTGGAAACCATTCCTTTTCCCATTATTAAAAGGTGATTGAACATAATTTGTGTAGTTATCTATCTTAAGGATTTGAAACCCTTTACCTTGATTTAATTTTATTCTAAGCTTTTTTTTGTATTTATAAGTTTGGGGACACATCAGATAGTTGCCTAGATTTTCAATGTCCATTTTCTGGATTAAAATCTTCTGTTTAGAGTCCATAAATAAGAAATAATCTCTTCATAGTGCAAGCTTGATTTCTGTTAAATCCTAAAGTTTATCTCAGAAATCTCAGAACAATGATATTAATGTGTTCCAAAATTGCCTTTGAACTGATAAACATAAACTCTGATTATAGACTTCCCTGACCAGTGTAATTATTGTAAAATCTGAACTCATGTGAATAAATAATGCAGATTTTAAATTCTTAAATTATCAAACAGATTCATCATTTTATCTACCCCCCTTTCCTTCTCCTTGAAGTCTCTTTGAGATATCAGCACTAGTACTATCATTATTATTATTTTTGTTTGTGTTGGTTTTTAAAAATCAATTTATTGGGGCTCATACAATTCATCACAATACATAGATCAATTGTGTAAAGCACATCTATACATTTGTTGCCCTCATTATTCCCAAAATTCGCTTTCCTCTTGGGTTCCCGGAATCAGCTCATTTTCCTTTTTTCCCCTCCCCCTCCCTTCCTCCTGCCCTCTCCCCCATGCACCCTTGATAATTTATAAATTATTATTGTATCTTATATTACACTGTCCAGAAGAAGAAATAAATATGTTGACTCAGACTAGAACATCACATCCCGTGATCGGTCCTCATCTCTTTTATCGTGATCTACCACTGGCACCGCTGAACTCAGAAACGGTGTCCCCATCCCATACGGTCGCTATGAGTTGGAATCAACTTGACTGAAATGTGTTTGGTTTGGGGTTTCTCTTTCTGGTTCACATGCCTTTCTGCCCCACCTTTGTCCTTGCTTCCTTAAAGATTCTCCTTTCTTGAACCCTCCATGGCCAGCCTACTAATTCTGTTTTCACTCAGGGAGAGTTTGCTGTCACAGAGAGAATTATCTCATGTGAGCTTTCTAGCAACACTAAGAGTCAGGTACTACTTTCATTCTTACTTGATAAATGAGGACACTGGATGGGAGATCTGGAATTTATATGCAGGTATTAACTCCAGACCATGCACGGTGATAGATGAATTAGCAATGTGATACCACGTTCCAGTAAACTGTCAAGAGCATGATGTACCTTTACCCATGAATAGCCCATGAACTAGTTTAAGATCTCTCTGCTTCATAGGCCCCTATAGCTCTCTGAGAAATGATATCGACTCTAATTTCTCACTGGTAATAAACTTAGTTTTGCCCCCATCTTCCCTTATTCATTAGGAAGAACAGTATTCCGGTTCATCATTATACTTTCTATAGTAAATAGCACAGGGGCTTATACATAGCAATCCCATAAACATATTTATTACACGATGCCATTATGGAAAGAGTTCATCATCAGAAGAAAAAAGAAAAAAATCAGTTTATCACCTATAATTTAATAAACATAATTTACCTAATTGAATATTTATTTCTTCACAAATTAAAATTTTTTAGTTTATAAAAATTATCAACTGTTTAAGAACTCCATTCACTCAGTCAAATGCGTTATTTCACTTTACTGGAAAGACAATGGGATTCCAACGATTGTTGCACGACCCACATGAATTTTGGGGTATGTTAATTAGTAAAACATAAAAATAATTCGATTTGATAACAACTATGAAGTTATGACTGATTTATTTCCTTTCCACAGAGTTGTTTACATGTTTTTCTATGTATACACATTTGGAAACTAATCTTTATATTAACTCATCTTGGAGTAAAAAGGCATTATTTATGTTTCCTTTACAAAATGCTAAACTAATGCAACTTTTGTAAACTGGACAGTGTAACATTATTTAGAGACTATCTTAGTTACTCACTCAATTATTGAATTTCAAAGGTAGAATGATTTGAGAAATATTTGAAGTTTCTCTCTCCTATTATCTAAACATTGATATTAAATCTAATTTTGATAGTTGCCCAATAGAAATTTTACCTTAATTTTCCATTTCAAGAACAATAACACTAACAACATCAATAATCAAACTATCTATCAACAAAATCATTACCGCATATAAGATATACCATTACCAGATAAACATTTTCCTTTTATCATTAACATTGAAATGTAATGTTTGTATTGATAAGAACTGCTTGATAAGGAAAATGATAACTTGGGGGAGGTTAGTAATAACTTATTATTGGATTTAGAATAAATATTCTTCCACTGTTTTCAGGTTAGAATTAAACACCATTTTCCTTTTTCTTTTTTCTCTCTGTATATTTCTGAAAATTCAAAACCTCACCAAACTTTGAACAATAAAACCAAAACACGATTTCTCTAAAACATAATACTATTAATTTTAAGAATGCTAGTGCATCCTCCAAAATTAGTCACTTTGGAATTTTTCTTGAAGTTCTAAGTAAACAATGTATCTCAGTCACTTAAAGATCAAGTCAGGAAATCATGATTATTAGCCACACCTATGGATTGTCAGCAATATGGGATATCTTCCTAGTAAGTCAGCTTGAAAGAATTAAGCTGGAGACCCTGAAGGATATGGAACCTCTGATTGGAAGGAGAAGAAACCTTGTTTATCACAATTAGGCCCACACTGGGTTATATTATTGATTGATAGTGGAAAAAGTGGGCCTCTAAGACTTCCTAAATTTACCTCAAGTTAATAAAGCATGATGGGTCTGCTATATGACCTAAAGAAAATCAGAAGTGCTCTCTGAGCAAGGCTGGGTTCTCTTTAGGCTGACTACCCTCCATCAGAATGCAGCTGCCTACCATACGGAGGGGGAACTCGCTGCCTATCACTTACAAAAGATTTTCCAGACGTGAAGTGTCATGAAACTAGTAAGAAAGAATGAAGAGCAGCGGTTCCAATCCTGGCATCCACACTCACCCCCCGTTGCTATTTTAGGAACATCAATGGAGCCTTTGGTATACCTTGGGTACTCCTGGCCTGAGAAAAATCCATAAAATCTACCACTGCTCATTCCTGGCACAAGGAAATGGAACATTCTCCTTTTCACAGAAACAAGAGACTGAGGGAGTGTGCTCTCCCTAGGCTGGAGCCCCTCAGCAGCACCACTGGGCAATCCTCTACAAAACCAGCCAGGGGGAACTGCCTGCCCTTGAACCCCCAACTTTAAACCGAGCCATGTAATTCAGTCTTAAGCCCAGGTCATTCATAATAAATAAATAAATAGACAAGTTCTAAAGAAAAGGACTACCTCAGGAGGCATCGCTTGCCAACACAAACCTACAGGTAAGCCTGCGATCGTTTTTTGAATTTCTTCCCCAGGGAGGGAGGGACCAGGGCACACACACTGACTGTCACCGTAAAGAGGCAAAGAGAGAGTGAAATGGCTCAACGTACACACACCCCGCTCCATACCGGGGACGAGTCTCCGAGCTGCGGCTTGTGCTGTCGGAGAGCCAGGCTGAAGCTGACCGCTCCCACGGCCACGCTGGACAACCCCAGCCCTATCTCCAGCACGGACAGCACCAAGAGGCTTCCAATAATCTGGCCGCTGGTGCACATCCTCCCTCGGTCATCATCCCTTCCAGATCAGGCAGGGAAACCAACCTTCCACCTTCTTTCTTCCACTAGCCTCCGGCCCCCTTCTGCCCCCTACCA
The DNA here is from genome assembly GCF_000313985.2 of Echinops telfairi. NCBI lineage: Eukaryota > Metazoa > Chordata > Mammalia > Afrosoricida > Tenrecidae > Echinops > Echinops telfairi. The sequence goes on from NW_022103920.1 coordinate 76,764,275, forward strand.
GACCCCAAAACTTTTTCTTCACCAGCGAAGCAGTATCCAACAAGGAAGAAATAAAACCGGAATCAGAGACTCTCCGCCTGGCTGCGCCGGAGGCAAAGGGCTTGTTCCAGTCGCGGCACGATTAGACTGGGCTGGTAGACGGATTGGCCCGGGTCCGGTGCTCCAGGGAAGAAGAGCGCCCACGACACACAGCGCAGGGTTTGCAGGAACCAGCCCAGAGCCGGCGGCTCCCCGGGAGCTGTCCAGAGTTCTGCCGCGTCGCGAGGCTCCGCAGGGAAGCACCGCGGGCGCCTCTGCCTCCCAGACCTTCTCAGGTTCCACGGTGCTCTTTCCTGGCCAAGGAAGGAGGTGGGCTTGGCTTCCCGGGGATCCAAGAGCGACTGCTCACAGGTCCCCTCTCGGGCTCCCCCTCGCCTCCTCTCCTTTGTTTTCGGGCTAACACCAAGTGTTTCCGCGAGTCTCTCCGGCCCCTGGGCAGAGCCTGCGGACGGCATTCAGTACCATGCTCCCAGCAGTTGCTGTGTCGCCAGAAAAGGCGACCTTGTCTGATGGCCTCTTTGCGTCTGGGTTTCTTCTCCCCTGTCGTCGTCCTCTTCCACTCCCCCCTCTCTGGATCCGATTCTCTCTCATTGCAGTGACCTCATTGGGGTTTAAGTGGTTGACGGAGGAGGGAAAAGCCTGATGAATTTGTGGTCTAGAACCAATACTCTTGGCTGCCTTTTGCCGGCCCCGCCCGGGACCCTAGCCACAGGGATCCCAGCGCTCCCTACCTCTGCACTGGCTCCCTTCTGGGCTGGTATCCAACTGAGAGGGCAGGCGATGCCTACGTCAACGCGGGGCTCCTTTTGTGTGAAACTTTCTTGTGCCTGTACTCCTGATATTGGGGGGAGTGAGCAAAGAAAGAAACAGAAAGCGCGGGGATTGGAGAAAGGCTACCATCGTTAACTCACTAAGGCTGTGTGTGTGTGTGTGTGTGTGTGTGTGTGTGTGTGTGTAGGGGGGCTACCCCAGGGGGTGAGGGTGGGGGACCCTGGCCAAGAGTTCACTAGGAGTCCAGGAGAGCTTCACCAAGGAACTCCTCTGCTAGAAGAGCAAGAATCAAGCCTACTTCTAAAGATTCCCCTCCTGCTGTCAAGACCTGTCACCTTCCTTGCCTGGGAACAAAGAAGCAGTTGGCTAGGTCTGCGTTTCGGTGCGATGGTCCCTGTTCATTCCCAGCTCAATGGTCCCTGTTCATTCCCAGCTCGCAGACTCTAGCTCCTCCTTGGGAGCTCGGTCACATGCTCAGATGCAGGTTAGTCTGGCTGGGGCCCTGTGTACTTACTCAAATGCAAGAGATGTGCATTTATCAGTATTTGAGTGTACATTGGGGAGGATTTGTTTTGCAAAAAACCCTGGCTCATTGAAGAATGGTATATGACAATGTGCATCAGTAAAACAGTGAGCAAGCTTGGTAGTTTGGGGTCCTGGTGTTGAAAATACTGTGGGTCACGTTCTGCACTAGCTGGTTTTATCTAACGAAAAGCTGCCAGGCATTTCATCAAGATCCTAGAAGCGGAGAGAGGTGTGGAGCCAACGTATTTGTCGTCTGTGTGACAAATTGGATTGCCAGTGGGAGATGGATTCAAGGGAAACTGAAAGAAAAGAAGGTTGGGTCAGGTCACCACTCCAACTAGACCAGGACACCCTCGCTAGTGAGACCACAAAGAACAGTGCAACACAAGATCCCCTCTGCTCAGAAGCTTCTTTCCTTAACCCCAATCTCGAGAGCATACCAGTTGAATGGTATTAATTTATAGCCTATGAATGTTTTGGTTTTCTTTGGATTTGTTTCATCGTTCATATTCAATCCTGCACCACACTTATTTCCTCTGTGACCTACTTGTGTCTTACATCTTTTTAAAATTCTAATCTTCTTCCCTTAAAACAACCCAAGGAACATGAATTGAATTACAAGTCCTTAGGTCTTCACGAGTTGTCAGCTAATGTGGTATCTGAAGAACAATTTATATACTTAGCTTGAAGGATGATTAGTGGGTTCACTTTTCCAGTTTTTGAAAACCATTATATATACAGCTGTTAAAATGCTCTCAAAGAGATTGTTGTTTAGTGAAGAATAGTTTATGTTATATAAATCTTGCAGAAATCATCTAAGCGATCAAGTTTATATTTAGAAATAAGATGCACCTGCTTTGCCTAAGCTTTGATTAGGCTTTAGTTAGTTTACTCTTTTTAAAAATTCTTCTTCCCGAGGAGGAAAATAATAATGGCAAATTATAGCGATTAGAAAAATAACTTGATTGATGAAGACATGTAGGAAGGAGTGTTATAGAAAGGGACATTAATTTGTGTAGTGAACATGTAAGTGTTGTTAACAATAGTAGATACATTTCACAGGGATAAAGTAATGAATAAATCATGTATTATGATTGAATTCTCAACTCTGATAGTGATGACTACCTATATGTTTGCTTAGTTAACATAAAGCTCAATTTTATTCCTGATTATAAACAATCTTGAGTGATCTGGGGTCATTGATAAAAGTTCCCTCTGACAGAAAATTAAATACCTATGAATAATTCAATTTTCATCTATAAGGAAACTATAATTAGTTGAACAAAAATTCCTAATATTGATAGGAATTTTTAAAAACACAAATTCATTTTGACAATTGAGTTAGTACAAAATTAAGTTTTCATTCTACAGAACCCATATTTATCTATAAAAACATGATTAATGATGTTAGGATCTTTAAAACTGTATTACACCTGCTCTGAGAGACAAAGTCTATTTTCCATTCCTTCTAAAGTAATATGCATTTCCTGCCACAATAAACGGAAGACATCTAAAATGTCTTCATAATCATGAGAATAAAGTAAGAGAAAGGGTTCCTAAATGGTATTCCATACAGAAAATTAGAATTAAAGAGCAAATGAAGAGAAAAATCACACAATGGAAACCATCCAAATAACATTAACTCCACAATTCCAGAGTTTGATTTTTTCCCTTCATGTCCCACGCTGTCGTTAGGCGCTCTCGAGTTGGTTTGAGGTCATAGCGCCCCCATGCACAACAGGACAAACCCTGCCAAGTCTCGCGCCAGCCTCAAAATTGTTCCTATGTTTGATCTCTATGTTGCAGCCCAAGATTACCGTGTCAGTCTCCTTGGTGAGGTTATTTCTTGTCTTTTGCTGCCCCTCTACTGTACTCAGCCTGGTGTCCTTCTCTGGGGACTGGTCTCTCCTGACAACATGTCGAAAGCATGTAAGATGAAGCCTCACCATCCTTGCCTCCAAGGAACACCCCAGGTCAAACTTCTTCCAAGACAGTTTGGTATGTTTTTTTAGCAGGCTTTCACTATCCTCACAAGCATCATACTTCAAATGCATCGATTTCATATTGCACAGGGCACCAAAAAAGCTAGTGAGAAATTCATTGATAAATAGCTCAATACTTCTACAAATTTAACAAAAGCAATAGTAAAGCAAGCTTTATGCTTGACACCTGCTGGATTTCATTTCATAACACCAGAGAATGTGTGAATAACCTAAAAATACTTATTAGCTATGCAGAAAAATGTACATAATTTCTGTTTTTCAGCATACTGTCAATAAGTGTTCCATGGTTCTGCAATCTCACTCACAGATTTACCCAAATTAGAGTTGTAGAAATTTTAATACAAGGATGATAAAAATGCAAGAGTTGGTAGGCACATACTTCATGTCTTAACATAATACATAGTTGGCAATATGATTAATGTAATAATTAGTATAAGGTGTGCCAAACCTTTCAAATGATTAATTTTGAGACCTGATCTACAGTGTTCAAGCAAATTTCTGGTGACCCTTGGTACTGGACTGAAGGGCCAATGTGCTATTGAATATTAGTGAAAAGAAGACAAACTATTTAATTATTATAAAGCATTAGAGATTTCTTTATTTTAACCTGGTTATAAGAATGACTGAAAAAATTGTACCTAATTTGATAAAGTGGTTCAACTAAAAAAAATTGAGATTCAATTACTTTCTTATTTAAAGATAAAGTATGGATAGGATTAAAACAGAATTTTCTATGACTTGTTCTTGATAATATAGCTAAAATGTCATTATCCAATAATAACTTTGACACTTGTGAAGATGAGAGAAAGAATAGTGTGGTAATTACATGATTTCATGGCAACTGGAGGAGTGATATAAAGGTGTAGGGGTGGTATTCAACCTGTCAGCCAGAGTACAGCCTGATGGTGCCTACTCATGGCCCGGCCTTCTCAGGAGGAAGGACCTAGGAATCTCCCCTTCTCTCTTGACTTTCACTTTCTTGCTGGCTGACCCTCCTGATTGCTACCAGAACCCTGTGATGTTACCACTGCCACTGGATCCACATGACTTGTATCTGCCCACCTGCAACATTCCTGCATTCTGCATCATTGCTTGTGTCTGCATGAGGCTGAAGAGGGATTTGTGGACCAGTCTTGGACTTACGGACTTCAGTTGGCTGGAATATTTCCTTGATGCATAATTACTGACACATATCTGAGTGTCACTGGATTTGTCTTTAGTCACCCTGGCCTACCACAGATAGCAATGTAGTAGTATAATTTTTATTTACTCCTATTTATCTTTTAATATTAATAACCCTTAAAACTGCTGTGTACTAACTTGACAGAATACATCTGAAAGAAGAGAGCAAAGGCTGCCCTGCAGCAAGGTAAAACATGCTATGTACACAGTACGAGAATGCCTTCAGTAAGAGGAACCAGCCCGTGTGACCTAGGACTGGGGAAAAGTCAGGTAATACACATAGATCCTCTAGTGACAGCAATAATGGAATCAACAAACACTTTAAAAACCAGAAGCACATCATCATCAGTCACTGAAGGATTGTGAATATATGATTCAAAGTTGAAGACAGCGATTAGTAGTAGAGCCTAAAATCTGAGAATCTGGTTTGCAGAAGGCTATGCATGACAAGAGGTGAGTGGGGGTTGGGAGCAAGATTCACTAGTGAAACTCTACAGGAAATAAACCTCTGGTGGTCACTAAAGGAAGTGCAGTAGTGAGTTGAGTATTGTAGGTCAAAGGCAGAAAGAAGCCTGACTTGAACTGTTAAAACTTCTCAACACACTCCCGCCAGGAGGCGTGTAAGACCTGATCTGGTTCCAAAATCTTATGTAGTTTGGGGTGTATTGCTTTGTTTGCTTTTTTAATTGTACATATTAAGGGGTATCTCAGAAGTATTAGGTCATTGGGGGTCACCCTCTTGAAGTTTCAGTATGTGTTTTTTATTTTGAGGGGCTGATGGACCTATAGAGTCAGCAATTGAAATATGCGTTTGGGGGGTGGGGGACACAGGTTGGGTAGCAGGGTGAAGGGGCGATCACCTCAAGGGGTCCATTAGGAAAAGGAATGTTTGGAAACTGATAGTTGTAGTAAATGTACAATTATGCTGGATGTGATTGAATTATGGAATGATTGGATATGTGTCTTATTCCAAATTAATAATTAAAAAGGTATTACAAATATTATAAATGTGCTCAAAAATGAAAATAAAAGAATATAAAAAGAAAATGAAATCTATACCACAGAAAGAAATATATTTTTATAGATGAAACTATTACATATGAGAAAAAAATACTATGTTTGAAATAAGCAGATTTTAGACTAAAGAATGAACCACCATGAGTATTTTACCATAACAATATACAATATATAAGTTGAAACACAGAAGAAAACAAATGCTAACAAAAATATGAACATAGCTTCAATCATTGGGTGCTAATAATGTATTGTAATTCTCACAGTAAAACTTAAAAATATATAAAACAATATATGTAAGTTATAGAAATGTAGCTAAGAAGCCAGAATAAAAACATACATGGAATTCTAAAGATATTTGCAATTCAAATAAATGGTAGGAAAAGGAACATATGAAAGCAAACAAAATAAAACAGAGGATGTGAGTAGAATATCAAATGATGAAAATGTGAGACCTATATCCAATAACACTAATAAAAATCACATGGATCAAACATCAATAGACTAAACGTTAAAATTAAAAGAGATCTTAGCAGGAAAACAAAAACGAAATGAGAAAGCCCAGGCATATTCTGTGTACATATTTTAAATAAAAAATAAAGGTAGGAAGAGCCAATGAAAGTAAATGGAAAATACAAAGATGTTCTATAAAAATATTGACTATATTAAAAAAGATAAAATATATTAAAAATTGTACCAAAAATGTAAAGAATAACATATATTAAATAAAATAAATATATAAGTTATATGGTATGCAATTATATTCTGTATTAAGATCATGAAGACCTAGCACACTCCATAAACATTTTTGAAAGATTCTTTAGGCAAAATATTGAATTATGCAGGAAGTTTAAAGATAGAACAAATACACAGTCACTGTACCCAAAACAATTAGTCAACATTCAACTATTTCAGGAGGTAGCATATGAACAAGAACAATGGTGCTAAAGGAGGAAGTTCAAACTGCACCGAAGGCATTAGCCAAAACCAAGGCTCCAGAAATTGATGGAATACCCACTGAAATGTCTCAGAAATCAGAAGAAGCACGGGAAGTACACGCCCGTCTATGCCAGGAAATTTGGAAGACAGCTATTTAGCCAACTGACTGGAAGAGACCCATATGTGTGCTCATCCCAAAGGAAGGTGATCCAACAGAATGTTCAAACTATAGAACTATAAAATTGATATTGCACTCAAGTAAAATTTTGCTTAAAATAGTCTAACAACAGTTGCAGCAGTTTATTGACAGGGAACTGCCAGGTCAGGCCAGATTCCAAAGAGGACATGGGGCAAGAGGCGTCATTGCTGATGTCCGAGGGATCTTGGTTCAAAGCAGAGAATGCCAGAAGATGTTTACTTGCATTTTATTGACGATGCAAAGACATTCAACTGTGTGGGCCAAAATAAATTGTGGATAACCTTGAGAAGAATGGGAATTCCGGAACATTTCACTGTGCTCATTTGGAAGTTGTACATGGATCAAGGGAAGTTGTGCAAACAGAACAAGGGAAACTCTATTGTTTAAAATCATGAAAGGTGCATGTTAGGGTTGTATCCTTTCAATCTGTATGATGAGCGAATCACCAGAGAAGCTAGATTATATAAAAAAGAATGTGGCATCAGGATTGAAGGAAGGTTTATTAACAATGTGTGGTATGCAGATGACGCAACCTTGCTTGCTGAAAGTGAGGAAGATTTGAAGCACTCGATGATGAAAATCAAAGATTTTAGCCTTCAGTATGGATTTCAACTCAATTTAAGGAAGACCAAAATCCTCACAATTGGACCAATAGATAATGTTATGATAAATGGAGAAAAATTTGAAGCTTTCAAGGATTTTGTCTTGGATCCACAATCAATGCTCATGAAAGAGTGTCAAAATATGTACGTATTGGCTAAATTTGGCACACAAGACCTCTTTAGAAAATTGAACAGCAAGGATGTTACTTTGAAGACTAAGGAGCACCTGGCCCAAGCCATGGTATTTTCCATTGCATCACACGCAGGTGAAAGTTGGACATTGAATAAAGAAGACTGTAGAAGAATAAATGCATTTGAATAGATGCTGGAGAAGAATATTGAAAACACCATGAACTGTTAAATGGAAAAACCATTTACTTCTTCTGGAAGAAGTAAGGCCAGAATGCTCCTTAGAAGCAAGCATGGCAAGACTTCATATTTCCTACTTTGAACATATTGCCAGGAGATACCAATCCCTGGAGAAGACATCATGTTTGGTAAAGTGGAAAGGTGGCAAAAAAGAGTAAGGCCCTGGATGAGATGACTGACACAGTGACTGCATCCATGGGCTTGGGATGGTGCAGGGCCACACAGTGTTGGTCGGAACTGACTTGATGGCATCTAACAACAACAACAACAACAACATAGTACTGTAAAGAATTATGATCTTGGGAAAGTCACAGGGCTACTCTACTTTGTCTTGTAGTGTTGCTATGAATCAAATTCACTCAATGACCATGACTTTTTTGGTATATACTATTTATAAATATGTAATATATGCAATTATATACTGATAATTATAAATACATAAACATAATAAATGAGAAGACAGTAGAGATAATTAAACAGGTTATGGTAGTAGATTCTTAAGGGTCCTTGCCTTTTAATATTCAGATTTTGGGTAATGCCCTTCTTTTGAATGTGAAGTAGACCTACTGATTTGCTTCTAACACAAAAAAAACAAAACAAACTAAAGCCACCGCCATGGAGCCAATTCCGAATCACAGTAGCCCAGAGGACAGAGCGCACACACACTCTCTGAGTGTCCAAGCCTGTGAATCTTTACTCGCACAGTCTTACCTTTCTCAGGCAAAACAGCTGTTGGTTTTACACGATTAACCTTGAGTTCAACAGCCCAATTTATAACACAAAATATGACTGTGGGCCCTTTCTAAGTAGAGAACATGGCTATGTGCTCTTGATTAGGATATAAGAAAATCTAACTCCAGTCTTGCTGGTGGTTTAAAAATTATGCATTGAGCTACTAACTGTGAGATCAGTAGTTCAAAACCTCCCATTGCTTTTTGGGAGAAAGTTGGGATTTTCTGATCCCATAAAGAGTTACAGTCTTGGAAACTCACAGGGGCGATTATATCCTGTCCTAGAAGGTCACTATGCATCGGTATCTACTAGAGGGCAGTTAGGTTTTTGTTTTTGTTTTTAAGCACATCTTTTAAAGGCAAGCTGTTATGTTGGAGAGATCCACAAGACAAGAAATTGAGAGCCTTCTCCTATCAATATATAGTGAAAAATTGAACCCTTCCATCCAGGGTTGTGGACCTGACTCTTGGTAACAGCTTTGTGAATGAGTAAGGAAGCAGAGGCATTCAGCTCCAAGCCCCGAGTAATCCACCCCTTGATTACTGCAGAGGACTTGCTAAACTGCATCTAGTCTTGAAATCAGAAACTAATAAATCATAAGTATTTTTGTTTCAAACCACTTAAATTTAATTTTTTTAACACAGCACTACACAATGAATATGAAACCATGATGGTCATACATCTGGAAATTGGATGGACCCCCACTCACAGCGACCCCATGCGGCAAGGGAGAATTGCCCTATGGGGTGTTTTTGGCCGTCATGATTATGAAAACAGATTTTTAGATCTTTCTCCTATGCAGCAGCTTTTTTATTTCAAACCACATCCTGTTGGCTAGCAGCTGAATAGTTAACCACTATGCCATGAGCGTTCCTTCTAAAAACGTATATAAGGGGAAAGCGATAGAAATAAAAATAATATTTGAAAATTCCATAGTCACACAGTATTTGAAACCGTAAACACCTATCATCCAGTATTAGAAAAGCTAGAGAGAGATAAAAATAAACAAACCTGGAAGAAATGAAGAGCACTCTCAACAAACGCTTCTGATCTTTTCAAGATTAATATTATCTCCTCTCTGCCTTCAAGAGAATCAGGTGTTTGGCTAGTGAGCTAGAGTGAACTATCACCTTCCCCACACATTCATGCTGGCGGAAAGAGATGAGTTCACATCAATTTCAGATTTATGAGACCCTATAAGCACTCATTGGAAAATTTGGTACCAAGACATTCAATCATTTTATTACATATTTTATTAATAGATCATTTTATTATATGCTTACTATGTATGTATACACAAATTTAACATATAAACCTTGCTTCAATCTTTTTACCCCCAAGGAAATAAATAATGGAAACAAGCCATTCAGGTATAGTAGCTAAATGTAGCATTAAATAAAAAATTTGCGCTGGGGAGGGTGAGGACTTCCCCCCACAGCTAAAATGAAAAGTAAGTTAGCATAAATGGTAAAGTTGAAAGGGTCATTATAATCCTGTTTGTAAAATTTCATTATATATTTAGGGTATTTAGGGACCTCTTCCTGAACCCTTCTAGTGACCAGTAACATCTACCTAAACAAAATGATATTTGGGCAGTCCTGGAGTTCAAATACATTTCATGTCTGCCCTTAAACTGAATTAGAAAACAAATGGAAACAGGTACTCTTGTCGCTATCTGGTTCTCGTGTCACAGGTAATATCAGTGGAGGACTTTAACAAGTAGCATGTTCTTACCTTGCAGCTCAGGAAATTAGGAGTCCGGATGAAGGGTCCCAGATCTGGAGGAAGACTTTCTCTCCCTCTTTGTTCTGGGGGAAGGTGCTTGGTCTCAACCTTCCCCTTAGTCAAGGAGTTTTCCAGCACAGGTTTCCTGGGTCCAGAAGTGCTCCCCTTAATCTTGATGGTAGTAGGTCGCTCTGTTAGGCTGGGTTCTCCACAGAAACAAAACCAGGACACTTATGATTATATATAAAATCATAAATGTATAGATAGATAGATAGATAGATAGATAGGTAGATAGGCTTATACAGTGAGAAGAAATATAACAGGTAATTAGTCCACACAGCAGTGCAGAGTACAGAGAGCTCAGTTCAATTCACTTTCGTGGAGCAGTTAATATACTGGAAGTCCTTCAACTCACCAGGACTTTGGTCCAAGGTAAAGGAAGCCCTCAGGCAAGACAGTCTGCCTACAGGCAGCGGACATCAGTGTGGGTCAGCAACTGTCAGGAGCTTAGTGAGGCAGGAACTGATGGGATCGTGAACTCAAATGATGCCCAGTGACAGGATCAGCCAGCTTCAAGCTCAAGTGATGCAATCACCAGCAGCATGGCGACTCAGGTCTCGAAGGAGCCTCAATCTCAAGAGACCTGATCCATGGGTTGGCTTAGCCCACAGGTTGTGCAGGAAATAGTTTAGGTAGAGAACTAGCTAAAGTAGCAGCGCACTAATTGGATCACCAGAGAGCAAGAGAGGTGGGGGCAGGCCTTGCAGAGCCATTTATCTCCTTGTCCTCCAATCAAGCTGCGACCTGATTAAACTCTGCCCACATGTTCCTATTTGCCTAGTTGGCATAATAAACCTAACAGCCCCTCTCAGCTGTGTTTGGGAGAAATTGACTCAAGACACAACCTCATCCTGTATACAGCATCCTGCTTACAGCATCCTGCTTCATTAACCTAACAGCTAGAATTTATAACACATAAAATAATTATATCAGATGATAAAATGGAGGAAAATTACATAATATTGTGAGTCATAGCTTGACAAAGTTGTCACAATTGGGAGACATAGTTTCTAATGCCAGTTATTCAAATGTTTGACTTAAAAAATAATATGCCTTCCTTTGCATAAAAATCTTTAAAGGGACACCTCTATTTTCACTAAAATATCTTTAACATAATGATACAGCAATAATAAGAATAATGTTTTGATGCATATTACAAATAAACATGTTTGTTATTACAAACCATTTTCTATACTTCTAATTTTAATTTGATATACTTTACAAGATGGGTTCATAACAATGTGCTTTATGTAAATTGGACATTCACAATTCAGAAACTACCTGTATATAGTATTCTAACATCTATATTTTTATGAATTCTGTGAACTTTTCTCAGTTCTACCTTCAGGTATAACAGAATACAAGTAAAAACTACCTTCATTGTGACAGGCATTCAAATATTTAAAAATTTTCTAAGTACTTCTCAAGGTTCCTGTAAAAGGGTTTTATATCCCTCACTGTCAAAATTATGAGCAGTAGGTGAGCCTTAACTTAACCTGTCTCTCTAAAGTCAAAGCACTTATAACTGAATAAAGCAGAATCGGTAATGCTTCGATAAAATGTAAGTAGTGAAAGAGGTGTGTTTTGATTAAATCCCAAAGAGTGGAAAACTGAAATTCTATATTTCTTTCAGTGTTCCTTATAATGATTGTGGCCATTTTTGGCCACACTATGAACCACTGATTCATACTGAGTTTTAATCAATGAAAGCCCTTGAGTCTTTTTCCTGTGTCCAAATCCTGTACACTTGATTATTATGTTTTTTTAACCTAAGGGTAAGTCTGTTCATTTGTCACGATCTAATTGATTCTTCTGAGCTCTGGCCTTCATTCCCCCCTGTTGACTTTTTGTATACTCTTTCTGTCATTCCGTGCATTAACCCTACTTCTAGAATTATGTCATATGCCCCCAAGCAGTGGGCCTGGTATGGTCTTGTTCTTCTTGTCCTGAACGTTTCTTTAAAAAATAATGTCATTTTTATTGTCTTTGGCATTTTTTAACAAGCCTCTGTTCATTTGTAGCTTTTGCTTTCCTGTCTGTCTATTTTCAGATTCCTGCTACTACAGGATTTCTCTTCATGTATGTCTCCCACCATCTAACTTTTCTATTTTTCTAAAAAAAAAATTCTGCTCATCCTACTAGTCCCTGGGAAGACACACAGCCTTAAAATTTTCACACTTCTACTTTTTCTCAGAGAATTTGCAGTTATAGTTAGAATTTTGGTATTGAATTATTTCCGTCCAGTTCAGTTCCTTTACAGCTAATTGGCTAGGAGCTCAGCTAGTTCTAAACTATTTTAGATGGTTGCAGGGCACATAGCTTGGAAGAGGAGCATGAACTACATTTTAGTCTTAACTTATCAAGAGGAAAAACATGTTTGGGAATAGAGTTCTAAAGTGAGAACGCTTCTGAGGGTAAATTGGATTCATTTTTATTTTCTTTACCAAGGGTGTCAGTAGTTAAAAATCAACATTTGGATTATATTAAAGTCTTATTTCTCACTTGAATCCTTTATCTTATAACTCACTAAAAGGCAGAATACTGGGGGCTTGTAACCTTATAACTCACTAAAAGGCAGAATCCTGGGGGCTATGTCAGCCTCAGCACCAATTTTAAATGTTTCATCCTCAGAATCAGTGGTATCGTTGTTAGATGCCATCAAGGTGGCTTGGGTTCAAAGTGACCTCCTTACAGTTGCTATGTTTGAGCCTGTGTGGAAGTTCACTGTGTCAATCCAGCTCTCTGCTTTAACAAACAATTTCTGTCTCTGAGGACTGGTCTCTCCATCACATGTTCAAAAAACTGAAGACAAAGTGTCACCATCCTTGCTCCCAAGGAGCATTCTGGTTATTCTTTTTCCATCTGTTGGTTTGTCTGGCAGCTCATGGTACTTTCAAAATTCTTTGCTAAATCTGTAATTTAAATCGATCAATTCCTTTCTGGTCTTTCTAATTCATTGTCCAGTTTACCCAATCATATGAGGTCATTGAAAATTCCTTGTCTTGGATCAAGTTAACCTTTGCCCTCAAAGTGACATTCTTACTCTTCAACATATTAACCAGGTTTTGTGAAGCAGATTTGGCCAATGCAATATGTCATTTGATTTTTTGACTGCGACTCCTATGAGTATTGAGGGTGGTTCTGAGCAAGATGAAATCTTTGACAGCTTCAATCTTTTTCTATTTCTCTTGCTTTCTATTGTTCCAGTTGCAAGGATTTTGGTTATCTTTACCTTGAGTTGTAATCCAGGCTGAAACCTGTAGTCTTTAATCTTCATTGGTAAGTGCTTCAAGTCATCTTGGCGCTCAGCAAGAAAGGATCCGCTGTCACATCAGTGGCTGTGAAACTTCCTCCAATCCTGATGCTGCAGTCTTCTTCAGATAGTCAGATCTTGGTTTATTTGCTCAGCACAGAATGTAAGAAGTATTGTGATAGGCTACAACCTGGATGGATATCTTTACTGATTCTAAACCATGGAGTATCTGATACCTTGTTCTTTTTCAACTAATGCCTCATGGCATATGTACAGGTTCTGCATTAAAGCAATGCAGTGCTCTGAAAGTGTTCTTCTCAGTATTGTGCATGGTTTGTTGTGTCCTACACAGCAGGATGTACTCGCACAGGGAGTCAACGAACAGAAGCAAATATCTTTCTGATAGTCTCTGCTTTCAGCCAAGATCCAGCTGATGTCAGCAATGATATCCCTGGTTCACACTGATGTCGGGATTTGGCATGAACTTCTGGCATCTCCCTGTCAGTGTGCAGTTGCAGTTCTTCTTTAATGATCCTCAGCACCATTTTACTTACATGTGACATACTGACATGACTTAATAATTTCGACATTCTATTGGGTCACTTTCTTTGGAATGGGAAGACATCTGGATCTCTGCCACTTGTTGGTCAAATAGCTGCCTTTCAAATTTCTTAACACTGAGGAGGGAATGAGAGCTTCCAGGGCTGCCTCGGCTTGTTGAAACATTTCCATTAGTATTCTGACAAATTCTGGAGCTCTGTTTTGTTGCTAATTCCTTCGATGAAACTTAAACTTCTTCCTTCAACACCACATGTTACTTATTGGAATGGTTGTGTGTCAATCAATTATGTTTTGGTACAGGGACTCTGTATTCATTCTATATATTTTTAGATGTTTCCCACATCATTTAATATTTCACCCATAGAATCTTTCAATATTACAACTCAAGGCTTACGTTTTTCTTCCATCTTTTCAGTTTTACTTATGCTGAGAGTTCTTCCCTCTTGATTTTCTAACTCGGGTCTTTGCACATTTCATTATAACACTTTGCCTTCTCGAGCTGACTTTTGAAATCATCTGTTCAGTTTTTACTTCTTTATTTTTCCCATTTGCTTTAGCTGCCCTATATTTAATAGCAAGTTTCAGAATCTCTTCTGACATCTACTTTGATCCTCTCTGTCTTTCCAGTCATTTTAATGACCCTTCTCTGTCTTCATGCATGGTGTTCCTGATGTCACGCCACAGCCAATGTCTTGATGGTTAGTGTTCAGTATGCCAGATCTGTTCTTCACAGTCTAGTGGTTCTACTCAGGGGTGCATCTTGGATCTCTTGAACTCATTTTAATTTTCTTCAGCTTCTTCCTGAACTTGGATATGAGCAACTGATGGCCTACCACAGTCGTTCCTTGACTTTGTTTTGGCCGATGATATTGTCGCTTATCAGAGACTTTGAGTACTGTGTACTACATCTGGTGATGTCCATGTGTATAAATAATTTGTGATTTCGGTTGTTGAAAAATAGTTGCATAATTCTATCATTGCTCTTACATAGTTATTTTGAATTAATATTTATTAATAATGCAGTAAAAGAATCCTGAGTGAACTTTTAACCATGCTGTATTCCCTGGTTCTGTTCTCACAACTGCCTCTTGTTCATGTACAAGTCCCAAGTGGGCCCTATGAAGTGTTCTGGAATTTCCATTCTTCTCCATCATTTGCTAGGGTCCACACAGTTGAGAACCATGACATATAGCCAATCAAACACAAGTAACCAGCTTCCTGGTATTCTCTGCTTTGAGCTAGGATCCACCTCACATCAGCAAGGAAAGCCTTCATTCTACGTCCTGTTCAGAATCCAAACAACAGCTCTAGCATCTTCTTGTCGGTCTCCGCTCACAATTCCTGACAGGCCCAGAACGCTCATAGCTCTTGTTTGGAGGGGCTGGTGACCTTGGGGTTAGCAGCCCAACCTGCAATCACTGTGCCACCCACGTTCCTCAAGTTCAACATAATTTACGCAACCGAAATAGTGCGTAGAGAAATACCTCAAACCACAATGTGAAACTCTTTAAAGAACTGTATTCTTCGTATATGAACAGCTCTTTCAAACTAAAAATTAAACTACATGATTGAAAAATTTACAGTATTATAAACAGTAGCTATCACACAAAAACTAAACCAAAATGTTTGCTAAAGGCTAATTAATATATCTTTTAAATGTTCATATTTAGTAACAAAAAATATAACTAGGCACCACTTCTGTTGGTTTGGTACCTCTTTGTTTTATAATAACTACAGTGTGAAGTGAAATAATTATATTCATAAGAACTTGTGTAAATGAAATTGGTACAATATTTACAAAAATAGTATATAAATTATGTGTAGTAACATTTATAAAGTCTATTAAAGTCCTTTATACCTTTGATCTTGTAATTTAATATTTGTACATTTTTACTCTAATGAAATGCTCATTGATAATTAAGAGGATTTGCATATAAAATATTCTAAAATATTCATATATAATAAAATCATTAAAAGCAACCAGCTCTACCAATTAAGACCTAATAGTGAAACAAAGAAGGATGACAACAGGAAAGTGGGTGAAGGGAGATATCAGACAGTTTAAAACATGAAAAAAATATTTTTTAAATTATCAAGGGTTCATGAGGCAGGGAGGGTGAGGGAGGGAGGGGAAAAATGAGGAACTGATACCAAGGACTCAGTAGGACGAAAATGTTTTGAGAATGATGATGGCAACAAATGTGCTTGACACAGTGGATGTATGAATGGATTGTGATAAGAGTTGTACGAACTTCCAATAAAATGATTTTTAAAAAAGAAAAAGATGACAACAACATATGTAAAGATGTGTTAGACAAAATGGATATATATATGGATTGTGATAAGAGCTATAAGAGCCCCAATAAAATAAAATTTAAAAAATGATAAAAAAGAATTACAAGCTATAAAAAAAAGAAAGATGAAAAATACAGTGTGGTGGTTTATTGCTATTAAAATCATGTTTTAAAATCATATATAACTATATATATAATTCAAACCTGTGCTTCAAAAATCATATAAATAAGCACAATAGTCTTAACTTTCATTTAAAGTGTGAATATAAAAAAAATTACACCATCATTTTACTAGTGATGAGATTATAGATGTTTTTTTCTCTCCATTTTATATTTTTCCATACTTTTCCATTTGTGTACCACAACAACCCAAAAATTTATATTCATTTTTTATTAGAAAAAGCCCTATGATCAGGAACACTAGCTACAAATTTCGCATGGCAGTCTAAAGCCATTTACTTTGAGTTGAAAACTGTCTGTGAATCTCCATACTATAAGAGATTAAAATTTGATGTATACATTTAAATTAAAAATGAAGAGGGTTATAAATTAAAGAAATATTACATTATGATGAATAACCAAGAGCAATCAACCACACATTTTTAAAAGATTACTTATTTGAACTGTTTAACCTTAAAAAGAAAAAGTGTACTCTCTTCTTAAGGAATGATGAGGGAAGGTGGAAAATTCACTGAAGTGGAAGAGTTGATTCCTCCTCAGTCTGACCTGAACTGTATTAGATCAGGGGCCAAAAGAGTAGAATAAATGTAACCTTCTACAGACTTCAAAGAAATCCTTTTCCTTCAGTGAGTTACTCTCTCGACATACAAACTATGAGCTGGTAACACAAAATCACACCAACAGTTCGACTCAGTTTCCAGGTTACTGGAACAACAAAGTTGTAATAAACAATAATAAAGTTAGCATTTTATTCCCTATATCTATAATTAGAAAAAGTCTAAAGAATGCTAGTAGTCTTGCAATTCCTCTATAACTTGGTAATGGTCCTTAGTTCAGGGTGTTTTACCCTGCCAAACACAATGACAGTGCAGGTTTATTGAGTGACTGGACAATTGTATTGCCTTCAACAATAGGAAACTGTTAAAAGAAGTAAACCTTAGGTAGAAGGAGGTGATTCAGGTAGGGAGATAATATACCCAAAATAAGTTTGATTAAAATAATATTTCTTCTGAGTTGCTCTATTACTTAGCCCTCATTTACATGCCATAGCTTGACTTAGGTGCTGTGTATGGGTTTAGATGATGAAATTGTGTTCTGGGCAGGACAGAGAACGTCCCGAGAAAAAATATTGAGCATAAATACTCAACTTAGTATGCACCAAACACTATTCTATCCGCTGTGGATAGCACAGTAATAAGACCGAATGAAATTTGCCTTTTTCAGAGGATTCATACATTAAACAAGTAATCACATAATCGCATGGCACGTGATAGAGAGAGTACGTAAATTAGGGCATGGGAATGAATAAAGTGATCAGTGAGTATCTTAGACAGAATGTCCTGTAGCTGACACATGAGCAGAGAGACATGTGACGTTAGCAAATGCACCACAGGAAGAAGAGGGAGGGAGCGAGCAAGACAAAGGGCAGAAAAGGACAACGGGATCAGCATGGCTGATTCCAGGGGCTGAGGTACATGTAAGAGAGTCAAGCGGTATCCGTGGCTAGATTACTGAAAGCCAGTTGACCATGTTAATGCTTTATATCTCGTTCTGAGTGGCTTAGAGGGTTTGAGAAGGGGATGATGTACTCTGATCTATATCCTAATAAAATCTATCTGTGCGCTCCAGAGAGCACAGCCTAGGTAATGGACTTCGGGTAGAATAATCAGGGACTTCTTACCATGATAAATGAAAGCTCAGACTAGAGTGGGAGGGTTGGAGGGGATAAAAAGTGTATTTTGACAAAATCATCCAAGGAATAAATGTGAATTATTATCTAGATGTTGTTATCATCTAAATGTGTGATATTATCTAGCTGTTGGATCCACTGGAAACCAGACCTGGAAACAGGCCAAAGAACCGATGAGGAGTCACCTAACAAGAATGACTCTTATAAAATTGCCTAAGACAAAGGTGTGAGTCTATTTTGCAGCAGGGTAAGTGTATTATATGTGGGCAGAAACTTTTTGAATCTTCAGTCATTAAGGTGGTGGGTGAGGTGAGGTTCAGGGGGGCTAGAGCCTTCTTTTGTCCTTCCATCACCGACCTGAGTCCCACGTGGATACCTCTGCTTGCCTAACGCCATTGGCAGTCTCTGCAGGAAGCAGACAGAGTGTTCAGAAGCATCCAGTCCTGACGGTGCTATTTCTGCTCCACCAAGCACGGCTGAGTTCCTCTGTTTTGACTATTTCCATAACCAGATGTAAGCCCTCCAGGTACTTGCTCCAGGTCCCTCAGCATTACTGAAGCAGCCCGTGCTGATAGAGTCAAAGGAGAGGAGGAGGTGGTCAACAGAAGCTTCTGGAAGGTCATTTAGGTGGTACTACTGAGCCTCTGCCTTTGCATTTACTGAGATATGATTTCTTTTTCTAGTTATTTGCCCTTTAATTGCTAGGTGCCTTGTGAAGTCAGGTCTGATTTATAGTAACCCCGTGGCAACCGAACAAAACCGTGCCTGGTCCTGCCCAGGCCTCATCATCACGGCTGCGTTTCAGTCCATCGTTGCCACTCTGGTGGCACCGTGATTAAAGTGTTCAGCTGCTAACAACAAGTCAGGCGTTTGAACCCATCAGCTTCTCCAGAGGAAAATGATGCTGAAGTCTGCTTCTGTAAAGATTTATAATCTTGGAAACCCTCCGGGGACCTTCCACCCTGTCCTGGAGCATTCCGAGGAGTCAAGATGAGTTAGGTGGCAATGGACATTGGCACTTTTAGGGACCCTGACACCAGCTGGGGCAGTTTTGCAATTAGATATCACTATTATTACAGAATGCTTGATATTTTAAAAGCTATTTCAGTTTGAAGAACATTCACATCACCTAAAAAATTTCAAAAAAGATGTTTGCAAGTTACAGAAAAGGAACAATTTTCAGAATTTGACAATTTCACCTGCTATAATTTTTTAGTGATTTATAAAAGTGATTAAAAATAATTACCTACTACTGATCTAAAGATAGTTTCTTGTCAAGATTAGTAGTTTCTTAGGGTTAAGAAATGGGAGGTTGGGGGAAATACAGAACTGATAATAATCAGCATAAGAATGAAGAAAATATTCTAAAATTGGTGATAATTGCACAATTTTTAATATGGTTAGGATATTGAATTGTCTGATACTTGAATTACACACCAATGAAATTATTTAAAAACTTTAAAGAATGAAATTTAACAAAACTTTGAGGAAGGATTCTGTATTCATTTCTGCGATAACATTTAAAATAGGCTTGTTTTCTATTAGAGTTTTCATCAGATTTTATTTTGAAATTGTATACAAATATTTCCCCACTGGTTTGTATAGTATTTAATATGAAGGAGATGCATATTTTTCAATAAGGTCTCAAATCAATGCCCCCACCTTTCCTTCGACTCAACCCCAAAGCAAAACTTTACTGTTGGTTCCTCTACATGCTATGATTTGAAAGTTCCAAGAAGGATAGGAAGTGCCTCAGGAAGACATGTTAGCAACATGGATATAGTTCCGAGTTCTTGTCTAGTTGTGGTTGTGGTTGTTAGGTGTCCCTGGGTCAGATCCATCTCACAGTCGTGATCCTATGAACCACAGAACAAAACACCACCCACTCCGGTGCCATCCTCACATTTTTCCTTATGTTTGAGCTCATTGAGATCTTGCATGATTACTTCTTGGAATCTTCAGAAGGAAACAAAAGTAATTTATTTTTCCCCTTTCAAAAGAACAAATTGAGATGGAAGTTTTCATTGCACCAGGAGAGAGTTGAGAGGCTTTGAATTAGTGGAGGCAAAGTACTGAGGGCTCTTTGAAAGGTTGAAAGGCTGGGAAAGGCTGGACTCTCCTTGTATAAGAGGAATGTTGGACAGTAATTTCCCAGAGAGTGGGGATATCTGCACTCTTGCTTATGCCTTATCTGGAAAGCAAAGTGATAACAAATGAAGCTGAAATATATGGATGTTGGTGTGGAAATGTCACTAATTGAGCTGAGAGAGAATGCATATTGTAAGCAGTCAAGGAAATGAGTACTCTGGATTTGGACCATCCTCAATCCAGATTCTGCAAGATCATGAATCCCTTTAGTGCATGGGTATTGTGTCAGTTCCCAGAAGTACCTTATAGGTATGTGCACCATTCTATATTGTATGGGAAAAAGTCAATTCATTTTATGTGATGAATATCTGTCATATCCAGTTGATTGACTTGAACAGTGGCTTCACAGTTGATCATGAAGGAGTAAGGACAAAATCATTTCTGAACCCTTTGAGTTGCGTATGGTTTTCTGAACTCCTATACCACCCTTGAAATAAAGGAAAAAAGGTAAAACCAACAAAACTTTTATTTCCCAATACTGCCTTTTATTGACAATACTGACAATATTGAGTTTGTCTACATATTTGAATTAAAAAACAACGTGAATTTTCTTACGCGTCATGTTTTAAGGGAATGTTAAAATCAATGACTAATCCACTGCTATCAATTGGAGTCATACTTACAATGACTCACTCTAGGGCCTCCAATGCTGTAAATCCTTAAAGGAGCAGCTTCATCTTGCTCCCACGAAGGTTTTATTATAAAGTGAATTTGAACCTTTACCATAAAAACTTATAAACCACAGGAGAATGCCAATAAATAAATGTTATTTTCATGAAAATTTATTTATCCTCTAAGTATAAATTGGTCTTTGATGTAATCTGCTTTATCTTCACTATCATAGTTTGTAATATCTGTAAAACAGTCTTCGTAGGAGAATTAAAAATAACCCACCAAAATAGGTTTCCTCTGAAAGCACATGTGGTATTTTAGCAAAATGATAATCTTGGTTTTATCTAGTTGATTCTGTTTACTGTTCTAGATCATCATTGCTCCTTCAAAATATTTATGAGACATGGATAGGTGGAATCTGAATTTTTTTCTAGATACGAAAATTAATATGGTACTTCTCTCAAAGATTTTTCAAGGAGTTTTAAAGAACAAGAAAAGACAAGTGTATTGATTTCCAATTATGTAAGTATTGACCTTACGACATAGCATTTAAATATCTAGACAGAGCCTGGAATTCGAAATGGTCTTCAAAATTAGATTTGGCATTGCAGAAAATGTTGTATATTTTATATTTCAGCACTCAGCATAATTTATGTTATAAATTATTTTACATAAGATGAAACTTCTAATGATTTATCCATAATTTATTCATTCTATCCCTACAAAATGCCAGATACTGTTATATGAACTAGAAATAAAAAAGAGAGAACTTTCTTTTTGTCAAGACTTTTAAATAAAATATGGTTCAAGTAAAATATAGAAATACATAAGCATCTTCCACAAAACAGGTATTTTCTACTCACTGAGAGATGAACTATTGATTGTAAGACAAGCTAAAACAAAACACCAATGGCAGGGAGAGGATAGGAGGACTGGTAGGGAGTGACCAAGGGCAAGGTAACTGAGAGGAATTACTGAAACCAGAATGAAGGCTGAACATGGTAGTGGGACAGGAAGAAAGCCTAAGGAAATAGAGGAAAGGAGTAGGAGGCAAAGAGCATACATAGAAGCCTACATACAGACATGTACATATGTAAATATATTTAAGATTATGGGGGAAATGGACCTATGTGCATATATTTTTAGGTTTAGTAGTAAGGTGGCAGGTGGACATTGGGCCTCCTCATGCGCATTCCTTTTATACAAGAGCACTTTGCTCAGCTAAACGGTCATTTCATGATACCCACCTTCCTGACATGATCGCTGAAGACAGACGTGTGCATAAGCAAATGTGGTGAAGAAAGCTGATGTTGCCTGGCTATCAATAGCGTCTGGGGTCTTAAAGGCTTGAAGGCAAACAAGCGGCCATCTAGCTCGGAAGAAACAAAGCCCACAGAGAAGAAGCGCACAAGCCTGTGTGAACAC
>NW_022103920.1:76788296-76790027 GCF_000313985.2 Echinops telfairi
ACACTCCCTAAATGATTTGAATTTAGGGAGAATATTCAAATTTTCAAATTTCAATTGAATAGCTGTTAGCTGTTACTCTCAGAATTCTTTTGTTTCTGGCTTTTAACCTAAATTGCTCTTTTAAAAAACTGCATCATTCTACTATACATATGCCATCTTAAATTTTATCTATAATAGCTTTTCCATTTATTTCTTTAACAATTTACACTTTCCAATATATAATCCTATATAAGTATACATATATTTTTCTTGTAAGTACGGGTATTGTATATATAATGCTATTTCTACAGTCTCCCTCCATTTTGTCTACTGCAGGATGTTCTGAAATAACAAACATTTATTCAGAAAAAATCATTTCCAGGTGTAATCAACACAGTCATGTTGAAAGTGATAATAATCCTCTCACCATGACACACTGCCCCAAATAGCATGGGCATCCTTTGACATTGTGAGGAAGTGAATCTTATTTTATTTCACTTCATATCCACTTGGCAGGCATGCCATATGGCATGAATTCATAAGTACGAGACTCCCTGATGACTGAATTTAAGATGATCATTCACTGAACAAAGAATATGGAAAGAAATTGACTATCATTCATTTCTCCACATCAGCAATACTGATAATTCAGTCACCTGAAAAGTGTTTCATAGGTAAGCACACTTAATATTGATTCATTCTATTTTTATACTTGAATTATATTCAATCCTCACAATAACTCTGTACTATATTCTAAGATATGGGTACTGAGGGTCAGAATTTAAGTAACTCACACTCTGATAGATTTTCTAAAAGCAACATCCTCATCCTTATTACTTCCAATACACCCACTTCTCACTTACCAGCATGCTAAGTGTCCAAAGACAAGGTGATTATGCAAAATTAGGTATCATGTGGAGATGAAGGATGACCACATTAGATCATAAAATAGAGGATAGTTACATCATGACGTAGCCAAATTATGTCATTCTGTAACTTCCAAACCATTAAGGATCATGGCTCAGGCAAGCTGACACCAAACCTTAATAATCATAGTATTACTCTCACCTAGGATCTCAGCATTTCTTGCTAACAGATATGTCACATTTATGTGCAAAGTAGATTTTTCATTATTTCCATAAATGAGAAATGTAAACCAACAAGATAGTCAATAAGTGAGGAGTAGGTTTCTTTCACTTTTGGCACTTAAGTTGTTAGGTAATGTTTCAGTTTTAATGATGCACAGTTATCTACAATTCTTGAATGTTCGCTCTCTCTCTTTCCCTTTTTGCATTTCACCTTGGGAACTTTCCTTTGACTTTGCTTCAAGTTCATTAATTCTTTCCCTGACCTTTTCCCTTCTGTTTGGATTAAAGGCATTCTTTATATATGTAGTAGTACTTGATTTATTACATCTCCTTTTTAGTTTTATCTCTTAGTGTTGCTATCGGAATGATTATGTGATAGGCTGCTAAGGGCAAGGTCAGCAGTGTGAGATCAAAACAGCCAGTTGCCCGGCAGGAGAAAGATGCGGCTTTCTTTTCTCCAAAGAGTTACAGCCTTGGAACCCCACAGGGCCAGGGCAGCTCAACTCGGACTTACGGGGCGCTGCCTTCAGGGTGGACTCGAGCGCAGTGAGTTTGCTTCACTTTGATTTTTTACTGAGGGTTTTTTGGTCTCTGCTCAGATTTTACTGATTTCTTGTTGTAGACTCTACTTTTTCCGCTTTAGAATCCTCGGCATAGTAATCTT